>NW_020799097.1:20082702-20190163 GCF_003259725.1 Athene cunicularia
GTAGGGGGAGGTAGACATTAATTTTCCAGTGAGCAAAACCAAATAAAAAGTGGTACCCATAGAAAATGAAAAAATCAAAATTAACAAAAAAAGAGGAAAGAAAGACACAGTAAGCCAGAAAATTATCTACAGTATTTAGAAGTCTGTATGGGCTTGCTCTGTGGTCCTCACTCCTACTTTATAATACTGAATCCTACCATGATGTGCTGTGTTCTTCAGCTCAGACCTTCCTTGCCATGCTTAATGTCTTCTACTCTTCATTTATTTTGCTTTGAGCATTGGTTATTAGTTGAAAACTATAATTATTGTAGGAGAGTCTAAACAGTAAATCTCATTATTGTAACTATTATAAGTAGGTGTAACAGGCTGAGGGGGAGGAGTGAAAATATTAGATATAATGGAATAATTAGAGTCCATCAAGTAAATAAGTGAGCAGTTACATTTTTCTTCTGACTTTCATTAGGTAATATAAGGGCCATAAAGGAATCAACTACCGTAAAAACAAATTGCTTGGGTCTTTACCTGAAGTACTTACAATGTAAAAAAACTTCAGAAACTTTTGCAGAGATGAAGAATTGCACATCGTCAGCTTAAGTGTTCAGTGTGTCCCTGAAATAGGCATATTCAAAGGCTTGGGCTCTGATCCAAATCCTATGTCAATAAAAGTGTTCAGACTTCTAGAAACCTTGCTTAGGCCCTTGGAGAATTACATTTGTGCTCTATTTCTTCATTATGAAATGGAGAAGTTGTTGAGAGATCGCTAAGTTTTCCATCTTTTCAGTTTCCTTATAAGATTTTGCAGGAGGAAAGGGCAATATACAAACAACCTGCCCCATACAATGCTGTAACTTTCTAAGATTTGGGATTGATTTGTACAAACATTGTGTTGCTAAATATTTCTCACAGGCCAGCTCTTATAGACTGTGATGTGGAGACGTATGTGTGCACCTCACTTTACAGTTTAGAGGGAGAAAAAGGATGATACAGTAGTATCATATGCTGAGCACTTAGGAACTGACAAGTGACAGCAGCAAGAGCAGTGAAGTGTTTTCAAATGGGCAATGCTGCCTGGATAATGAAACCATCCATCGGGGCAGGAAGCCTGTGTGACCACATATAGGTTCAGCTTGTTAGCCATCATGTTTTCCCATGCTTGGGAGAAAGTGAGTAATTTGATACATGGACCACAGATTTGAAAAATCTTGTTTCTGAAGTCTTTGGCATTTGGTAGGGATATAGCTGCTATTACTGAAGTATCATTGCCTCTCTCTGCAGAATCTCTCAAACTAAATGCTGTGTATTTTCCTGTTCAAAAAGAAGGTGCTGTTTTGCATGACTCCCTATACTAAAAACAGCCAGCCATTTCTTCTGCCAAAAAAATGTTTAAATATGAATGTGATAGAAACAAAAGGAAAAACAATCGAGGATGTAGAGGCTGTAGTCCTTACTCTCCAGTGACTCCTGGTATGACATGGAAAGAGTCACTTAACTTCTCTGTGTCTCAATTTCCCATCTGTAAAATGGGGTTAAAATACCTACCTCACAGGGGTGTTGTGAGGCTTTTTAAAATAATGTTTGTAAAGTGCTTTGAGATCCTTGGATGAAAGGTGCAATAACAAATCAAATTATTCACTTTTTTAGTGCAACACAAGAGTGCACTTCTGTTGAGATGGCTAAAGGCTTCCAGCTCTTTGCAGCTCTACTACATACTTTTCACTACAACTTCCCTCTCATCATTCGTTATATCTGTTGAAAGTTAAAAAGAACGATTTTTTCAATCAAGTATACTTGAATTTTCATAGTATTGTGTGGATGAGGGCTAAAATAATCCGGTATTATTCTAAACCTGTGTTGCATATTCCTTGTCCATGCAACCCTAAAGCTAACAGAAAAAGGATATATGATAACTTTGTGATCTCTTCACCTAAACTGGCTAACTTGGGTCTTTTTGAGACAAACTCAAGCCTCTTTACCAAATAAAAAACTGCAATTTAGGTCAATGGTTACAAAAGTTATGTAAGGGGTAGAGTAAGTGTTTTAGTCCTGTGTGTTTTTCAGTCTTTTAACAAACAGCCATTTAACAGCATAGTGTAAAGGTAGTTACCAAGTTAAAGGTTAAATATTAGGAATTGTAGAAATATGAAATGAAAGCAAGATAAGACTTTACAGTGCTGAATCAAAGACACATAGGTTCATATAGAGCTGCTGGGCTAACATACTTTCCAGAAGACCCTTAACACAAACTAATTCAGTAGCTAAAATTTCAGTTTAATAAACAGGTGACAGGTGCTTCACTAAAGCAGGCTCAGCATCCATTAGACTGTTATTGAGGAGAAGACATAGTATACATAAATATCCTTTTAATCAAAATTAACTGCTGCATGGAGATAAACATGAGCAAAATAGCTGTTAAAGAAAGTAGATGCAAAAAAAGGCAAAAAATTAAAAGAGGAGGAATGAAACTTGATTAAAATATTTTGTTTTCCTGCCTCTCACATCTGGGATTCATGCTTTACACTTTCTTCTCCTCCACCACCTTTTTTTCTTCTTCTTTTTAGGATTGAACGGGCAGGAGAACTGAAAAGGATATAACCAAACAAACAGAATAAAAAGTATTATAGTTACAGCTTTCACCCAACTTCACCTACTCAAAAGGAATTTACATGTCTTCACTCATACAGTACGTGATTCATATTTTGACTTTTCACTGTTGTGGAGGCAAAGTATAACATAGTCCTCCCATTGGTGATCATTTACATGAGTCTCATTCATGAAAAAACAAACACAAACCTCTTTTTTTAAAAAACAAACCCCCAAACCTTTCACATTTCAAAAGTTGGCCTAGAATAGTCACTGCATACCTGAACAGTTCTCTGGGTGGCTTGAGAAAGTATGGTTTTTTTCTAACTCTGTATTTCAGTATTCTGTTAGAGCTAGATTTGAACTGATTTCACCAGTGTTTGTAGATATCTCATTCTAAACTTGAAGGCACTGGCAAGTTTGGAGCTATAGCTCACTGCTTCTTTAATTACTTTGATGTTCCTTCTGCTACATCTGACTGCCCATCAGATGTAGTTACAAGAAGCATTCCACAAAAGCAACAGTTTCTACTGAACAATCTTCTTGGCATCAGGTTTTATCCTTAATTTTTAAATTAATGTAGGATTTGTTTGTACATTTCACTTTAGAAAATTATTATTAGTGTACTAAAACATTTGCTTTTCAAATAGCACAAACTAATTACCAGTAATCCTTAACTGCCTACTTCTATGCAGTCATTCAAGTTGGAAACTTTTCATATAGGCAGTGTAAGTGCAATCCCTTACTTTTACACCGAAAATCTGACCCTCTGATATACTTAATTTTTGAGAGACTGAAACATAAATATGGATTATGATTATCTTGAGAACAACTGAAACTAAAATGAAATCAACTTTGATGATAAATAGGTAACCCACTATTAACTTGGAATATCTTGTCATGTGAAAATTCCATACATCCTTCCCTATTATTTAGCTTCCCACTATATTGAAATAGATTATATATACTATATAATATTTTACCATTAGAGCATTTTTTTCCCCTACTTGTAGCCTAGTCATCTACCAGTTCTGCTTAACTACAGCCTACTATCATCCCAGGATCCCTAACCACTGTGTAGAAGAAATACTATCTTGTGGCTGAAATATTAATTATTGTGCTGTTGAGCTTTGTATTTAAAACTCTGATTCATTAACTTCTCCACTGACATAAAAATTATTTTTATCAAAAATTATTCCCTATCATTGAAATGTTAGTGTACAAGCCACCTACTACCTGAAATTTCCTACTTTGGTTTGTTTAAACCAAAACATAAAAGTCACACTTTAGAAAATGCTATAGATGTACCAGTGTTGAAAATATATCTGAACTGAAAAAATGCTATCAGAAGTTGATGGACTAGCTCTTGAGCAGGTGTTAATTGTCCTAGCTCTACTGGTTTCTTTCAGTTTGCACCAGCTGAAAAACTGGCCTAGCATGTCAATGTAATGACAGATTTAGGAACTTTTTTTTCCAGTTGTGATGCAAAACATTTAAATATTGCTTGAGTAGCCGATTATCAAAATATTTATCAGACGTTCATTAGTAAATAATGATGAATATTAATGTGTTTTAAGAATGGGTCTAAGGATGACATAACTTCTGAACATGAGATATCAGAAAATGCTCTCGGGATGATACTCATCTGACCAAATATGGATATTTTTAAGGTAGGCATCTAGTCTGAGTCCCTTTGTTGTCAGTAAAGAGAAACAGGTGCTTCTAGTAGTTACTGATTTTATTCTCAAGAAGATATCTTAACCAGATCTGGTGGACTGTAATCTTAAAGCTTTTGCTTCTCTTACTGACTAAGGATGGGAATATCGGATAGCTTACTCAGATATAGATGCCTGCTTTGCTCATATCTAAAGTTAGGTGAGATGAATCTCACCCTCAGGGCCTCACATTGGCTCCATCTTCTTAAGTTGTCCCTCTGTTATTCAACAATTGATAAAACAAAGCTAAGTAAAATGTGGTAACTGTACCATTATGTTACAATACGCAGGACAGTAGATAGCAGCCCTGTCATACATTTATGACCATATAATTTGGGCTAGCATATTTACCTAAAATTATATTGTGCATTTAGTTGCTTCTATCTTCCTTTCATGTAACAAGTCATTTAAAATTCTTACTTCTCCACAGTTTGCATAGTTAAACTGAGATATTTTGATTTCTACTGGTGGATCCACTAAGTAAAATGCCATTTTGATCTTTGCATGTAGTTACTGGTTATCTAGTGTTAATGGTGTGTATGGTGTTAAAAAAGTGACAATTTCCTGCTTGGTATATATTCTTTCTCTTTTGGTGAATGGCATTCATCAATAAGAGAATAAATCCATTAGTACTCACTCCTTTACCATTTACTATATTTACAGGAAATACGGGAGTGAGAAAAGTTGGAAGCATAGTCAGTTATGCCGTATTAGTAATATGATTGTAATAAACCCCATAAAACTGTAAATACAGAAGTGAAAGGAGAAACCTAAGTATTTATACCATAATATTTAGCAGTAGTAGTAATTAGCATTTTGATTGCATTTTTATTATTGGTTCTGTGAAAGAAATTCATGTGAATAGCAAATAAACAAAAGTAGCCCTATGGACTATAGAGAAATTAACTTCACATGGGCCTTAGAGTTGTAGAATTGCTGTACGATTAACAATATTTGACATGTAGTTTGTTTTCTGTCCATGCAATTGCAACAACAGTTCCAATTGTAGCCACTTTTTTCTTTTCTTTTCTTTTCCTTTTTCTTTCTTTCTTGTTTCTTTCTTTGTTTCTGTTTTTTATGCAGAAGACCATCAAATGAATTGTCACAATACTCGAATAATGCAAGACACAGAAAAAGACGATAACAATAATGATGAGTATGATAATTACGATGAACTGGTGGCCAAGTCGTTGTTAAATCTTGGCAAAATTGCAGAGGATGCAGCATACAGAGCCAGGACAGAATCAGAAATGAACAGCAATACATCTAATAGTCTGGAAGATGATAGTGACAAAAATGAAAATATTGGTCGGAAAAGTGAGCTGAGTTTAGATTTAGACAGTGATGTTGTTAGGGAAACAGTGGACTCCCTTAAATTATTAGCACAAGGACATGGTGTAGTGCTTTCAGAAAACATTAATGACAGAAATTATGCAGACAATACTTCACAGCAAGATAATAGGAATATGAACTTTGTAATGCTAGGGAAGCCTGTGAACAATGGACTTACAGAAAAAATGGTGGAGGAGAGTGATGAAGAGGTGTGTCTCAGCAGTTTGGAGTGCTTAAGGAACCAGTGTTTTGATCTGGCTAGGAAACTCAGTGAGACAAACCCACAGGAAAGAAATCAACAGCAAAACATGAACACTCGTCAGCATGTCAGGCAAGAAGATGACTTCCAAGGAAGAACACCAGACCGGAATTACTCTGATATGATGAACCTAATGAGGCTTGAAGAACAGTTGAGCCCCAGATCTAGGACTTTTTCTAGCTGTGCAAAGGAGGATGGTTGTCATGAAAGAGACGATGATACCACCTCTATTACTTCAGATAGGTCTGAAGAAGTGTTTGATATGACAAAAGGTAACTTAACCCTACTTGAGAAAGCAATTGCTTTGGAAACTGAGAGAGCAAAAGCCATGAGAGAAAAAATGGCAGTGGAAGCTGGAAGGAGGGATAATATGAGATCATTTGAGGAACAGTCTCCAAGACACCTTTCTGGAGATGACAGGAAGCCTAAACCCAGTGACGGCCATGTCAAAAAGCCATATTATGGTAAAGGTAATATTTCTATATACCGTATGTTATGTCATGAGAAAGTGTGAGCTAACGTGTTAAGTTTTGCGTAGATTTCTGAAATGAAGTTATTAATTCTACAAAATGGGAACTTAAATTGTAGTAGTATGACATGATTGTAAAATGGCATCGTGTTGCAATTATAAAATAAACACATTCATTCTGCAGTGTTAGAAATATGTACAGTATTTCAGTGAATATCATTTGGCCAAATTTAAAAAATAACTTCTCAGGGAAACAAATGAGATCATGTTGAAAGAGGCAAAGATTTTTCTCAAGTTTTTAATATATTTTATAGTAATAATTAAAAAGCAATAAATAGAATTACATTACAAACTATATTGGAGAGTGGGGTTTTACGTAGCAGGTAGTCAAGCAGCTATGAAGTGCATATTTTACAGATTGGATTGGGTAGGTGGCATCATGACTTATAAAATTATCATCAAATGACAGTTATTGATGAAGCCTCTCCCATCTAAAATGTAGAATTGCCTGATAGAAATTGAACAGTATCAGAATGACCGATAACATAAGATAGGGGCAGTGACTGCACATTAATTATCCTAAGATAGTAAGGTAATGGAAACCATTTGCTATGCAAGGCATGGTGTGGCCTGGGCTGAGATCAATAGCAATTTCTTTCTTATGTGCATTCCACTTCACTGGTTTCATTCCATTGTGGAAACAGTTAAGGTGCTGCCTTGACCATAATTCAATTTATAAAAAAAAAAAAAAAAAAAAAAAAAAAAAAAAGGGGAAAAAAAAAAAAGAGACTAAAGGTTACTTTTAGAATGCCTTTTAATTTATAGTGTTATCATGGTGATGGTGTGTTTATATTACCACACCCCTCTTTAACGTGTCTACATCTGTACATGCAGGGCCATGTTGTATGAAGTGTTCAATACCTCCTGAGACTGATTGAACACCCCTGATTCCCATTGACTTTAGTGGAAGTTGAGGATGTGGTATTTCTTGGGAGATGCTAAGAAGGGACTGGGTTCATCTTCTATGTGTTGTAAAAATATTTGGTTTCCTTCCTACAACTGAGATGCGGGGCAATTTTCTCCTTTTTATAAATCCCTGTTTTGAAATACTAATATTCTTAAGATCTACCTTTAATATTCAGGTAGGGAGACAACATCTTGGTCCAAGAAAGTTTTTGGTCTTTTTTTACAAGCCTTAAAGGAAAGTAATGACCAGTCTTTTAGAAAAGCATGAAAATTGCTGATGTCAAACACTCTTCTGCAATGTATTTTAGTGAAGTTTTGTTTGTTTTAAACACAAATATGTGGTTCAGTGAGTGTTGTAGTTACTTTGGGTATTTAGGAAAGACAACTTTCTTTAGTTAGTGTATTAATGCATAGCCATGGGGATGTTGTGCTAAATGTTGTTCACATATGACCTATTGTAGGTGCATTTCCCTTTGAATATATGTCTCTAATAACCACAGAAAACATGGCAAACCAATATTAATATTTGAAGACCATTTAAACTCTGGTGTTGTCCAGCCCTACCAGTCTATGTATGCCTGGGAAAGTATTTATGCATATAGATCTGCTGTCTCCAAAAAGACTATATAATTTCTGACAGTAACAAATGTATGGACTTCCTATTTCAGTAAATTCTAGAGGTTCTTTAAACTATCCTGTCTCTCGGGAACTGCAGGCTGAATTGATGATAGCTCCAAACCCCAGCCAGGGACCAAATGTCATGGTAGTTTGGACCAAGAAACTTCATGGAGTAGATCATTCTATGCTTTTTTAATAATAGAAGAAAGAAAAAAATATTCCATCCTTTAAAAAACATAGGAAACATTCTGAGAGTTTTTGAGAGAGAAGCTTTATAATTAAGACAATTGCTTCTATCATTTGTCCTCCACTCACACATTGTCTTCCAAATACTCCTGGAAGAGATACCCACAGAGAAGTATGATATGGTTAAGTTGAAACTTTTTGGGTATACAAGTTTGCAGTGAGAACTACCTCCTGGCTTCAGGAGTTTTGCTTTCAGAGAACACTGAAACAACTGTTAAGGCACCACTAACCATTTTTTCCCTGCCATTTAAAGCCTTCTAAACAGGCTTTCTTCTGAATTTTATGAATTTTAAAACCTTTTGAAGCCTCTGACAACCTTCACTCAGGCAATGCTCCCATTGTGGCAAGGAGTGAGGAAGGTTATAGAATTAAATAAAACTATACAATATTTCTCCCAATTAGCATAAAAGGATTTACAAAAGAGTATCCAGTGTTTTGTATAGAGTTCTGAAAAGTTTAGTCAAATGTCTTCCATTAAAAGCAATGGGAAATTGTGCAAGTACAATTTTATGCAAGTTTTGAAATCATTAAGAATAGTATACAGCATCTTTTCTGACTCATTAGACCATAAAGGCTCTAAGGATCTGATTGATAAATGCTATAATTTTATAGCATAGACCTGAATACAGAGGAGGATTTGCTTGACACTGTTAGTGTCCAGATCCTCAGTTGCTCTAAATTAGAATACCTTCATTGACTTCGGTGGAGTTCTAACAATGTGGAGTAGCTAAATAAAGTTCTTCTGGTTTAATGTCTCTAAAAAGCCATTATGGTCTATTAATCATCTACATTTTTTGAAGTCTTTGAATATTGTTATATTTACATAATTTATATTTCATTTACATTACTTATTCACTTATCTAATAATTTTACACATCCCAAAGTACTTGACTTGGAGACTTGCTTAGAGTTGTGTATGTATGTAGCTGTGGGCTTGCTGTTCTAGTGGTCTCAGCACAGGCCTATCTGGCAGGAATTCAGATCACTCCTCTGACATTTGCTCCTTCTGTGGCCTTGGGTTTACCTTCTTGATCTCTTTGATTCAATTTCCTGACATATAAGATTACAGTCTTTCCAGGAGTGTTGTGATAACAACGTGTATAGCACTTTGGAGATAGATTTGTATGTGTATTTATCATTAAAGAGCATGAAACAAAGAACTGTGTCCTACAGTCAACATGCAAGTTAAGTAAAATAAAACTTTTATAATGAGGGATTCCATTTGCAAAAGACAAGGTGTAAATTTTATATTAAAATTTAAGAACGGATTTAAGACATGGAGAGTCATTACAATGGGTTAAACAATTTCTCTAAAAGGAAGGAGTTTTGAAAGAACTCAGAATGTAAAAGTATATATAATTATATATAGATATAAAAACTACCAGAAGGAAATCAAGGGGAAAAAAGTCCACAACTGGATGTGGATGTTGGATTGTATTGATTCATGCTGAAAAAATTGGGTTGTATATGTGAAGTTCTGCAAGCACTGAAATTTCACTGATTGTACTGAGGGTTGTATTTGTTGAAGCTGGGGTGGAATTTAATGTAAGAAAGAATTAATAGAAAAGAAGTAGCAAAATCTTATTTTCCAGAGATGAAAACAGAAATACTGAAGCAAAGTAATGACAAAAGCAGCATAAAATAAATTAGTATAGCTCATATTGTGTATTGAAAGGAGGATGGACTTAAAAACCGCAAGAGTTGGTTGATCTTTAGCCAAAATGGTAGCAGTTAGAGTATCCTGACTTTTATTCCTTTAATACTAATATAAAAATCAGCAATAGTGTTCAAAATCTGGCAACTGTGGTCAAGGTGATAAGATTTAATTTGTGCCATATGCTGGGCTGGAAGGGTAGGGGTGTTATTTTACAGATGTTCTATTAAATGAAACAAGCTATTGAAGTATGTGAAAAAGTTCTAGTTCAGGATTAATCTCACCAGCAGTTCCACTACATTATTGGCAGAAGACTTTATTCTGTTGAGAAAATGTCTATTTAGACTTTTCATTGAATTGTAGACAGAAGATCCAACAACATCCTAAAAGATCATTAACCTTTTAATCATATGAATATTCAAGTATTATGTATGCATGTTTGTACTGACCCAAATTCACACAGCAAGTGATACTTTCTGTAATTCTGATTGCAATGTTTACCCCACCATAATTTATTGAAGAGAAAGGAATATTCACCTAATTTCTACCACTTCATAAGTAATTTAAAAAAAAAAAAAAACAACAACCAAGAGTCATGTCCTCAGTGAGCCTTGGAAAAGGGATTTATTTGTGCTGAATTGTTATGCTGAAGAGCTGGGTTTGCTACTCTCAGAACATTGAACTGCTGTGACAGTACATTTGGAGACCTTAATACATCAGGCAAATAAGAATGTAAAGAAGGGAAATTCCAACTAAAGTTTCCAAATGACCTTACACACTGTTGCCAGCAGAACATTGATTGACAGTGGTATGGCTTTGCTATAAAAAGGTCACTTTCCAATCACTGTGAATGGATATTGCTGTGATCATAGGAACCTGCAGTCTGAAAAGAAAATGGGATAAAAGTGACAGAACTGTGTTAAGAAGTAGAAGGTTTTTTTTTTTTTCTTCTAGTTTTCGTAAGAACATTTACCAAAGAGTAAATGACATGATTAAATGAACCTTCTTACAGAAATGTGAAAAGCATCATTCACTTGACACATTTGTTGTAAATTATAGATCCCTCAAGAACAGAAAAGAAAGAGAGCAAATGTCCTACCCCTGGGTGTGATGGAACTGGCCATGTAACGGGGCTTTACCCCCATCACCGCAGTTTGTCAGGATGCCCACACAAAGATAGGGTCCCTCCAGAAAGTAAGTTCACATTGTTTCATGGAAACCGGGGATAAAACGACAAAGATTTTTTCTAGCATGCTTTTTAAACCTTTTATTTTAAAAATTAATTTCATTTTTCAGTATGGTTTGTCTCAACTTAGTCAACTGTTCTGTGTTATACTTTTTCCTTTATTCCATCATTTCCATTCTCTACTAACTTTGACACTAAAAGAACAACTTTTAAAGCTGTATTCTTTGATTTTAACAATTCTAGGTTATTTTTAAATTGAAGTATTCAGTCAACAGAGAAAAGGTTTCCAGAAGATGTGCACTGCTTTTACTTCTGCGTGCTGATGTCACATTAGCTGTCCCTGTTGTCTTGTACAGGAATAATTGTACTTGAAAAAGTTGGAACCCCTTTCCTTTGTTGTTGTTGTGTCTCAAACATAATTTATATTAAACTAGTTAATATCATTAAAAATAACAATTTGGCTGTTTACTTAGTTACACAATTCAGGATTTTGAGCAAACATCCCCTGTCAGTCCCATGGGTGGAATTTCCTGCCATGTCATTGTGTTCACCGCAAAGGAGGTTCACCCATGTGAGCTCACAGACATTCACTTGAAGTCAGAGGGCTTCATTTCTGGAAGTCACCTCATTGGCTGGTGGAATCAGAATAGTTCTGTTGAAGCAAATTGCTCTATGCTGATTTACACCAGGCAAGTGTCTAGCTAAGATCCACTTCTCTTCCACACTAATTTTAAAATGGAGTTATTCCATTGAAGCCTATGGACTTAAAATCCCCACTGTCCATCAACACTTACAGATGTAACCTCAGCTTAAGGAAATGTTATAAAGACAGACAGGGCTAACATGGACCCCAGTTTCCAAAGGAAAGTAGATTCTGAAGGATAAGAAGTAGATGAGTACACCAAGAGTGGCAGACATAAAAAGTCTCCTCTTTCATGGTAGAGTGACTTCTTCCAGAAGTAAAGTAATGAGGAAGTGCTTTAGGAAACTTTACTGTAGCTTGGTTGATCTCTGAATACAGTAGAACAAATAGAGTCATTTCTCTGCTTTACAAGATGCTGTAATTTTCTGAAACATGGATATTTATTCGGTTGCTCAAAGTTCTCTCATTTTTACAAATGGTAAATAAAAAGCTCTTTAGAAGACTTTGTAAATCAAAGAAGAATATAGCTTTAAACTGTTTGCATGCTCTTGTACCTACTAAAATGAAAAAGGTGAGCTCATCTTTTTATTTTTTTCCTGTGATGTTGGCCTTGTGAAGCATGTTTCAAGAACAGCTTTGAATAATAGGAATTTCAGAGTAAAGCTTTTGCATCTATACACATTTTAGTACACTGATGATGGGGTGATGATGATGGTTGTCCTTTAATCAGTATACGTGGTTAAATTCTCAAGTCTCTGAACAGCTTTTATTCAGTTCTTAACTCAGTCAAGAAATTCTCTGATTTTATCAGCTCTTTTTTTGAGTGAGAACTAAATACAGGCTTCCACACTACCTCTTGTATGAGAAAACCAGAACTCTGCAAGGGCTGGATGGCCTTTTTCCATAGAGTGATGCACTCTGCCTTCCAGATCTGAGATATTGATTCAGATATGTCTCACATCGTACAAAACTCTAGTGTTACCAAAAAGTCCTTGATAATTTGGCACTTAATAGCGTGACCTTTATGATTTAGAGGAGGACTGCTCTGAGCACCCTGGGAGTAAGTCTTCTGTCCAGCTTGCAATGGATGCAGATGAAAATCAGTTTACTTGCTTAAGCTTACCACTTAATTATTTTTTACACAATTTTCTTTTTTTTTTTTTCCATCATCCCTCAATTTTTTAAGTGCTTATTTTAAGTTTTTAGTCTTTTTTTTAAAAAAAAAAATCTGTCCATTGCAATTTTCACATCTTTAGAGAATGTAAGTGAAAATTAAAGGACCAGTTCTGCTCGTCATATAGGTATGAATGATATATCTATGTGGAAGCGGGCAAAACTGACCCCTAGCTCAATTGGGCTCTCTTATAGGTAGGGTTTAATTCTGTTCAGGGTTGTACTGAGGTGTGTTTCATATAATTCAGTGTTCTGCCAGTATAACTTGGGAGCAGATTTTCAGCTCTTGAGTTTGATACTGTGTGTATAAAGCTATGTATTGTGAATGCATACATTTCCTTGAAAGAATTTTTCTGGTCCGTAATTTTGTATTGGACTGTTGCTAGCTCACCCTTCAGTGTTGAGCTGATCTTTGCTCATTGTTTTTGTATGAAGAAGGTGTTGGAAGTCTTCTGCTTCAGTGTTGCACCAGAGATGCATTTGTTTATAGGTTCTGTAACCTTCATAACTTTCACTGTTGCCCTGTGTTTATGAGCATAGGGTCATAATACTTCCCTCATCAGGCTTTATTGGCTATGTGTGTCACATGTACTTTGAGGAATGCTGGTTGTTAATGAATCCTGCTTTGTTTTAAAATGGTTTCATATATACTGGGATTTGATTTTTTTTTCTTGTTTTCATACTCTGCTGTTTTCTCTTACTCTCCTTGTCAAGTTCTTGCCATGCATGAAAATGTTCTTAAGTGTCCTACACCAGGCTGCACAGGCCGGGGCCACGTAAATAGCAACAGGAATTCCCACCGAAGGTAAGGATGCCGTCGCTGGATGCCAACCTAGAGGGAACAGTACCTCCGAACTTCAGCCCTTCTAGCAGTCCATTGGCAGGGGGGGGGTGTGAGTGTGCGTTTTGTTGTTCTGAAGATTGATAGATGGTGCTTCATGTGCATTATCCATTTTAAAGACTAACAAGTATTCATGTGTTTTCTGAGGAGGACGAGTGTGCGTTTGCTTCAGTATGGGTGAATTGATACACAGAAGACATTTTAAGCATCCTTAGATTTTTGGATCGATTTTTTTTTTCTTTTTGTTTTGATATTAGCTGAACAGCAGTGGTACAAAACAAATGGGAAAACTCCTTGTGGGTATGTAGCAGGGAGAAGGAAGAGTCTTCTAACATTGCCAGGACTAGGGCAGAGTTCTTGTTCTCACACTACACTCTCTTTGGGGATTATTTTATAGTGCATGAAAAAACCCACTCTACTCCTCTAAAAATTATTTTTTTAATACATAGAAATGTCATTTTAAGAACACAGACATCATAAGAGTTAGCTTTCCTGTTGACCACAGTCTCAACCTTAAAGTCCTCATTCAGCTAAAACTGAATGAGTTTTGCCTGTTTAAGAAACATTATGAAAATGTCTCCTTAAATTTAAAAATGAGAAGCCAGAAATGTTAGATGTAAATATTCTATCTAAACAGAAGAGGATCAAGAAAATTAGCAACTTTTCTGTAGTTTCCTAAGATTAGTAATAGATTCTTATAGAAGGAATGCCATTGCCTATTAAATTCTGTGAATCAAATGACAAAATTATCAAAATGTTACTACATTTGTAAATTTTTAGTACGTCATAATTTTCCCACAGAACAACAAGATCTTGCTTATTTCTTTACAGTTTTAAAAAAAACAGGAAATGTAGGCAAGATGGTAAAAGGGACTACGCAAGGTTCCTATTATTGAATTCCTGTTTTCACTGTTAATTGTAGGATGAAGGCTTCAGGGACTACACAGGTAGTGGACATTCAGTCTTATCGAGCTCTGGGTTACTATAGCCACTCATATTAACTGCCTGTCTCCTGGAAGACTCTTATGGGTACCAGCCCATCTGCAATAAGCTCTGGTACCCCTTTCTTCTCTGCAGTGCTACTGCCAGTAGATGCAGCAAAAACCCCTGAGAAGGCTTTATGGGAATTACTGCTGCTCGAAGCAGCATCCACTTCTGGTTGAATATCTACTAGAATATTTGAGATGTCTGAAGAAGAGCATGTCAGTGGAGCATAGCTGCCCTCTGGCATGACTCCAAAACCGCACAGAGCCCCCTCACCCCTCTGCAGAACTAGGGCAGCGTAGGAGGGCTGGGGGGAGCAGTCTGCAGTCTGTGCTCACCTCTTTCTGCAGCTTTTGGGGCATTTTGCTCTGCTTCACCTTTTTTATTCTTTTTTTCCTCCTTATTTCCTGTAGAGAAGGGAACATCTGGGAATGCACTGATTTGCCTTTCATTTTAATTTCTATTCCTGTGGAGAACACAGAGAGCCGCGGTCACATAAGCAGGCAATAGACTATGACAAGGAAAGGACCCCCTCCATTGTCAGGTCACAGGTTTTTACAGCTTCACTAAGAGCACCATCTGCTGGCATCAGTATATTTATTTTTCACTGTTCTAAATCTTTTCCAGAAGAATCAAGCTTATTATTGTCACTTCAATAATAGTTCAGCATTTGCAAATTTAATTGAATTTCAATTCAAGTGCAGAAGTTCTTTTCATGTTACATCATCTACTATTAGAAAACATACTTTAATGGCTGAAGTTCATGAACAAACACTAAGTATAACATAGTTGAGATGTAGATTTAGAGACCCAAGACCAGATTTGTACTCATTTATATGCCTAGCAAAACGATTGGAGTTAATGGAGCTGAATGAGTTGTGAAGCAGTGCAAGATTTGACCTATATGATGTTGTCATTTAATCATCTTCAGGAGCCATTTCATTGGCAACATTTGTAGATGCATAAAGGTCACAAATCTGCTAGCAGAGCTGCACAGTAGATTCCAGTTTACACTCTCCTCTCCTATTGGTATATTCCCTGGCTGACAGCCATGAATAATCTATCCATGTACAGTCAGAGAAGAGCAGATGTGAGATCTACCATGCATCTTTGAAAGCAGAAGAAAGGAAGTCTATTCTAGACAAAATACATATGACCAAAAAGATTGTGGAAACTCTTTTCCTTCAGATTCTTCCTGATGCTGGCTAAGGAGGAGAAGGAGTAATTGGATCAGTGCTATAATGTGAAACTACGCAGGACAAGACAATTAAATTTCCTTTCTGTAATTGCAGCCTCTCTGGATGTCCTATTGCTGCAGCAGAGAAACTGGCTAAAGCTCAAGAGAAGCATCAGAACTGTGATGTGTCAAAATCAAACCAGGCATCAGATCGGGTTTTAAGGTATTAGAAATCACTATAATACTTATTATTATGCAGAATTCATCACACATTCACCTAATCTGAGAATTTATACGTTGTATATACATATATATATATCTCCTTTCAAGAAGAGTTAGAATTAGGGCTTCTGGATCCGATTCTCACAGTGTATATTTCCCACTCAATTCACATGGGGGAGGGTTGGTAATTATTTTGGCAAATACATGTAAAGCTGAAAAGCTCATTTTTGTCTTAGGCATTGTTTGGTGTAAAGATGACTGCTGGAGTGCAAAGTCTAAGAACAATGTGAAAAAAGTTGGTATCTTTTGGGAATAAACTAATATTTACCGGTAAGTCTTGGTTTTTTCAGCAGGCTTTTACTAGTAAATATCAGTTTAAATTAAACCAGAAGCCCTATTTGCATTACCAAACTGGTAGTACACCTTTTGTCAGGACACTTGGAAAAATGCCAGGTATAGCTTAGATTCCAAAATAAGGTCAGGCTTAGTTCTTTGTCTCTGTTCCCCCACTCACTGCCAGGAAGGATAGAATGAGAGGAAAAATGTCGTAAATTTTCATATGGGAATGACCTTGAACCAGTGTGACATAATTATACCCCATATCTTCATCAATACAGGGTTCTGCATTTATCCAAAGCTATATCCAGCTTTGTGCTATTGTCTCCTCTTCTAAGATATGTGGGTGGAAAAATGTTATTTCTAAGGAGCTGAAGTGTGAAGGATACATGTAAAGGAACTAGACTTCTGCACGACTGTACCAGCCTTATGCTGATGATGCCCCAAGAGCTGCAGAATTTCTCCATGGATACTGTGATATCTGTGGGCTGGGATAGGTACATCCCTCCCAGCTGCCTTGAAGAGCGTGGAGGAAGTGCCGCAGCTTTAGTTCCCAGAATTTCCTACTTATCCCATAGGTTTTTTAGTATTTAGCTGTCTTCTAGATTTAAAATCTGATAGGGTAGCTTAAAATTAAAGTTTTCTACTCTATTATCAAATCATTCTTTGAATATTCTCTTGAAACTTCATCTAATCTTGATGGTCATTTCAAAAACCAGTCTTTCCATGAAACTAAGAACACAGAATTATGTTTCATATGTACAAAAGACTTTTTGTCATGCTTGCTGACTTTTGTTTTCTTTCTTCAGATTGTTTTTGATGGGCTTTATCTTAACTGGCCCTAATTCAGATTGTACAGTTTTTCATAGAGCATCCCAGACAGTTTTCTTGGAGAAGGGTTCTTCAAATCCTATTAATAAAAATCACCCTTTGAGGAAGTAACACAGTTTCTCACTTAATGGAAAAAGACAGATCAAAATTGCAGTGGCTTTTACCACAGCTCATTAGAGGAAAGCCACTGAAATCAGGTGCCATACAAAGAAGGCAAACTGCTCAAAAGCTGTATCTGGTTTGCTGGCAAACTCCCTAGGAAGTTGCGCTGCAACCTTAATTTTGCTTGTGAGCCTGCCTTGTGTTGCAGATTTTATAGACAAATAATGCTTTCATCTTGTCTCCTGCTTCCCTTTTACCTTTAAGTCATTGAAGTATTTAAGATGAAGAATTTGGGAGCTATTTATAATATTTGTATGCAGGCAACTGATGGGCAGACAGAGATGTTCTAAGAGTAAATCTTGAATATTTGTCTTCATCGCAGTTTCCATCCCACCTGCATTTAGAATTTCTTACTTAAAAAGAAATTAAATTCAGAGGACTTTTGTTCCACAGAAATTTTGGATTTGCCTTGAACATACAGGATCTGAATTGCATTTTTTAGCTAAATTTAGATTATCTTGAGACAGGATCAAAATATTATTCATATCAGCTCATTGTATAAATAAAGCCAGTGTATTTTGTGAGGAAGAAGTGTCTAAAGGAACAAGCGTACATAAATCAAAGGGAATAGTATGACTAATATGATTTCTTGGGTGATCTTTACATAAATATCCTGACTAAATTCTATGAAAATGAATTCATTCAGAAAAACATAATATTCAAAACCTATTTCTTACTGTTTATCACATTCCATTTTGTCAGTCAGCATGATGATACTTCTGGTCTTGACTGAATTTATGTTCCTATGAATGTTCCTTCCATTTCCTCTGGCTATAAATGCAGTAAAGAAAAAAAAGAAAAAGAAAAAAGACTTGATTATATGATTCTTGATTCCAGCAGAAGCACCTCAGGTGTGCTGTTCATCATCTTTACCTCCTGATAAACACAGTGGGTAGACACTCAGCACTGTGTAGCAGTTGTTCCCTATCACCCAGTCATATAACACTTTCTTATATAGGTAAGGTTTGCAGGATCTGACCTTCATTTATCTGCTTTGAGAGCTGATGACTTCTGTGTCCACATGCGGAAGACTGACAGTGGAGTTCACTACAGCATTCTTTCACTGAGATTTCACAGTTTCTGCAGTGGCCAAATGATATCAGTCAGGGCTTTTCCTGACTATCCTCCCTGATCCTAAATGAAAGAGTAATTTAGGTGGTACAGTTTTATTCTGTATTCATTTGCAAAACCTTCCTTGAAGTGTGTATGTGTATCAGGAATTGCAGCTCCTGCCAGAACCTTGCATTTAAGGGTGAGCAGGACATGTGAGGCAGCAGCTCAAACTCAACAGAGATTGTGAGACTCTCCTGTGTATTTCTCAAGATGAACATGGTTTTGTATATTGAGGGATGAAACTGGACTAGCTCCTTTGGAAAGAATACAGGAAAGCAGCATACAACTCTGTTGAAAGAAATTGAGAGGAAACTCCATTAAGTGTAGCTTCCAATGCTATTTTTAATTTTTGACATTTAAAGGAATTTGTCCAAACTTCTGACAGTCCACTTGCCCTGCTTTAATCCACCTCCCAAAAGAGAACATGTTTGCTCTGTGATGCTACGACATGGGGAAAGGGAAACCCTGAAGTATTTTAAAACAGAATTTTAAAATACTTTCAGCTGCAGGATACATTTAGTGGTATTAGAATTAATTTTGTCTAGGCTTTGTTCAAGAAAATATATATTGTTTGTCTGCTGAAAATAACCAAACTAAGCAAATGCAATAATATATTGCTGTCTCTTGAGTACAAGAAATAACTAAGATTTTCTAATCTAAACTATAAATTATGCACAGACTCAGTAAACTGAACTGCATCTAACAAACTTTACATATCTTTAATTTCTAGGCCCATGTGCTTTGTTAAGCAATTGGAGATCCCTCAATATGGCTACAGAAACAATGTCCCCACCACTACACCCCGCTCCAACTTGGCCAAGGAACTAGAGAAATACTCTAAGACTACGTTTGAATATAACAGTTATGACAACCATGCCTATGGCAAGAGAGCCATAGCTCCCAAGGTGCAATCCAGGGATATATCCCCCAAAGGATATGATGGTAGGAGGTGCACACTCTTATACATGAGAGACAAGTTTGCAGTTAATCATGTTGTTGTATATGTAAACATCATACAAATAAGACATGTTTTCATGTTCATATAGTATTATGAGGAATGCTGTCATGTGTAAATTATTTTAAAGGCCTTTTTAAAAAGCATTGTTTTATACCGTACTTGCTTCAGGACTGTTGCACTGACAAAAGAACATCTCCAGCCATTAAGCTCCTGGGATGTGTTGAGATTGCAATAAAAGTTGAGTAACAGAGCTAGTCCTTATGTTGCTATCTGGGAGACCTCGCCTCAAGGGTCACATTAGGTTCCTTGCTTCCGTACAGTAGTTCAGGTAACCCATAAAGATAACATACTTGCTCTGTGGGGATATGGAAGTAGAAAACCTGGATCTCATTGCACTTCAGAAATCACTGCTACTTTCGTAATGAGACATTTCTGCTCATTTTTGTCTTCATGAATACACCTGTTGAATTCTCTGGAAAACCCAGCCTAAGAAAGATGTTTAGGAGTAGGCTGAAAGTGACTTCAGTTCAGGGGAAGACAATGGATGGGGGTTTTTAGGCAAGAGGATTTTTATTAGGGGGGGAAAAATAACTGCAGGATAAAAAATGAGGATTTGGGTTGTAGCTTTTGAGGACATCTGGAATTTTTCAGAGCAATACAATTATATGTGCATATATATATGATATGTGTGTGTGTATATATATATATATATATATATATAAAACCAAACTGTGCCTTTATCTTATTTTATTTTATTTTTGAATGTTAAGAGTTTATTTTTTGGTTAAAATAGTTGATACTACTCACTGACTACCATAGGAATTTCAGGCAGGTGTCAGACTTTTGTTTAGGAAAACAGAAATAAATATACTATATAGAACAATTTATGCTGTTGCCTGAAAACAGACTCTGACATTCAAAGTAGGTAAGTGGAAAAAGGGAAAATTGCTACAGCTCTTGCCTTCATATTTCTGATATTTTGGATATTTTGCTTTCTCATAGAATGAACAGGTATGTTCTTGCATTATAGCAGAAAGGAGAAAGGTTGTGAAAGGCAGCATATTTTTGAGTAAAAGTGCCCTTTTTTCTTCTCTCATACACTCGTCTTGTTTGCCTGTATCAGAATAAGGGTTTGAACATTATTAAAGATAAAGCACTAACTGGAGTTAGTAAGCTAATGAGTGTACATAAAAAGGTAAATGACATATTAACTGTTGTGTATATGCTCTGTCTACTCTTTGCAGAAAGGGAAGAATCAGAGTATTGCTAGGGATCCTGTGGACATGCATGTTTTCCGATCAACATACTGATGGTTAAGCAACCAATATGTTTTTCTCATTTAAGACCCCTTTTCAACAACTACTTACAAACTCCACTTTTTTTACTGAATCACCAGAACTTAAAAATACGTGTAACATGAAACACAAGTTTAACACTGTCCTTGAATAATGAAAAGCTAGGGTGCGGTAGGTTACTGTCTTTATGCACACTCATCATCCTTTGATATAAATAAGAATTTTACTTGGAGATAAGACTGGGACTAGGTTGCTTCACTGCTCAATAACGTGAACTAGAGAGGACTGAGGGACACTGTATACATGTGATTCCTGCTGGTACAGCAAGTATATGTGGTTCAGGTGTACTCAGAACAACTGAAGAACATTATAGCCGGAGCAGGTTATTTACCAAACAAAGGCTAATTCCCTATGGATTTGTTCCATACCCCTGGTTGTGCAGGGGCAGCACTTGCTGTACCTGGTTCCAAGTAATATGTGTGCTGTTTGACCAGACAAGACATGCTGACATGGCTGGCCCCAGGGATGGTACCTAAGTTGAGTTTTTCTCTGTACCCTATTAGTGATTTTCATTAAACCTTTACGTTTCACATCAATCTGATGTTCCGTAAGCACTCCGTTATATTTGTCTTAAATTGACAAAGTTTTCAAAGTTCCTCAGGAGAATCAGCTAAATTCATAGAACAGTGAAGTGATTTTGCTGACAGCTATTAAATAACTACATGTGAAGGAGATTTCAGGAAGAGGCTTTTCACTTAAAAGAACCACTTTTCTCAAGAAACTTTGCATTATTTTTTGGTGATTCCATATTTGTGTGTAAAAAAACCCAACTAATTATTGCTACTAAAACCATTATGGAGGTGCAGAGTGCACACCTATTATGTATAATGTATGTCAGCAAATCACATTTATATAAAAGTATATAAAAGTAGATTTAGTTCTGAAAAGTTATCCTGAAAAACCTGAAATTAAACCCAAGGTTTGTGGGAAACTTGCAAGTAAACAGCGCTTTAGTTTTTCTGACTGTATGAGACAAATAGTCTAAGGATATGAGAAATCAATAACTTCATGTCTCAATCTTCTTTAATTGTAAGCTAACACTGCATTTTCATCATCAAAGAAAGGAATTATATGTTCAATAAGTGTGTGGTTGTGAGTGACATAAACACCTCCTTTGGATTGTTTTCTTGATTTATTTTCCCATAAGTTTCAGTAAAAGCCAAACAGGAAATGGATACTTTGTATGGTGGGGTAGGATGATTTGATAATTCTTGAGAAATCTTGTGTTTGTGGGCTTGTTTTTCCTTTGAAACCAGTTGTATTGGATGTTGAGCTTATGGTATACAACAGTAGAGATAAGAACAGCTGGACACAGCAGGCAAAGGAGACAGCAG
The DNA here is from genome assembly GCF_003259725.1 of Athene cunicularia. Taxonomy (NCBI): domain Eukaryota; kingdom Metazoa; phylum Chordata; class Aves; order Strigiformes; family Strigidae; genus Athene; species Athene cunicularia. The sequence continues at coordinate 20,104,857 of NW_020799097.1, forward strand.
CTCTTTCAGCTGCTCAGGCGGTGGTAGGAGCTCCTCTTATTCCACCAAGTCCCGGGTCCTTCCATCTAAACACTGAGAAAATGTTAGGAGTGGGATTCATCTGACCATATATAGACTTCTATAATGTCAGCACCTACATCAGAGCTCGTTATTCATTTCAGATCAGAGGAGAAAGATAGACACATCTCTGATCAATTCATCTCCTCCTGAAGGACTTATTTAAAATTGGTCAGGTGAATCATTGCCTGAGAGTTCCTATTTTTTTCCACTGCCTGTATAGGAAGCCTGTAATGACTAAATCAGATACCTGAAGTTAGGTGAGATGAATCTCTTATTGTGCAAGTCAGAAAAAGTCTTGAAACTGCAATCAATTTATGTAACACATTCGGTATTTAGGTAATACTCGGGTTCCTGGGCAGAATTTAATTCCACTCCAAATATCTTCCTTTGATTCTTGTGTTGTTGGGGTCTCTCCCACTCCTCCATTGTTAATTAGCAAGAGGAGCCTGTAGACTTTGAGAGGGTCTTTGTAATCAGCTCCCAGGCATGTTTGATGAAAGGCCAGTTTGGGTATGCAGCTGGTTAGACCTGTGTCTGTTATTTAATGGGGAAGGTGTTTTCCACATTTAGTTTCACTCTGGATCACAAAGCGTAGGTGGACTGCAGAGCTTCCAAAACCTGTGCCACAGGGTTGGGTGATGTGTCAAGCAGAATTACCTGGTATTGAAACATGTAGCTTTCTCTTCATTAGAGAGCAACTTGATTAAGTTCATTATAAATTGATGATCATTGTTTCGCCTGAAAAGCTAATATGAGATGAATAGTCTGGGTTATGTGACTCATCTTAAAATGTACAGCTACAGTAAAGTTGAAATAACCATGGCCACTTGTGTCTATGTAAGTTTTGCTTAAATTATCTAAAAGCTAATAATTGCATAGTATTCTTATAGCACTTTATATCTTCAAAGTGTTTTGCAAGTGAATCACAACACAACTAAATTTTAGACACAACTTTATAGGGAAAATGAATTCTAAGGATAATATAGTTTGACCAAGGCCACAGAGGAGTCCATATCAGAGCCTGCATGAGTTTCTGATGGTTAGTCCTTTGTATAAAGCTGCCTCTTTCCCTCCCTTTCTTTAGCACACATCGTCATATATATATAATTTCCCATGTAGTATGTCTCTTACGTCTGTCTAAATGTGACCTGCTATAACAAGACTTAACATTTTTGCAACTGACAGAAGTCTTATTTGTTCCTATGAATTCTGAAAGATATTTCTAATTTGACAAGTTCAGTGGTACAGGGTGCTTGCTGTGTTAACACAGTAGAAACTGAATTATTCAATTATTTCCTTCCTTAAATATAGGAAAATTCTTGTGTGTCTTGGATACAGTTACAAAGTATCAAAGGATAAATGCTGAATTTTTAATGACCGCCACTGACTGCTGTATTAATAGTGACTCTTGAGAAATAGTTCACAGATTTATTATTAGTGGATACCCTGCTAGAGTAGTGCTACTGTGTGTTCAAAACAATGAAATGTGATGAATGTTTAGCATTCACTTCCCTTAAAAAATCACACCCTGTGTATTATGTGGCTTTCCTGAGAAAACTCCATCTGTTATGAATTAAGTGAAACACTATTTCCTTTACAGTAAAAATAACGCCATGATTTTTTTCATTTTTTTAGAGAAAGGAGGATGACATAAGCTCAAGCAAAGATATTTTGCTTTCAGATTCTTCTTTTGAACCCTGCCTGTCTACGAAAGCAGCCTGTGGTTCACAAATGGGCTGTGCTCATGGGAGCAGATTATTATATGTGTGTCTACTGAGACAAATACACCTGAAGAGTCTGGCATTTAAATGGAGACCATCACGGAAGAGCTCTAGCTAGGGCCTGACCTTTTTTTCTATAGCTCTCTAATCAGCATGCTAGTTGGTTATTGTTATACTGTGCTATAAGGTATGATCTCTGCAGTATACATTTCCATCTTAAGAGGAAGTAGTCGCTGGAATATGCATGTATGTATCCTCTGACCTTGACTTTAATTTTTAATGAAAATACATAAACTTTAGATTTAGGAGATGAGTTCACACTTTCTTGAATTTAAAACACTTTAAAAACAGTTTATTTGGGAAGAGGATTGGAGAAATAAGTGGGCTAATAGGGCTGTTTTCCATTATTACTATACCTTTGGCTGCAAGGAGTGTTCCTTAAAAGCAGCAAGAGTGCTCATTGTATTAGATAGGCTGGACGTGAGCTCTGTCAGTGCCTTAGCTCTTCAGTGGCCATTTGTGGCTGCTGTCGGTCAGAGTATGGCTGAGTGCCGCTGTCCTCAGTGTGAGCAGGAAGGGGTGTCTTTGGTCCTTATTGTTTTTATGAAGAGTAGTAGGTGCCTGGGTTGTTTGAAGTTGGGGATGTTTCATTCATATCTGTTTCCATTTTTACAGCCACTGCTTCTGCCTTTGGGCAAGCCATGGTAAAACTCACATGTGACCACCACCTTTCTTCTTCCATCATGTTCCTCTCTTTTCTGATGGCCAGTGTCACAATATTTGAATGTGATGTAGGAAGAAGAAGCCTTTTAGGAAGCACAGGGTGTTTAAGGACATAGGAGTAGCACTGTGGCCCAGAGACCAAGCCTGTCAGCCTTACGGTGGGCTTGGTCTCCAGCAGCTCTGGGGAGTCTAGGCCTTAAATTAACAGTTTGCTCATGTAAATAGGAAAAGGTCTCATAGCGTTATTGCCCCTCATTAATAACAGTGAATGTGCTGAGCAGATCCTACCTTCTGTCTGACTATATGTGGGGTAAAAGCAGTGTTTCTGTGTTTTTATTGTTTTCTAAATCCAGCCTGTTTGTCAGAATGATTCATGATCACATCATGCAGATTTTTACAGGAGGTTATTTCATACAAACTCACATATGTAGCACATAAAAGTCACGGACAGAAATCAAGAAATACAGCCATCATTCTTATTGCGGCGCATTTTTTTTTTTTTTTGGCATCAGTTGCTGTTGCTCATTATAAATTTCACCTCCAGCAGTTTGTTTTTCTCTTCACTTATGCAGAATGCTTGTTCTTTTGAGTCATCCTTGTCATATTTCTTCCCACAGCTAAACGCTACTGTAAGAATTCAAGTCCAACCAGCAGCACAACAAGCAGTTATGCCCCTAGCAGCAGCAGCAATATGAGTTGTGGTGGAGGCAGCAGTGCCAGCAGTACCTGCAGCAAGAGCAGCTTTGACTATACTCATGACATGGAGGCAGCACACATGGCTGCTACTGCTATTCTGAATCTCTCCACTCGCTGCAGGGAGATGCCTCAGAACCTCTCTACTAAGCCTCAGGATCTCTGTGCAAGGGTAAAAATCAGTAATTCTGTTTGTTGATGAAGATTTCTCTTTACTGCACTTGCTCTGTGGCCCTGATAGATAGAAGAATAGCTTTAGTACATTTTGCCTTTTTTTTTTTTTTCTTTTCCTCAAAATTAACATAATCTGGTGGCTCTGCTAAAGCAGGGAGGAAAAAAAAAAAAAAAAGAAGAAAGATGCAAATTGCTCACAAGTATCTTGGGAAATCCCAATCGGTATATAAACTGATGATACTGATAGCATGTACTCCTTTTTTTAATTTGTCTCTTACTAGTGAGATCTATAATTATAAAAGATGTTTGGATTGCTCAAGTGCTATTAATTGCACTACTGATTTTTTTGCTAAACACAGTCTGATTCATACATTTTGGGAAAGGATTAAGATTTAACGATGTATTTTCATTTAAAAGTTCAAATGGGACCTAAGGTTGTAAGATCTAGTACAAAGAAATCTGTGCTATTTGTATGTTAAAATTTCTTGCCTGTCTATGATCTTACAGTTCTTAAATCACTACATAATACATTTGAAATGAACAGATCAGTTCAGGTGCCTTTAAATGTGCTTAACCATAGTGCAGGGTCACTAATGTGCTGTATGTTCATAGAGCCCATTATTTTATGAAATGGCTTTGCAGATACAGATAAAAGCTTTTGATGTTAAGCTTTATGTATGAATAAAAACAGGGCACTATTAGCATTCATTGAAGATTTACCAGAAGGGTTTTTTCCTTATAAACTTTAAGTTTTGACTCTCATAGCTGTTAAGAAATTAATATTTAACATGCACCAGCAAACAATACAGTGCTACCTATAGGAGACCACTAGATGGCTAAGCAGGCAGATGCAGTGCAGAGGAAACATTTTTATTGTGCTTATAGAAGAGCTTTTGAGCTGGCAGACATGTTCTGTTCTTTTATGTATAGACAAAGGGTTTCTTCCCCTCATCATGTAAAGCCCCTTTATCATTCATAAAAAACTAAACCCATAGCAGTAGGTATTAGTAATAGTCATGATTTAAGCCAGAATGGCTGCTGACTGTTTTCAAATGCTGCTTTTTATATTCATTTACTTAATACTGTTCAAGAGGCCAATCTCTTTCTGGCATGTAAATAAATGCAGTTGTTTTCTATATCAACACAATGGGAAAAGTTGGAATAAAATGCTAAAAATCTTCTGTGTCAAAACGAGAAGGGGCCTCTTTCTTAATGTGTCATCCTATGCTGAGACTGTAGGAATGAATCGGTTAAGATACACACGTGTTTTCTAGATTAAATTAGCAGGATAGCAGCAATTAGGTACATGCTCTGACAAAAGGCAGTAATTCTGAAAGAGAGATTTGCATTCACAGTGCTTTCCTGCTACTCTGTTGTTACTCAAGAGGAGAGAAAGTTACCAGACATAGAAGTCAGTCGCATTCATATTAGATTTGAAACAAAATTTTTCATGGAGCGTTTCATTTTTGAAAAGATGAAGGATTCTCTCTGGGCATTTTTATTTTATCTGTCCTTAGTTTTTTAGAATTTGTCGTTTTAAGTTCTCTTGTTTCTCCACAACTAATATGACAACCCTTGTTTGTTTCTCTAAAAGAAAAAGTCAGAGCCCATATTCAGTGTTTCATAGCACCTCAGTTGCTGCAGAAATTGGCACAACTATTGTTGCAACTATTATGCTACTTAAATTTATTGATTATAAACTTAGATATATGTAATGTTAATACATTTACATCTGCAGGCAAGGAACTCTGAAATTTTAATGTATCTCCTCTTTGTCAAATGGTGTCCAAAAGGACTTGTTTTGCTACCTACCTCCCTGCTTAATTTTCTGACGTTATCTATTCAAGCATTGACTGTTAATGTTAAATAAACAAAGAAACAAAGATTATTTGATGCTTGCTGGTTTTTGTTACTCTAATCACCCAGACAGGTGTCAGGAGTGGAAACAAGAATTATGCAGATGTTAACTCATAGATATTCACCTGCCACAGACTAGATCAAGAACGTTAAGACAGCATCAAGAAAATACCTTTAGAGATTTCTCCTTTTTATTCCAAATTTTGCACCTGTGTGCCAGGTGGCAGGAAGGGTAATGAAGACTCTCCTCTCTTCCCCCAAACATCAGATTAACCATTCAGGAAGAAATCTACTTTAACAGCATTAATGTTGTGTAACAGCATCATGCTATGTGTGGGAGGGGGCTCAATGCTTACAATCTATACAGGAATGGAAAAGCATTTTATCATTCTGCTAGGCAATCAGATTGAAGACGAGGTAACAGTTTGCTAGTGTGAAGCCGAATTAACAATATTTTTCTTATTTTGACAGAATCCTGATATGGAAGTTGACGAAAATGGGACGCTGGATCTCAGCATGAACAAGCAGAGGCAGCGAGATGGTTGCTGTACCATTTTGACACCACTGGAGCCAATGTCCCCGCAACGACAAGCTGTGATGAATAACCGGTGTTACCAACTGAACGAGGGTGACTGCTGGGACTTGCCAGTGGACTACACTAAAATGAAGCCCAGTAGGATAGATGAAGATGATTCCAAAGAGATTAATGTATGTCTTTTTCATCTATTAGTTCTGTTGCAATCTAATTTTGGTAGTTCATTAAATTTCTGAAATTTGGAGGGAAAGAGGAAACAAAATTAATACGTGATGAAAATGGTGGTTTTCTACAAAAAGGACTTTCTGCTGTTTAATCTTTAGGACTATATCTTGCTGGCACACATCTGATCTGTGACTAAGTTCCATAAGACAACATTTGAACCATGAATGTGAATCATGTTTTCTAACAGCATCATCTTGTTAACAAATATTTTCTGCAGTAAAGATGTTTCGCTATATCCAGATTACGTTACTCTGTATAAGCAAATTGACATAACTGTGCAATAGTGGGATAATCAGCTCTCAAGACAAGATATTCTCCTGAATTTGAAAACCATAAATGATGCGCTGAGTATTTGAAAGCATGTATTACTTAGAATTCACTTTAAACAAAAGCAGCAGAGTATAATGTAAGCTTTAAACTATTTCAGCTAATCTTCTTCTGGATTATTTATACAATCCTGATAGCTCTGTGTGTGAAAGGGCCTGTACTAATGAAATACTTTCTTTCAAGAATACAAAGAAGGGATATTAGAAATCAGTGTTACTTTTCAATTCATAATACAAAGTCAACAGCAGAACCCTTTAAACAGAAGAGGCAAATAAAGAAATATGTTAGTGAATTTATTTTACTTTTCAAAACTTAGAATAGCCAGGACACTGAAAAGGTCTGCTGACAAGGTTCAGTGCCGCTGCTTTTGTTCACGAGGTTTTAACCCTTATCCACACTATGCAGTTTACAATCCTGCACTCAATGCAGTTTAGATGTTTGGAGACTTCTAGAGATCCGTATCTGTTTTTTCTTGGTTTATAAGAGAAAATTAGTCTAATCCTTTGTGTGTAGCACATCTCTTGCTGATTTTAATTAAAACGTTAAATGATTTTCAGTAACTTTGATACATAACAAAGTGGCATTTTCACTAGATACACTGAATGCATTCTAGCTTTGGTGTTAATTCCAGTTTTCCTATTAATTTCAGTTAGGAGGAAATCTGTCACTATCAAAGAAATGTGAGGTAAAACAGACTGTTTTTTTCAGATGAAGTAAAACCCCCTATTTCTACTGTGGTGTTCATAGCACCATCTGCAGGAATCACTCAATCGATGCATTCAGCCACTTCATTTCTGAAATAGATTATTTTGAATTTCTGAATGCAAAAGTTCTGAAGTTAATTACATTAACTTCATTACATTTCTGAAGTTAATTAGAAATTATATAATTCTATTTTGCCAGACAGATCCATAGAGGTCTGCCTTAGATTGATATTTGGTGTATAGATGTTAAGATTGCTCCCGTTCCATCTCTGAGAGGTTCTAAACCAGCTTTTGGATGCATAAGAGACTGTATTTAGTCAGCATTTTTCCCTTTCCTCTCTTTTGCAGTGACTTTAGGAAAAAACACGGATTGTTTTAAAACAAAATATGACAGCTGTAGAAAAAGCTGTGGTTTGCCCTTTTTTATTTTTTTTCTGGTTAAATAAACTACATATTCCACATATTGTGAAGTCTTCATCGAAATATCCAAATAATATTTAAAGGTTTAATAGGTGAAAGAATATAAAATAATGTCATTAATTTTCTCGGGCAGAATAGGAGAAAGGAGATAAATTCTGATGATTCTGCTTTGTATTGTAACCTCACCTAGCTGAAACTAATACATGTATATTTGCCTGTAGCCAGAAGATTTGGATCCTTTCCAAGAGGCACTTGAAGAAAGAAGGTATCCTGGTGAAGTTACAATCCCAAGTCCTAAACCCAAATACCCTCAATGCAAAGACAGCAAAAAGGATTTAATAACGTAAGCATAATGTGAGGTGAAATTATTTTTCTCCTTTTAACTTTTTCTCTCTTTGTCTTTTTTTAAACAAACGAGTACATATACGCCTTGCAGTATGAGCATGCAACATTTGCAGCATATAAATGTTTCAAACTGCCAGTTAAGTAAAGTGATAAGCTAACGTGTATTTGCTTGTTCTTAATGATGCTATATTGTATTGAGACGCCATTTTCATTTAAACCTGTTCATTTTGCAGCTTTTCGATTAGGATGCTTAAAACCCCTTGCAGTCATTGCAGCTAAACTGGAAACAATGAAACTTTTAAAAGTTTTTTTTTAAACATACTTACTATTTTGGCTGTTTTTGTTTTTGTTTGGTGGCAGATGTCCAACACCAGGGTGTGATGGGAGTGGTCATGTGACTGGTAATTACGCCTCACATAGAAGGTGTGACTTCATTTTTTTCATGGTGGATTCTGTCTTTTCAATTTATTGTTTTCAGCTTACCTCAACAATGCTGTCAAAGTAAAACGTTGAACTATGTGTTAACCCTTTGAGTAATATATGTTGATCTTAAAAGCATGCTAATTTGTGTGTTGTATAAACGTCTTTTATTTTTAAATAGATTACTAAAATTTCCAAAGTATTCTTAAGCATTTAAGTAGTTAACCCAGGAATCTCCAATAATTTTTGTTACATTTTATTAGTTCATAGATAAACAAACAAACAAAAAGAACATTTACAGTATGTAATTTTGGAAGTAATGTTGATGCCTAAATATATTCAGAGGGTTAACTATATTACAAAATTCAGTATTACAGCACTTGCCCCATCGCTTTTCTGCATTACAAACTTTTACTTTTTAATTTTTATGTTGTGTTTGTTTGGGAGTGTTCAGTTAATGAGAAGATTAACTTACTTGTATGTCCTGCCATGTCTTACAGTTTATCTGGCTGTCCCTTGGCTGACAAAAGCATTCGAAGTATGCTGGCCACAAGCTCACAAGAACTCAAGTAAGATATAAAGAACAATTATTTTAGTTTATAAATATTTATTTGACTGAAAATTGTGTATAGTTTATCAGAAATTGCAAACGCTGTATGGAGAGCTGCTGCAGAGGGACCTGATCCTGCTTGGAACATGCATTGAAGTCTCTATAAATTCCGTACAGTCTGGCTCTATGTATAAGTCTGTTGATGTAGTATTTCCTTTTGTGTATTCATTAGGTGATAGGGATGGACAAAAGTCAGAATTTCTGGGAATGTCATCCAAATGTTTGAATTCCTATTCAGTTTTTTTCTGAATGTTTGAATTTCATAGTTAGAACAGAAAAGTCTCATGTGATTAGACTGATGAAATACTTCTGGTTACTCAACCAGTAAAGTGCTGTAGTTTCTAAGACCTAGATCAGAGGGAAAACAACTTGTTTTTCCCTAATGCTTGCATAAATTTTCCCCGGGTTTGTATCACTGTTACCAGCTTAATGCATTTTCTCATTTAAGTATATTTTTTAGTGTTTATTTAGTTATTCCCCTATTTAAAATGCATTCTTTACAATTCCTTTCAGTTCTTTGGAGTGACAATTGTGAGCAATAAAAGTTAGAGAAACATGAGACTTAGCTTTGATCTGTCTTCCTGCACCATAAGCTCGACTGCAACTCCACACGTGGAAGAACTATAGCATTTGTTAGTGCTGTGAGATAGTGGTACTCCTGAGTTGATACTATGGTTAACATGGAAATATGTTCAAAAGTAATGAGGAAAAATTGTATAGGGAAAGTATGAATGGATAGCTTATGCTGCCGTGCTAAGCAGTATTCTGTCTTTAACATACATGAGTGCTTTAAATAGCATTTATTCAGTTCAGTACATACCCTAATGAAAAAAACCCAAACCTTTATATAAAGCATGGGAAAGATAATAAAACAAGCAAGAGAAAACTGCTGAAGTAAGATTGCTTTCTAATCTTAGCTGCTCTAGTTACTGCATACAAACAGTAGGTACAAAATTTACAAATTAATTCCCACCCAGTCAAAAATAACATTTTGAAACTATCATCTTAGATCATGTTGTTATATGCTGCTAGAAGATTATGTGATATGTGAAGGGACAGGATGTAAATGAGATCAGGGAAAACATGTGTGTGTAACCAGAGTGAGATACAGGCACATAGTCTCAGAGAAACTCAGATTTGGACCTGGATTTTGGGTTGGGATGGGTCAAGTGAGAGATGTTTGAGGAAATGTAATTACATAGCAAAACACAGACAAAACTCTTGGGGCAGCATGAATAATATTTTAAACACATACTTTGCTGCTCTAACCCTTAATAAAATTTTCACCTGTGTTAGGAAGGTGTTCCTGAATTACCCCATCTCCTCAGCCATTCTCAAGCATCTGCAGTCAAGACAATGTAATAGAGACCAGACAGAAAAAAAATCAATTAAACTTGAGACCCCACTCCTGCCATTTGCTCTACCTATCTCAAGTTCTGCCCAAGCAAAGAGAACAAGGTTAAGTCATATTTAAAGTAATAATTTTAGGTTTAACATCTGTTATTTCCTTAGCAGTTAGTATAAGTTATTTATTTAGCAGTTATCATAATACTTATTGAACACATGAAAACTCTAAGTGAATTGAAAAGTTAGGAAGTGCCAGAATTTTAATCAGGCTAACTTAACTCTGTTCTCTTTTTGCATTTTTATTGCAAGGCAGTCTTTCATTTTCTGACCATATATTTTTCCATAGGATGACAAAGTTATTCATTGCACAAGGCAGACAGTATTTGCTGCATAAGACACTAATGAATTTCTTCAGTTTTCTTCATTGTCCAATGTGTGGCCCTGTTTGTTATTCACTGCACTTTTCTCAAACTGTACTCTCAAGGTATAACTACTAATTCACTCACACATTTGTCACTACCATTGCATCTGACTGTTTCCTAAATAATTTAACTTGGTTATAAAAGAATTAATTTATTTTCATCTGCAGTTATACTCCTAAGCAAGTTAGGGTTGGTATTATCAACATTTTAAAGCCAGAAAACTTAAGCATATTATTTTGATTGCTCAGTTTTGAGACTTCTAGGACTCGATTTGTCAGAGTTCTTTACATTGTAGGAAACTGTGTATGTTCAAACCAAGTACCCACTGAATTTGCTTGAAGCTGTGGGAATTCAGAAGTTCTGCATGATGAGTGATTGAACCTTTGTGAAAAGGGACGAACTCTACCGAAAGAGCAGGACAGAGTCCAGTGTTCCAGAACAAGCCATGGGGCTATCCTTTCTCTTCCGATGAAACTCTGATCAGTCACAGTTTCCACTTGGTCCATTCACTCTGTTCTGTTTTCCTTCATCATTTTTAATACCTTGCTTCCTGTCTCAAGCTCCTTGTCTAATCAGCCCATCTCCTGCCTCCATGATATGGATATTTTCATTGTCCTCTATCTCTATATCCTGCTGAAGTTGATACAGAGAGAGAAAGCATCTTCACATTTCTCACATATATTCGAAAGCAAGGAAGTAGCAGTCCTATGGACGGCAACATCCTTTGTACAGCTCTCATTTATGCTCTTGTTGTCTGTCTAAGATGGAAGAAGATGTGATCATGTAAATGATAATGCGTATGCACAAAACAGCTAAACCAAAGCTACATAAGCGATTTTGATTTTGGAATTGTTAAACTGTGAAGTACTTCGTTTACATCTGTTATATTTCTGTATGTGAGGTCTGGGGGTATAATTTGCTTGCTTTTAAAAAGAGCAAGCTGAAAAGAAGCAGAAATTCTGTAATGTGGGATCCTACTGGCTATCTGTCAGGCCAGCAGCCACCATGGGAGCTTTTGATATCCACTATATAGGTCACCTGAACTACTGTGGTAGCAAACAGCAGTAGAAGGAATAACGCTCTGCATGGGCTGGCACCAGGACGAGGTGGGGAACATTGCTGGTGTGTTTCATACATATTTGCTGACAGCAGAAGAGTAGAGAGAATCAGTAACCTTGGCACCTGCCCCAGGCTGTAGAGAGAAATGTATACATATTTTTTGCCTGTATCCCAAGCTGAGATCCCTTCTGTCCTGTCCCTACCAATCTGTACTGTTCTCATCTCTTCTTCATCTTTTATTCCTTGTTCTGGTTTTCAACGTAGTTGTTTCCAGTCATCCATAAAGACCTCTGTAAAATTTCTGGCAAATACTTTTTTAATGTGTGGGGTACAGAGAACAATCGATAGTGTGGTAGAAGAATTGATAGTGCAGCATAGGGATTGTATTTCTCTACTACATAGTTTGGAAATATTTCATACATTTAGGGCTTTGCCATGCATAGCTTATGTAGTAGATATCACATATGCACTGGTAAAGCCTTTATATCACATTTTACCAATCCAATTGTACAAAACATAAAATTAGCATAATGCAGCTTCCTAACTGGAATTTTGCTAACACACTGAATCTTTTTAAGCCCCAAATAAAATAAAAAATAGCAGACACTTCAAATAATATTAATGAATAATATAATTTAAATAACATTCATAATCAAAATAATATAAGAATCTGAAAAGGTTAGAGGAAAGTTTATTTTGCTTAACATTATGCTCACTATATTGCCTTTTAGTAGTTGTGGCTCCATAGCTTCCATTATTCACATTTCCTGGATCCCAGAATAATAATGCTGCAACTTTCAATTAAATTGTTCCAGGGTCAGCATAATTATTCTTTAACACCCGTGCTTCTCTTCTGTAAGTCTTCTTGCTCAAGTTTACTATGCAGATTGTATGATTTTCCATTTTCACCCAAAGCCCACCAAAGTGGAAACACAAGAGTCTTTGTTCATAGTTTGTCGGCAGGCGAAAGCAGTTACATGGCCTGGTCAATGGTCTCCAGTTAACAGAAGAATTTCTTCAGCTTTAATTCTCAGTTGCTGCTGCTGGCAAAAAAAAGAGGTCAACAACTTTAAGGGTCTCTGTAGAAATTAATATCTGGCAAGGATCCAGGCTTTTCCAGCATGAAGATTTTGGTTATAATACTTGTGAAAAGCAACAAATTTTTAAAGGACCTAGGGACACTATATTGATGAATAAACTTAACTGTGATGGGAAAGCAATTAACAGCCCACCCAGTGACAGCTACCAATATTAAAATATTCATAAATTAAATCCGCTTTAATCTTACCCAGGGGCTTTTCCTTATCAGTTGTCTTTATTTACTCCTTATCATAGGAGGTTTTCCTAACACTTAGAGTTTATTTTAAAACTGTAATCCCATTGTAGAATTATAAATACTATAAAAACCCAACATTTTGAAGCACTTTAAATCTTATTCAAAATAAACTAAAACCAAAATTAATTATTGTTTTTGAAAGGACACATTCTGATCCATCAGTAAATTGATCTCAGTCAAAATGCAGCATACTCAGAACAGTATACTGGCAGTGTACTGCCAGTGCGGAGACCAGAGAACCTGGATACCAGAAACTCCCAGAAAACTATAAACTTAGTTCTACTTAATGTTACTTTGATGTAAAAATAATAATAATGTTTTTTCAAAGGTCATAGGTAACTAAGTATTAGCTTGGTCTACCATGCAACTGACTATCAAATTGTCAACATTTACCCTTGTTTCTTTGGGTCAGTTTTCTGCCAGAAAATACCATTAGTGTTTATATTAAAGACTCTGACATCAAAAAGATTTACAGTTCAACCAAGTGCCTACAAGTTTGGATCCAATACTGTTGTAATATGTCCAGTCCTTCAGCCCCGAAGCATCTGTCTCTCTGTGTAGGTTTTTGCATGTTAATGTTTTCTATGGTGAACATCTTTTGGTATTCTCCTATGGCACTTACAGGGAGGAGTACAGTCTTATTTCCCTCTCTAAATGAAGCCTGAGAGCTTTTCTTTACCACATCTCTTCTTAACTCAAAGTGAGGATCTCAGTCTATTTTTGCGCATTCTCTACAGTGAAGTAAGAGTTAGAATTTCTGTGCTTCCTTCTTCTTTCCATGTCATTCTGCCCTAATTTTCATATTCTTGGTGGGCATCTTCTACTCTTTCTTTTATCTTCCTTTTATCCTTATTTCCCTATTCCCAGATGTGTCATCCTAGCATTGTCTTCCATTCAGTTCAGATGGAAAAGTAAGCTTCTCTGAAGGTGTCCCTGTTAACCACAGCTGTTCTGGGAAGGACAACTCCATTCAGTACAGTTTTTTTCTGGATAGAAAGGATATCCTTAGTTCATACTTCTTAATCTCTAATATTCACTTTTTATTGGTGTAATTTTACTGCCATTTGCTCAGCAAGAACTAGCAACTGGGAAGAAGGGATATCCTCCAGAAACAGAGAAGCTTATGTTGTATTTATTCTGATGAATATATAAAGTAAAATATTACTGGAAAAAAGTAGTATTTTCTTCCTTGCTTTAGTCATCTGGCAAAAAATAGGGCTCCTCTAAATACAAAATTAAAATGCAGAAACAAACATAGTAAAACACCACAGAAACATTCCCCTCTTTAGACAGGTAGCTAGATTATTCTTGGACATTTATCAGTACCTATACTCTGAACCTTGATAGCTCTCCCAATATACAGTCACTTTTTACAGTTATTTCTGCAGACATCTGTTTAGCTGCTCAAGTGATTTCTCCACCTACATCTTGTGTTTGCTACTTGAGGTGTTTCTGATGTTCAGTGCCTGGGCGTACATTTGTTGCTTCATCTGCACAGGAGTGTTATCCCTTGCCTTGCCTTGCCTTGCTTTGCCTTCCCTTCCCTTTTCCTGCTGAGATTACATCTGTCCTCCTATAAGAACTCAGTAAGGCTATGACCCATTATATACTTTTCACTCACTTTTCTCTTAGAAAATTACTCTTTGTTGCAAAGGGATAACCATTTCCATTCTTATTATCACTTTTTTTACCCCTGTTGTTTATGTCTTTTTTTTTTTTTTTTCTACATGGGAAACTTAATAGAAGTTGTCATTACAGTTTTCTTGAATACTGAGGTTGTTGAGCCTAGTAAGTAAACTTGTGTTATAACAAAATACTCCATTGATGCTAAGTATGTATCCTTTGAATCTGCAGATACTTTTTAAAGTTCCTTGATGTTTTAGCTAACTTTTATATAGAAAATGTGATTGCAAGGACTGGAGTTATGTTAAAAATTTACTAGAGTGAGTAATTTGTAAATGATATTTTTTTATTAACTTATCTGCAATGTTAATGGTAAAACAAACTGCATTTTTAAAATGTGTTATTAAATTGCAAGTTAGAGTACAAGTCTAATTTAAATTATTAAAAACAAAACCAAGGAACATAGATCCCCAATATTAGTTCATCTGTAAGGAATAATCTTTCCCGTTTTGTTCAACTAGATCCTTGGGCCAAGTGAAATTAGGAATCTCATGTGGTTTCAGTGGGTTTTTTTTGCATTTTTGTTTCCTGTATTTATTGCAGATTTCCACTTGGATACCTTATCTTTGATGGCAGCATGCATGCCTGGCCAGAACAGAACACCTTGGGCTCTGTTCCTGCACTTCTCAATACTCAAATGGGCACTGTAGGTTATACCTAGCATTTCCAACCTCATGTTGTGTGGTGTTATGATAATGTCCTTTGTATAGAAACCCATCATCTGCAGCAACCTCATCTCTGTAGTCGCAATAAGTTTTACATATGGAAGTGGCTGGGCTTTTTTTCTGTTAGAATAATTCATTCAGACTCTGGTAAGGTTGAGTCATTCCATTTTTCTCACTTAAGTTTGTCAACTTTTGTCTCCAAAATGGAAAGTACTTGAGTTTTGTTTACATAAGACCCTTCATCGTTGTTTTCATTACTGATAGGTGGTCTTAAAAGCATGTACTCTCTAAAAAAATCCTTAAAAGCCATCTGCATATCAGTACCTCTGATGCTGCAAAATGTTCCATGCAGGCTCAAAATTGTTTGCATGAAACACCTTGCAGAATCAGGGCCTTAGTAAGCTTTCAATACCATGAAATGCTCTGAAATTAGAGGCTTCATTTGCATAGTGGCATCTACAATACTCAAATAGTTTATGGCCTCTTTCTTCAGGTTCTTGATTATTTAAAACAAAAGATTTTGATAGCTCTACTTTTTTGCTGTTTGAATTTTAATCAGTATTTAAAACCATTTACCACTTAGTTATCACACAAAATAGTCTCAATTCAGATGAACATTCCCTGAATTACGGTAACTTTTTCAAAACAACCTGTATGATTAAAGAGTCTAAACTTTGTTTTCAAAAGGAATGTAAGTGCTGGGTATCCACATCCCTGCAACTTCTATATGCCTAACTTTGAAAGTGGAATTCAGTGTCTGCAATAACAACTTAGGCAGTTTTGAAGATAAACCCTTAGTTCCAAAGCTCTTCACTAATCACCAAATATTTCAGTGTGAATGTTTATTTGACAGTTCATTTTAATTTTCAAAACTTTTCTCTTGTCAGTCATTCCAGTGCCATTCTGTGCAGTCCCTAAGCATCTATTCTGAGAGAAGCACTTAATTGTGATTAATTATCAATGAATTTGCTTAGTTATGTTAATATGCCCAATGAATCTCTCTAAGGCCTTCTTGTCTTGGAGTCTTTCCATTTGTACAGTTGCCTCTGCCTTCCTTGGGTTTGGTCATACTTTGTCATTGAATGTGTCCTACATAATTAATCTCATTCAGCCTGGCATTTGCTTGTATTCAATTCAAGGGTCTTTTCTTTGGCACAATTTGGTTATTGTGCAAACTGCCATTGTGATGTTGATCATTTTTGCTTCAAATCAACAGATCATAACCAATTGCTCATTCCATCCAGATCCTCAAAGATCTGCAACATGATGCTGTGGTATATCCCAAGTGCTGAGGCAATCCCCATGGGAAGTTGCATAACCTATACAGTTGCTAAAAGGGGAATTAAAAGTGCAGTATTTTGCACTTTCTGTGTTTGGTCAGACTTGCCAAAACCCTTTAATATGTACCCCAAAGTAAAAGTAATTTTGTCACTCAAAGTCCTAAATATGATTGTCTGGATCCTCAGTTGGTGTAAATTAGCATAGCTCCATTGCCTTCAGTGGAGTTACGCTAAGATACAACAGTGATGATCTGGGCAGGTGCCCTCAGCTGATCTCTTGGGTTAGCATTCATGTTTGATTACCTTATTTAAATCTTTTGAAGTTATAAAATTCCTTGCATTGTTTGGTTTCTTAGAATGGCCAATTCTAACTCAATTACTTGGTGTCTGTATCTGCACAGTAACATCTGATTTTACCATGCAGTTAAGTTTCACCCCTTTATTTTTATCTCAGTGCTATTGGGACTTTATGTAGCACACATTTTTTGCAGCACTGTAGTATCTTTATCAATGTTTTATATCTCTAAAATATCCCATATCCCTCATAAACACCTCATCGTAATCTTCTTTTACAATATTTTTTGTATTCCCAGTAAGTGGAATTTACATTTGCTCATCTGCATGTAAAAACTGCTCTTCAACTCTAACACAGACAGAATTTCCACTGCTTCAAAGTCTGCTGATTTCTCTCCTTCCACAGATAACGACACAGTGCTCTTTCAGCTTGGGCTCATTTGGTGTACACTGTTTGAAACAACCTTAGATTTTGAGGAGTATTTTAACACTGGCCATCATGAATTATTTTTATATGCTTGACTGTGCTTACACTGCACTCAGCTTCAGCGGTATCTGTTTTCTGTAATAAAGAGGAAGAGGAGGACTGCAGTATAAGCACATTACTATTGTTATCTATTATTTTTTGGACTGTGGTAAAAAGGAAAAAAAAGACCCTTGAAAAAAATAAATCTAAATAAATGATATTTAAGATGCAGTTTCCAGAATTATACTATTTGCATAGTTTCATTAAAATGACCAGCTGTAAAGTAGTCAGTCAATCAAAGTGATATTTAAAATGCCATCTTCAAGCTTCAGAGTTAACAGTACACTGAGATGAACGGAATCTAGTTTCCAAATTTTCAGACTGCAAATTAATGGGGACATAATTATGAAAGCATATGATCAGCTTAAAAGAGCTATAAATGTAATTTATTCAAAAGAGATTAGATACTGGAGCAGTTCTGGTTTAAGTAGAAAAGGAATCAAATCATAAGAGATGCAGTGCATAAGAAAATCAAGTCATAGTCTTTCTTTTCTTGTTTTTATTTTGTTACAGGTAGAGAACTATTTTTTTCAGGCTAGTCAGTCTGGCACTTTTCTTGTACACATAATTCACACAAAAATCATTTTAAAGCAAACTTAGAAAATCATGACAACTCATTTTGCCTGTAAAACTATGAATTTAGGGATTTTTTGTTTGTTTGCATAAACTGATAATAGCTAAAACTCAAAATGACCCTGTATTAAATGCAGTCTACTGAATGCTGAATTCAGAGTTTAATAGGTAAACAGCATATAATTTACTTTTTCACTATATGATCTAAATCTATAATTCAGTTGTGAATCAGACATGATATCAGATGATATAAAAATGAAAAAACATCTTGGTTATTTCTTAAAAATATTTGTATATTTTTCTTTTAAAATACCAGAGTTATTCTTTAAAAGGGAGTGAATTCAATATCTGCTATTTTAACTGCTGTGCATTTCACAAATAAGTTTTAATTTAAAAGCTGTAAATGTTGGGTATACTGGATACCGCAGAGATAAATCACTGTTTTTGTCCCCATGAATAAGAGTTATAAACAGATTATGGGAAAAAATGGGGAAATCATAAAATTTGATATGAAAAAAATTGAATAATTTTTAAAAAATGATAGATTATGGGTTTTTCCTCAAGGCTTCTCCAGGAACCATTGTAGGTGGTGATTTGTTTTCCTCTGATGCACTAATCAAGAAACATCTGTCAGAAAAGTGTAAGTATGTTCCATAAGTATAGGCATAATGGAAGACGGGCAAGGGCCTTGTTTTTGGATAACACCCAATACATCTGTTGTGACTTCAGTGTGAAGAATCTGAAAGAATGGAATTATTAAGAATTTTTTTTTCTTTATTTTTTAAGCCAGCTAAGGTTTAATCCTCAACACTCCCATTCACAGAAAAAGACCTTCAGTGATTCTAAGTCTTTCCTGAGACCTGATCCAAAGCCCTCTTAAATTTGGAAAACCTCACTGCCTTTAGCTGGCCTTTGATCTGAGATTAGGTAACTGTGAAAAGCTTTCCATGAGCAGCATGTTTGTAATGGTGTGAGAACAATATTATAAGGCCAAATTCCATTCATAACCCCATGAGCAGAATTTGTACTCCTTAGACTTGACAGTAGCAGTTTCAGGTTGATGCCATCATAGATAGAGTCCTATCATTACTTGTTTTAGAAGAAAAAGGTGTTTTTAAGGTATTAATTAGTCAAATATTGGTAAGGAAATTATTTAACTTTTATTTGACTATTATTTAATACAAGATACCTCTGTAAATTAAAAATAAGTATTATTTAATGCATATGAGCATTGTCTACCAGTTTGTATGCAAAACTTGTATCCAGAATATAATATTTTAACCATAGTTCACGAAATTTCAATTCCATTTTTGCAAATTTTGGTATTGACTCTAGTGAACCCAGAGTAAATGCTACTGATTCACAAATGGTAATGAGTAAATAAGTCAGGACCATGTATCTCAAATTTTTGTAAGAATTCTTGTGAATGTTAATGTACGACATTATTACATAATATACACATTGTTAATGACCAATTGTGGTTTATATGTTTGTATAAAAACTTTACATAATCAGGAATGATCTCAAAAATAATTTTATTCCATCGTAAAGTTTAAAAGACATTATTTCAAGGTAGTGGAATTGTCTTAAAAGCGAAGAAAAACTTTTTTTGTCTGTTCATGTCAATGAAAATACTTTCCATTCAGAGGTAAAGTTCATATAATGAATAAGATATTTATTCAAAGTGTATTTTTTCTTATAAATTTTCCTTGCCATACAAAAGGGGATTGTCAGTTTCTAAAGACACTGCCAGTGGATTAAATTCTGTGCAGAGATACAGTCCACAACAATGAGTACTGTGAAGTGGCAACCTATGGGAGACATTTCTATAAGATGTAGTTTGCTTGATAACCTGTTCCACAGTCTTTCAGTTGACCTTCCTGAGATGCTATATTCATCTTGAAATTAGTGGTTTTCCTATGGCCGGATGGGTACTGAGAGTGGAATTCTGCCTATCCCTACTTCATGCCGGGAGATTAATAAGATGTTTCTCTTCTTTCATGTCATGTATAGTTAGGGATCACAACCCCTGAGCTAATCAAAACAGTGTTTGTGTTTTAGCTATGTTCCTGCTCCATGCATTATTATCCCAGATCCTTGTCAGAGGGCAGTTAATGTTTGTGAGGATAATGATTTTTTAAAAATGTTTTGTCAAGAGTTTGAATACAAGATGTAAAAAATAGAAAGTTAGGTTTTTCTTCGTCACCCTGAAAAGTGAAAAGCGTGAATTAACATTTAGACAAGATCTGTAACACTAACCAAGTGAATTAGAAATCAGAGTAAGTAGCAGTAAATTGATCCTCAGGGCTATTTTGCTGTAAGCATACACAACCAAGTGATTTTGGAAAAGAGGTCTATTGCTTTAAAAAATCAGAGGGAAACCTCTTTCTTGTAAAAATCATGTAAGCTAAGTTGTTAGCCTCTCACTCAAGGCTGCTTTTCTAATTCCGCAGCACATGAGAGCTCTGAGCCCTAAGGTATAATAGAGCATGAGCACTTTCTCTGCCTGCATTCCCAACCGTGAGCAAAGTGTTTCTGGGCGAGCAACCCGTTTTCTACACCGTGGTATGCAGTCACACAGTGCCATTTTGCTGCACAGCCATTTATCCCTGTTTGTAACCTCCAACCTCTCCAGCACTCTGCACAGCTGTTTAGGAAACTATTCCTGCAGCTATTAGACTGCAAAATTAAAGTGGCTCTTTCATGAAATGTTTACAATATAAACCCAGCTTGCACTGCCTAATCTTATGGGAGTTGTAGAAGGGAAAATTGTACAAAAGCATGAGCTTTCTGCCTTTGTTAACTTTAAGGAGAAAGTGAGGAGGGCCAAAGTAAGAAAAGACACTGGAGCATATCCCATGACAATAAAAAGCACAATTCATTTTCGAGAGCTCTACTTAATGATACCTTGGAACATTCTTATGAAGCTGGAATTATTACTTAAGTGCTGTTCACTACAGTCTCAGATTCTAGCAAAAGAAGAAATAGTTTAGCTTGGAACAGTTTTAATGGTCTTACCAGAGCTTCCTGCCCTCACTGAAGGGATGTCTCCTTTGTTCACATAATGTGCGAACTGCCTCATACAGCCTGACAGGTTAGGGTGAAATGGCACCAATTTCAGGTTATTGAATACCATACTAAAAGCTCCATGGTTTCTTTTACTGCCACCCAGACAGCTGCAACATCCTTATAGGAGGGACAGAACACTCCAAAACAGAGGCAGATGAATGCCCGAAGTAAAAACTGG
This sequence comes from Athene cunicularia, assembly GCF_003259725.1. Classification (NCBI taxonomy): domain Eukaryota; kingdom Metazoa; phylum Chordata; class Aves; order Strigiformes; family Strigidae; genus Athene; species Athene cunicularia. The sequence continues at coordinate 20,126,103 of NW_020799097.1, forward strand.
GAGTATTCTCTTTAGGCACACACACTGATCAGGATGTTTGGTGTGATCCACTTTACATACCTCACTGAGAATTTCTGACCATTCCTTAGCTCTGCAAACGGGACTTCAAAGCCATCATTTTCAGTTGCAGAAAAGAACATATACAAATACAAAGAAATATACAGATATTTCCAACGTGTTGGCTGATGGTTGAACTTAAACTTTCAAGAAGGGACTGTAATCAAGTAGAGTGATAGTGCTTGTTCCTTCTGAAAATGAGTCTGTATGGAGAGGTTGCATCCGTACTGCCAATAGGAGGCCAAACGGTATGCTCTCTGATACAGCTTTTAAGACATACTGTAGAATTATAAGACCATATAGGCAGGGACCTCCAAATGTTACCTAGTCCAAATGCATGCTCAGACCAAGTCCAGTTGGAGAAGGTTGCTCAGAACCTTGTTCAGTCAAGTTTTGAGTAACTCTAAGGTTAGAGTTCCCACAGCCTGTTCCAGTGTTTGACCAGCCTGATGGTATTTTTTTATTTTGCTTTATAATGAATTGGACTTTTCTGTGCTGAACCTTGTCCCTGCTGCCTCTCATTCTTCAGTTGTGCAGCTCTAAGAAAACTTTTGCTATGTGCTCACCCCACCATCCTGTTAGATATTTGTAGACGCAATGGGATTTTTAACACTTTTGTTCATCAGAATGAACAAGCCAGCTCTCTCAGTCTCGTATATCAGGTGCTCCAGGCCTATAAACATTCCGCAACATCTTGCCACAACACAAACTTGCAACTTAGTGTTTGTAGTTCTCAGAGTGCTGGGAAGAATACAAAGACATTGTACCTCCCTAAATATTGCTTCATTACGGTGGATTTGTCTACCCACTGTCTACAATCTGAGACTACATCCAGTCAGTAGGATGGAGTGCTAGTAGAAGTGGGCCTATCTGTGGTCATGCCCAACCTGTCCTCTTTGCAGATGGGTTCTTGACTGGACTCACCCTAAGAATTTTTCCCTTCAGTATTAATTAAGTCTTGCTTCGTATTTCAGGCTTGAGGTAGATCCAAGTGAATGATGAGGTTAAGTCAGTGTAGATGGAGCATGTGTCTCCAGTCACTTGCACCAGAAATTAAAGCATGTCTGAGAATTGCTCAAAAATTAGAATAAACTCACACAGAAAATCAGTGACAAAACTGGATTTCCCTTAGCTGTACTGTTCATTAGCCGCCTTACTAGACCAGACTGCCTCTCACAGTCTGATATAATTCACACTCAGTATTTTCACATTTCCTCACTTGGGCTTCTGACAAATGTTTTTAGGCCTAGAGGGAAAAAGCTGCTTGTTTTCATGAAACAAAAACTGAAGGTTTTTACTCTTTTGCTGTTGACTCTTCACCCCCAAAATAGAAAGTAGTGTCTCTGCTTTATCTTTCTGGAAAAGCGAAACCCTTGAGAGTTTGCTTCCCTTATCCAAGTGTTAATCTGCCCGTTATTGGATGGCACATGGATATTTTCAGACAGAAACACATACATTCAGAAGAGATTTAAAAGGCCAGTATAGGAAACTTCATGGTACAATAGCACTTCTCGGTGCTAAATGGGCATAGTGCAGTGACTGCATATGGAACAAAACATGTCTCAGCCTTAAGATGCAACTGGTCATCTAAACACATTTTGCATTGAACTATTGTGTGTACCTTATCTTTCTGAATGCGCACTGAAAATAATCTTTTTAATTGTTCTTTTGAAACAGGAGAGTAAGAAACAAGCTGTTAATAGTGAAGAAAATTCCAGCTGATTACATTTTCTGTCACTTGGATTATTTTAATGGAGTTTTTTTTCTCAAACTTCTGAGCCTTCATGCTGCCTATGATACACTTCCTAGATAACTCAAAGATGTTTACAATCCTGTTGATTTATGGCTTTGCCATAATTCTAGACTGAGAGGACTCTCATTAGAGTCAGAAATCCTGCTTCTTTCTTAATTATTGTAGGGCTAGAAATATTTTGTAGCCATCGTCTTTCGTAACAGTATTTGATACACTACTTTGAAAGAGGACATATAAATTGGACTTTCTTCATGCTCTTACTCTTTCCATCCTTCCCACTCAGCCTTTTCTTTCCCCCTTACATTTGATCCAACTGTCTTCTTTCCTGTGATCTTCTAGAGTCCTTCTCTTCGTCAAGAATTTGCACAAGTTAAACACTTTTGTTCAAATGAAAAACAAATGAACAGAATAGCTAAGGAATGGTAATGCTTGGTTGTGCCCATTCTCTTCCCAGTGACTTTAGAGGATTGTTAAAACTGCAGACTGTATGAAAGTTGTTGATTTGTTTCCTCTGCTTTTAGCAATCCTAATCTAGTAGTTCTTCTTAGCATTTCTTGGGGAGATGTTGACCATTTTGAGTCTTCCAGATCAGTAGAGTTTGAAGTCATCCCAAACCTCCAGGAAACTGTCAGGAAGTGACAGATTCTAGATCATACTGCTGTGCCCACCAGACCCTTTGGTAATTGCTTCACCTGAGAGAAGTTACATGAAGTACAAAAGAGCAGAGCATGGAAGAAGCAGCAACATAGGAACAACAATTCAAGAATGATGCTTTTGATAATTTATGGTGTTCAAGGCAACCAGCAGGCTATTGACCATAATGAAAATCTCTTATCAGGGTAAAAATTCCCTACTATAAAGAGTTAATCTTCAAAGTACTCAGCATTTGGCCTAACTGTAATTTAATTTTGTGCTAAAACTTCCATTTGCATCATTAACAGAAAAGTTAGGCCAGTTCTATGAGCTTTTGAAGACACCTTTTAAGGTGAAGAATACCAAAATCTATATGTATACAACATAAACAATAGCAGTGCTTTTGCCTTCAAGTGCTTCTCTTGGGCCCATTTTTGAATATGGGGACCAAGAGAAATCATGTTCTGCAAACCTTGACTGGACCAATCTTGCTGTGCAGTGACTGTGTGGCAGGTATTCCGGAGACGCTTAATGATTCCCATTTTAACAGAACAACCAGGAATAGGGCATTCTCCTTCAGAAACAAATGTGTCTACCCAAAATTACTGAAAAAAAACCTGTGGGATTTTTTTTCAAGCACAGGCTTGCAGCAGTGCCATTAGGAGAAAGAGAACTTGCATGGCTTTGCTCCTAGTTGTAGGGCATGTTCTCTTAAGGCTATCTTCCCCTGCATTTTAATCCATGCCTCAATCATTTTATGTTATTCCTTCAGTATAAAAATGAAGCTTTTTTCCAAAGGCTGAGGTGTTTGGAAATGAACATTTGAATTTGCATATGTTGGAACTGATTCATCCCTGGTGCCAGGAAGTGCTCTGTGCTGCGGGGAGGGGATCTGCAGCTGGCCGGCGCTGCCTCCAAGGCAAGCGATGCTGGCAGGAGAGAAAGCGTGGGCAAGGTGCCCAGGGAGAGAACTGATTCACAGCTTCCCCCTGGCAGCTTCTGTGAACGGAGCACCCCCTGGGTAGCACACAGAAGCTATTTCACATTAAGCACATACCATGCCTTTGGCAACTGGCATGTTAGGCCATATATGCTGGTGCTAGATGTGAGAACAGCGGGCAGCACGTCATGGCACTTGCTGCTGGGAAGCTGGGAAGTCCTGACTGCTAGCAGAACAGGCAGCACGCAGAGGTGGTAACTAAAGGCACAGGAATATTTTTTCTAAAGCAGTATAATTAATTTAAACGCATCATGTCTATCTGTGCATTCAAGTGCACAGCAATATTTTAAATGCCAGCATGATGCATTTTAGTCTGCTTATAGGAAAATGGATTTCAGTGTAATTAAAAAACATATCATATCCTTTCTCACCCCCACACAGTTCAAAAAATGCTGGAATGCAATACAGATAATACCATCAGCTATGGACGGAAAAATTCCACATGCAGAAAGTCAGGGAATTAATTAAATTTTACCTAAGGAGAAGAGTATGAAGCCAGCCATCCCCAGTTTAGAACCATTCAAATGCTGGGGATTTCTAGAGGCAAAGAGAGAGACAGAACAATCTCAGCAGAGATAGGAGAGACTGAAGTAACTCCATGAAGCCTCTGAGCCAAAATTATTTTAGTCTCATGCCTGGACTAGCTCCATAGGCCTGGCATCATTCCCTCATGGACAGAAAGACTGTACAGTGAAAGTAATAACAATAAATCCTTTTATTCTACACATGTTTCCAACCTCCAGTGTCTTCTGAGAGGGCTCTGTAATGCCCCGCTGGGAGTGATCCTTGCCTGGATCCCCTGGTCTCCTGCCCATTCCTACTGGAGGTGCACTGGATCCAATGCCAAAAAGCAACTGACAAGATAGAAGATTATTCTCAATTCACTCACTTGCCGTTCTACCACTTTTTTTTTTTTTTCTGGTTCTTGTTATTCCTAAAATTTTCTTCCTTTATATCTGCTGTGGTTTGGGCTTTTAAATTTTCCCATTACCTCCAGTGCGACCTGTTGTGTCAGTAGCATTCTGCTAAGTAAGAAATGTCAGCAGTGTTTTATGTATGAAAAAGTAGTATTTAGCATTTTTGCTAAAACTAAATTTGTGTGATTAGGTACTCCTTCTAGTTAGACTGAATACAGGGAAATAATTAACATATAAATATAAATTTAACTTTTTTATTTTTGGCTTACAGCATATCTTTATGAACCTTTGATATTTATAAGGGTCTGAATTCACATGCTTTTGTAGGTCCATTTGTGAGCACTAGAACACAGGTTTAGCCTTGAACATGAAACCATAGACTGAAAATCCTCTGAAATATTCATTATCTGCATACCTGTCCCACACAGTTTATGTTGCCTCTTGAACCAATGCAGATGAGCTCAAATGTTCTCTGAATGCAGTTTTCAGAAGTGCCCCATGCTAGCCTGGTTCTGCTCCTTTTGAAGCCAGTGATAAAGCTTACAAGGACTTTACTGAAAATAAAAGAGTTCAAGATACTTAAAATTACTTATGGTGTCTTGGCAGCCAAGAATTTCTGTTAAGGTTTCACAACACACAGGATTTTCTCCCCTGATGCAAGGATGCCATGTGTACCCAGTCATCTCAGCAATGTGAGAGGACCATAAACAATGCAGACTACAGGAAAGATAAAATCAGCTGGGAGAAAAGAGCAGGAGGACAAAAAGGGTGATGAAAGAAGAGATAATAGAAAGAAACAACAAAGAGGAGGAAAGAAGAAAGAACTGTCGACTTCAGGGTTATTAGAAATTGTGAAATGAGGAAAATATGAGGAACAGAGAATGAAGACATCAGCCAGAACAGAGAAAAAAAAAAAAAAGCAAAAGGGACAAAAAAAGGTTAAAAAATGACAAGAAGACACAGTGAGGAAGGAAAAGGATCTGGAAAAAAAAGGAGTAGAATGTGGAAGAGAAATGATAGAGAGGAATACGGATGGAAAGCAAACCATGGAGCAAAAGCAAATGGAGGTTCTTGCTCCACTGTAGGAAAAGGATAACAGATTGAAAATAGGGAGGGGGAGGCATCAGGAAAGAAAACAGGAGTGAAATAAAGAGTGAAGAAGTATATAGATGTGCAGCTTCACTGAGGGAAATTAAGAGAAAATAAATACATCCTAACAAAACAGTTTTTCATTACAAATTAACAGTTGTGTAGGTAGAGGGTTTATGTCTAGGCACCAGGAAAGTAACACTTTAGGACTTCAGAAATCAAATGCCATGGTAAAAAAAATAGACAGTAAAAGACAACAGAGTAAAAGTGGAATGGCTTTCATTCTGTGTCTTCATGAGGAAAAGGATCAGCAGCATTCCCACTTCACATACTTAATTAGAGCTTGACAATCTACCAGAATACCTGGGACTGAAAATAGGATTTAGAGATTTACGCATCCAGATTGGTTTCACAAAGCTGGCTGGAACAGTAATGGCTGGGAGGCATTGCTCTGACTGCTCAGAAAGGTAAAGGCAAAATGAGTTGCTGGTTTCTGTCCAGTTCTGCTAAATAGGTGTTTTCATTGCAATAACCACAACCCTGACTGTTACTGACACACCTGTGGGCAAAAAATCTCTGCTGAGAACCACACAGCTCTGTTTATGATCTCTCTTCTCCCCCCAGAGTGCTCCCTGCAGGTTAGTGGTGAGTGGGATAGGAAGGAACTGGAGGAAAACTTGTTCTCTCTTTTGGCCTCTTGGTTAAAAGGGGAGTTGTTTGTCAAGACCTGAAAACCTGTTGGTTTTCTGACGAGCACTCAAGTTCATAGAAGCATAGACATAAACATTTACCATACCTTACAGAGAACTCCATTTCTTAATTTGACACACCTTCTCCTCCCTTCCCTTTCTTGCCCACTCCCCTTTTTTTCTCCTTCCTCACACTTTCAACTCAGGGAACTAAAACTGCAGTATCTTTACAGGTTTTCTTTTGTAACCTTTTGTTTCTGGAGTACCTGACTAGAAAAAAAGCCCACAATTTTTTGTTTATGAATCTACGTGTAGTTTCAGAAGACATACGGCTTTATAGCTGCAAACAGAGCAGTGAAAAAGAATCTCTACTTCTAGCCCATTTTCCTCTTCTGTGTAAAGTCATTTAGCCTCTCTATGCCCCAGTTTTCCTCTGCCAAATTCTTCCGTTTTTCAAAGCAGTATTGTGAGATTTTGTCCATTAATGTTTGTAAAACACTTTCAGATCTTCAGATGAAAGATAGAAATGCAAAGTATTGTTGTGTCTGTCTTCCAGCCTCCCAACCTATGAATTCCATTCATGGCAATTCAGTTGAATAAAACAGAATCTCAAATGCATGGAAACCACTAGACAGTAAAAAATTCTACATTCTGCTATGAAAAAATCCCACAGGAAACAATTATATTTCTCTAGCCTTTCTGAACTTTCAACAGAAAATCACACCTCTACTATAGAGATTGACAGCATGGTCAAAATAAAACTATGGGAAAGATACAATTTTCTATTAAATCCCAGTTCTTCTACAGCGTGGAATTTGTGAAGAACCATTCTGAGTTTTTGCACAACTTACTGGTTTACTCTTCTGCTAAATTTTTCTTTAGGATTGCTAGCTATATCTGCTTTAAATAATTAATAACAATAAATAAGTAATTTATAGGATACATATTCTGTCTGGTAGGCTATATTACTTATATATGTGCTAATTTACTTACTCAAGGGGAGATTGGATCTGCAACGTAGTAGGTACTAAGTTTTCTAAACTAAACAATAAAAGTAACATTAGTCTTTAGAATTGATATACCAGCTTACTAACAACAGGTCTTGAAAGGTATTTTGTAACAAACTATTGCAATTTAATCCAGGTATAGTTTGGTGGGTCCTAGAAAGGATTATATCTGATGGCTTTTGGTATGGCCAGTGTGAGAGAAATTAATGGCTTAATTCAGTTCCGTGGGACCAAATTTACTCAGCACAAAAATAAAATGTTGAAACAGTTTGCCATACTCAGAACTGGCAATGCTCTTCACCTTTATCAGTGACTGTTATTATTTCTATCAATCCACCAAGAGCAATAGCTAAAAAAAAAAACCAAACCCACAGATAATGTACAAATGTGCCAATTCCTGTGAAAGCTATAGCCTAACTTAGTAAGATGCCCTTTCCTTAGTGAAAATTAGACTGTAGTGCTAAGAGCAGTGAAGTTGGAAGGGTGCACAGGGAGAGGGCTTGGTGCAGGGCATAGAAGTTGCCAAAGGTGATTGAAGGGGCAAGAGACAGAGAGAAGAAAATATATTGGTTATAATTGCTAAAACTGTCTCTGATGATTAAGTTAAACGTTTTCACCCTATCTATGAAAACATTGTGTTAGAATGACCTGAATTTTGTTTGTGTAGTGTGCTGAATTTAGGCTTGTGTAGTTCTAGATCCAAGGTTTCCATTCAGATTTATACATTAAGGCAAGACTTGACTGAGAGGTAAATAGAATTTGCTGTGCTGCTGAATCTCAGTTGAGGGTTTCTGAGAGAGAGAAAGAGAGGGCCTGAGCTTGAGCCTGAACCCAAGCTGCAGTGCAGGCTCTGAGCTGTGATCAGACTGTGCTGCAAAAGCTTCCATGAGCCCTGCCTCCTCCTTAGGGAAGTGCAATCCTTCTGGTTCCAGAAAGTCATTGTTATTTTTTGGGAAAATCTTTAAATGGTAAAAAAAAGCAAAATGTTTTCATTATATTGCAGATTACTATATCTTTGTTTTACTGGTATGTTTTAGAGATAATTTATGTTTTAAGACAAATTTTAAAAGTAAGTCAACCAAAGTTATACATAGCAATGAGGAAAAAATTACTTCAGTTCTGTCAGCACCTTTGTGTAACATCCTATTTGGTCCATGCTAGTTGAACTATAAATCTAAATAGGTAAGCTACATCTAAGCTTATCTAGCTCATGTAGACCTAGATAAAAGCCTAGAAATATCGGTTTAAAAGTGAATCTTACTTGTAGTCTGCTATGCTGATGTGAGCTGGTTTAGTTTTCGTTTTTTTTTTCTGAGCTGAGCTTGCAGCAAGACTTCTAACATTGACATTTGGAAAAACCCTCACAGAGACATTTGGACATTGCATCTATTTCCTTACCAGTCCCAGGAACCTCCCTAAGATCCTTCAAGCTGCCAAAAGTCTTTTTTAATTGCTGCACACCTTCAATCCATTCCCTGGTGAAGAATGGGTAGTGAAGCTTAAGTGCATTTATTTCAGTTTGTCTCTTGCCTTTTTTCATTCCTGTTGCTGAATCCAGCTGCCACAGCTGTTGCTGTTCTTCTGCCTGCCCTGCTTTCTGCTTATGCTTGTATTCCCAAAAAAGCTTCTCTGGAATGTTCTGTGAAATGAATGGGACATCAAGGCAGTACTAACTGCATTCCCCTTCACTGACAAGCTCTTTCTATTACTGGATGCCCTGAATTTGTGGTAAAGTGCTAGTGTTATATGTTCTGAACTTCACTCTTTACGGGGTGAGTTCTTTTTGTGACTTCAGTCTTCACAGTACTAAAGTATTTCCTTTGCTGCAAATACTAAAGTATTTCCTTTGTTGCAGTAAGCTATTATGTAGAGTCTACAAATAAGCTTCTGATCCTGCCAAATTACACTGACTTTAAGTAAGTGAGGAAACTGTATATCCCTTTTCCATTTACTCTGATACTCATTTTCAAAGGGTTTCACATCGCTTGCCTCTTAATAAGCACCTGTACGTACATTTTTTCTGGTACTGTTGCATGTACATATGATCAGTTAAGTCAAATATGTACAGGTGGTAGCTGATAGAAGAGTAGAGATACATGCAAGTCCTATGTATGATCAGACATTCTGAAAATACACTCACAATTCCTATGGTACAAGGACTTGCAGTTCTCTCCTTATCTATTCTGCTTAGGATAGCAAATAAATACTGCAATAACTTTATAGTTGAAACAGACTGCTGTGTTTCTGCATCCTACATTTCACAGTGGTTAGGCACTTCCCATAGAATGGAAATAGCAATAAATAGAAATATTCCAGGATTTTAAAATGTTTTTATCAACTGCGCCTAACTCATTTCATCTGTTACAGTTAGATTAATATAAGCTTATGAGACTTGAAAACAAATATTATAGTGCCAAAATCAAAATCTGAAAGGTCTTTCTAAAATCCTTGCCTACATAAAAAAATCTCTTCTGGTTTAATCAAAAGTTCTATTTTAAACTGATGTGAACTCCACAGAGCCCTTTGTGAAGATTCTCAGTTCAATTTACAGCAGGATGATTTCTGTAGCTTCAGTTGCTTAAGATTTTTTTTAAATGACACAGTAATAAGCTGGTTCTTAAACTGTGTAAGACTGTCCAATTGGTTGAGGTGTAATGGTATAATTTTAAGACTGATTGATTGGATATACTGGGGCATCTTATAAATCCTATTTGTTAAGAGACCTAATCATGCCTACCTGTAGCAAAAGTCTTGGAAAAGATGAGAAAAGCCATTGTTCAGTTTTGATAATAGCTTATTTCCATAACGATTGAAAATTTTATAGAGGAAACAAACATGGGTTCACAAAGAAGTAATCCCTGTAGTATCTCAGACTGTAGAGGAGCAGTCTCATGTCTCCTTGTTCTCCTTTATTCATTTAAATGCCATGGACATTTAGAGACAAAGTTCAGTCATTTCCTTTAATTAATCCTTATTCCCATATCTTTTGATTCAACATCTTTAGAGGCTTCAATCAGACTTCAGTGATGCAACTGGTCTTGATGGAAATAGGAAATAGACATTGTAGATCACTGAAGATACCTAGCATTAAAAAAACACAAGAAAACACGTGTGTCTCGGCAGATCTTGAAACAGTTGCCAAAAAGTGATAATGAATATAAACAGTGAGAACATCTAAATATTTAGATATGAAGTATTTAAAATACAAGACCCTTTATATAAGATACCCGAACCATTTATTTTTTAATTTAAAGAAATAGCCAGTTTATGCCATGTGCAACCACAGCAAAGAATAAATGGTAAAGGTCATACAGTCTGATCTATGACTTCCTCACCAAGGGCCGTATTTTTAACCTAATTTATGTCAGAATAAACTATACCAAAATTAGGGATTTTATCTTTTTAAAAGCAGAAAGATTGATGTGTGATGGCAACCTGTATATTGGTCTTCAAGATATTAAGAGTCACAGTAATACCTACACCTTCTAGTCAATGTCATGGTTGTGTACTTCATCCCATGCAAAGACATAAAGCCAGAGAAAAGGAGAATTGTCTTTAAGGATGTTGTTTAGACTCCTTGTCCGAAGCACACAGGCCGTTTGTTATACAGAAGAGAAACTTAAGTGACACAGTGAACCCCAGAGGTTTTACCAGCTTACCTCCTGGAAGTGCTACCAAATTTTAGTGTTTTCTACAGAATAACTGGTGAAGACTGTAGAGAATAGAATAATGAAGATCTATAGAATAAACAGATGAAGACCATATGAGAACTCCATTTAACAAATTCCAGCTTAATTTATCACTTTCAAGGTTGCATTAAACATGTTTGAAGTTTGGCCCTGCTGAGCTCCTCAGAAGTAGGTGATACTATATTTAAAGAGCTAAAATTCAGCTAATGGAACATGACAGCCCCATTGCACTGAATTCTGGGTTGCTTAATTCCTGATTTTAAGAAATTTTCAAGTCTCTGCAGAGACATTTGTGAAACAAAAGTTTACCAGTATGGACCAACTGAGAGGAAAGCACATATGTAACTAAAGGGTAAAAGCCAAAGTCTGCATGAACTCTGGATTCACATAGTGAAAGAATTCAATGTTATGGAAATCTGATGTTTCAGAATGCAACATCTGAATTTGCACACATGCTTTTTTGAATTTGAATGCTTTCTTCAAATGAAACTTTAAAGCATGGCTAAAATTCAAAACTCAGGCTCAAGAAAAGTGACTTTTTGGAACTGATGTAGCATGTCTGTTCAGTAAAATGAATATAAATTAATTCTTCCTTTGTCTTTTCTGTGATTTAGTGTAGCAGTTCAAATACCAGCTAATGATTTTACTTAGCATTATAATTTAGCTTTTTCTGTGGTGATCACAATCATCTTTGCAATGTAGAAAAAAATCATCCATTTTCTTTGATGACTCTAATGTCGTTCCACTATTAGAAATTCCACTGACAGCTGTATCAGTGACTTCTCTGTCTGGTGCTGTAGCTTGGTGTCTGGGAGTGTTTGTGTGGGTTACCATTTATCTGCAAAAGGCCAGCATTACTTCCCTGTCTACATATATCCTTTTCCTTAGACATCTCCTTGCTTTATGGAGAGGTGGAGGGATCTCTCCATGGTGCGACCTCATGGCACTGTGCAGTGGGATTAGAGCAATAGCTCTGACTGAAAACAAAAGAGCTTGCTGTAATGTTGGCCATTACCTAAGCATACACCATGGGGATATTCCATTTGCTGTCAACGTTACTCATTCCTGGTGGAGCAGGGATGTCAGGCTGCTGCTGGAAATCTCCATTAATCTGCCAATACTAGAGATGCCCAGAAAGCATTTGAGTGGGCAGGTGAGGAGTAGCAAAGAAAAATGTTTTGTGAATGAAAAAAGTATGTTTGTCCCTGGTGTGGAATTAAGCTCAGGTTTAGAAATGGCTAGAGGTCCCCAGGGCTGGCACCTGAGGAAACAAGGACTGAGCCAATAAGTATTTTTCAATGGGTAGTTTCCTGTCAGTAACACTGCTCTTCCATTATTATTCTAGGTGTCCCACCCCTGGGTGTGATGGCTCTGGGCATATTACTGGAAATTATGCTTCACATCGAAGGTATGTAAAGAGATTTTGTTCTTTAAATCAAACAACTGAAGGGCTAGAATGGACCAAAACAGACCTCTCTTCCCTCTCTCAGTACTGAAGCAGGATTGAGTGCTGTACATAGACATGGGTTGGTCTAATTCATTATATTTATTACCAATTAATAGCATTTCTCAGCTTCAGCGTGTCTTAGTACCCAAATAGGTAGGAACATTTTTGCTAATATCTATCAAAATCTGTGCAGAGAATGAATCCAGTTTTTCTATCTTCTCTGTTAGCCCAGGGAAGCAATTCAACATTCTTGTTTCTGCTGCTTTACATTCTGAATGACTTAACTCTTCTCCTCAGTCTTACCTTTTCTGGACTCAAATGCTATTCCTGCATTTTTTTTCCCCCACAAATTGTATTTCCTGGTTGTTCCTGTCAGTCTCTTCCAGACTGCCTCTGTATTTCTTGAAATGCAAAACTGGACCCAGTTCTTTACCTCCTCTCCCAGCTGAAGCCTTACCAGCTTTAATCGGAGAGAAAAAGTACCTCTTTCATCTAATATGCACCAATGTTGTTAGTACATTGTAGAATAAAGCTTGGCTTGTTTTTAAGTCGCAACACATTGTACATAACTATGTCAAGCCAGAAGAATAGAAACAGAAATTTATGGATGAAAGCTGTTACCTTAATTGTCTAAATTAAACTGTGATCCTTACCAAGGGCCAAGGAAAGCTTCACCTTTACTAATTAGAGTATTGTTGGTAACCCCAAAATCAATTACAGTGGTACCATTGTAAAGGTAATGTTACGAATGCTGTGTAAGTAGCAGTTCCCCTGTGGCTATTCAGTAAAGAGCTGCACAGTATTTTGTAAATAGCTATCCAGTGTTTAATCAAAGAATAATAGTGTAGTCCACCTCTCTTTTGTTAGTTAGGGCTTTTTACTGCATGTGTAGTAATACTGTTGACTCTGGATATTTGGTTGCTTCACCAAGTCCCCATAGTTTTACAATGGTCTGTACCCAATTTAAATGTATTCCCAGTAAAAGCAACAAGTTTGAAGTCAAAACATAAATAACATAGAAATTGGGAATGTGCCATACCTTTACATGCTGTAAAAATGAAAGATTACAATAAAAATTTCTGTAATGCACAGTTAAACATTGAAAGTAAAGATAAAATTATAAAGGAGAAGATGTAAACATTTTTAAAGCACTTACATGATGTAGGAGATTAAATCACCCTTTCAAGGGATTTAAAGTCAGGTTTAGAACTACATTTAACTATATGCGGATTTATCAGCTCACACCTCTACCAGCACTGTGCTTGCTGTAGTTATGCCCCAACTTTGCTATTTCAGGAAGCTGTTTATGTATTTGGTCACGTGTTTAACCAGAAACAGGCAGGACAGTGAAGATGCGGAAGGCAAAGTGTCACAAACAAGAAACCTAAAAGCTGGGAAAGTTATCAGGAAGAATAACTGCATGCCGGCTCATTTTTTAAACCCTTTCCTTGGGCATTGTTTCCTCACCACTGTAGGGATGGACCATGAGCTGGATGGTGTACCTACTTTCATTTGTAAATTCTTACGTTCTTGTATTTTTGCAGATGAGTGCTGGACCAAGCTTTCATTTGATTCTTCAGCATACTCAATACACATAAATATATAAAAAATAATTCTGCAAAACTAAGTGATTTGGGATTTGCCCATTCCTTTGGGATTTAACACCTTTTGAAATGCCACCATGTCTATATTGACCACATAACTCCTTAGTTTTTCTTCCAAAAGGCCTCCAGCAGCCCTGGGTCCTTGGCTGCCTGTGGGCACAGGTGCACTTGACACTGAAGGAGAAATGTCTTCTTTGTTTAAAACCACTCCTGTTCCCAGGAGACCTATCACATTTACACAGAGCCAGCCCCACACTGCTTAGGTTGTGATATCTGCCGAGGCCATTTCTGAGGTGGTGAGGCTGGCAAAATGCACCGCTCCTTAAAAGAGCAGTAAGCCAGTAGCCTAAATCTGGAGCTGTTAAGTATGAAACACCCCACAGCATGTTCACAGTTAAGCTTTCTAATTCCCACACTGAAAATTAACATTTACCTCTGCTTGCATCTGAGTTAGCTTTATTTTTTTTGTATTCGATGCCATCACTTACAACCCTTTCAGTTTCAGAGGGAAAGGAATGACAAACTTCTTTCCTAAATGGCTGCCAAGATGCCTAGGTATCGTCTGTATTTAAAATGGCTCCTCAACAGCAAGCACACATGAAGGCAGTGTTAACTGCCATAACCCTCTGCAGTTCCACAACACCCATTCAATGTATGCAAGAATTTATATCAGCTTATAGCAGTATTAGAATCTCCCTTGTCTTTTATCTTCATATATGAAGAATTAAACTGATATAAAAATAAAGTAATATGTTTACTTTGTAATAGCTTTTGGCTATTATAGGATAAAAAAATTAAAGCAAAGTCTCATCCTTGACATATGTTTTCTTGGTGCATCTACTGTCAGAGGAAAAATGAATTAATCATAACCTCAGAAGCTGTCTGTTGGAAATGTCTGTTTAGAGGACCCGAAAGGTCTTAGAATTTTCTAATAGATTGTAATGCCAGAATAGAAAGACCTATTGCAAGAAGATGATGCGCCAAAATACCAATAAGTAGGTGATAATTAAATTGATTTAATATGTAGAAAGCATTAAATCATTAGTCAAGGCAGAAATTCTTCGTTCAGATTTTGTTATGAAAATGTCATGTACAAGCATACCCATCTGTACACCTACTAAAAAAAGTATTGCTTTCTGAGGCATTTCTATTAACTATTTAGTTCTCAGATGCAAGGCCTGATTATTGTCACACAGTGAGTACAACTAATATCACAGATAAGATAGGATATCTGTAACTTCTGTCCCTTCCCCTTCACTTTTTGCAGTCCAGGTTGTATAGGGAGCAACGAACCAACCTGTTCCCAAAGGGCCCCCTTGCCCCAGAGCCTGCTTCCTTTTATTCTAAATCCCTCAGACTCTGTTCCTCCTCCCTCTGTCTTCTTACAGATTATGATACTATTATTTTTGAAGAAAACTAGGCACAGGCTTTCTGAAGTTGAGTTTATACACAGGAAACTGTGGTACTTTGGTGTGCACTATGCAAGTTGGAATAAACAACAGCTTGCTTCAAAAAGGAAGATGGTCAACTGCATTTAAACTAGTAAATGAAATGGGATAAGAGCACAGGTCCAAGCATCAGAGTGCAGATTAAATTGTTAGTGTGTCCCCTGGCATGGTACTGACCTTGAGCCATTTAAAGTCTCCCAGGCAATTCTCAGATAGGATCTGGGGCTTAGCAAGGGTCTAGATCATTCTCTGTAAGCAATATGTGAGTAACTGTCCTGCTTTACAGGGTCAGAGGGTTTAGCTGTATGGATGTGATCTTGCTGGTCTTGGGTCAAAACAGAAGTTCTGGGTCCCTTCCATTTACCAGTATAGATGTAGCCATGCCATCTCACTAAAAGTTGCTAGATAATACACTGTGTTCAATATATGCTAACATTCCTCCCTTTCTTTAATTGACTTATTTATTACTTTACAGCATATAAACTCTATTTTTGTCTATTTTTTATTTACCACACAAAATTCTGTCTGTGATTGTATCACCCTTTTCTCTGCTTGTTCCTCCCAGTCCTCGCTGGTCTTGACAAGACAAAATAACTGAAAGTTTTGCTACCACTGTTTCTGTCCCTGCTTCCTGAAGACAGGACCTACTATACAACACTGAAGTACCTTTTGTCATGCTGAAACCAAAAATTTAATCTATTTTGTTTCTTTATGGAAATTTTTCTTTGATGACACTACTTTGTCTCTCATCTCAATACTTTTGAAGGTGGTATTCCACTGATGGATTTCTTTTTTAATGTTGATATGTTATGATGGAAATAACATTTAAATAGGGGACAAAGTATGATTTTTTGATAGACATATTTGTGTTTTCAAATAGCAACTGCTTAAAAAATCTTCAAATATCTGTTAAAGTAATGGTCAAGTCTACTAAGTGCTTTCTATAATGAATTCATGTTCAAAGGAAAAGATGAGTTTATATAATCTTGAAATAGATATATCTTTTTCCATCTCATGTAGCTAAAACCAACATCCTCAGTGCCTCGTTAAACATAATGTTGCTTAGCCTAACTTTTTCTACCAAATCTTTTTGTCTGAGTGAGTTCTAAGCACTTAAACTTTCTCAAGAAGGAAGTGTACAGCTCCAATCTCTGCCAGTTTTATTTAACAGTTCTATAGGATTCTTACATGATGATTGAGAAGGTTTGAGAGTGTTTCTAATGTGCTCCCTAGAGAAATCTTTAGTCTTGGTAGATCCAAAGACTCCTGGGTTTTGAGCCTGTTCTTCCTTCCCTCTCAGACATACAGAAGATGTAATGTCTCTGAGCCCTGAAACACTGGCTTCTATTGCTTTTAAAGCTGTCACTGCTGCAGCTGAGTCAGCTGGAGAGATTATTAGGCAGAGGGTTTGATATAAAGGGAGCTGCTTTCCCTGGCTCCTTGGGGAGTGCCTGTGTGTGTGGTCTGCACTGTGCCTGCAGTCCTGTCCTGCATCACAAACTGAGATACGCGGATTCCCCCTCGTGGTTTCGTACTGCAGCTCTCCTTATTTAAAACACTTGAGTGTTGATTTCTGGAAACTGGATGGAATTACCTATTCTGCCAGTTTTTCAGCTAGAAAGTGTATCCCTTGTAAACTACTCAAGAATGAGAAACTGCATTTTAAAATGTTTTCTTTCACTCAGTCTTTCAGGCTGTCCGCGAGCAAAGAAAAGTGGAATCAGGATAGCACAAAGCAAGGAAGACAAGGAAGACCAAGAACCAATTAGGTGAGAACAAATATTGTCAAAGGGCCTTCATGTGTTTTATAAGGTCATAAATATCTTCAGCTTTTTATTAAGGCATAAATGTTATTGTGTGATAGGTATCCAAGAGCAGATGGCCACATTGATTTCTATGAGTGAACTGCAAATCAAGGATCTGTGCTGATTTATTCAGCAAAGGATGTAATATTCAGCCAAGGATACAATCTTCTATAATTTAAAAATAGTTTTTCACATGAAATTAAAAAATTACCTAGCTCTTTATCTCCTAAAAAACCCTTACATGTGTTGGCATACTATAGACAAACCATACATGGTAAATACAGTAGTTATGGGAATGGAGAACTGAGTATTTACCTGAGATTGCTGCAACAGTTCTGTTTATGCTGTTTATGCCTACCTGTAGGTCTTAGTTTCTTCTTGCAAGGTGCTCTGATATCAGTGACCACTGAACTCAGTGAATTTAGTGACTGCTTAGACCATTCAGGACTGGATCCTTGGTGGAGAATTGCAGCAGTATTTTAGTGTAGGACAAACAGTAAAGTAATTGGCCTTGTTTTGACATGTGTTATATAGCAGCATACTGAAAAAAAAAAAATTTAAAAAACATTTCACTTTGAAGATTCTAACTTGTTCCTTCTAACCCTGGTTATTTTTTTTTATAGAAGTATACAGGGCAAATATGTGGGGGAATTCCCAAGTAAGGAAAACCAACATGAATACAGAACTGCCTTCATTGATCTCTCTAGGCTGTAGCACGCACTTTTTTATAATCGCTCCTATTCAGAGAGTGGTTAAAGGTCCTCAACATTTTTGATGAGCTGCTATGATCACTTCATACCTAACTGTTTATACGTAACTTTTTCATGACTCCAGACAAGTCTTCTTTAGATTCCATACACATAAATAAAATGTACCAAGGATTATACTAAGTAGGATTTTACGCTTATAAAGTTTTTATGGGCAATTTCCCTGCTGAGTGGAGCTCAGTAGCCAACATTTCAATTCCAGTGATATTTACTGTAATGAACACCTGCAATTCAAATATATATCTCAGTCCTTTTGTTGCAATTGCACAATATTACCAGCTGTGACTTCATCTACTGCTTTGCCTCCTTACAGTTTATCAAAGAATATTTTTTTCATATTAGCAAAGTTCTGCTTGTAATTTTACCCACTAAAGGGTATCTTGATTATTTTTAAAACCACAGTGCATGATTGTTCTTTTCTTTTCATGTCGGGTTTATTTTGACTTTGTTGTAGAGGCTACCAGGTATAGGATGGCAAGACAATAAAGTTTATCTCATCTATCTGCTATCCAGATGTCCAGTTCCTGGTTGTGATGGTCAGGGTCACATAACTGGAAAATATGCATCTCATCGCAGTGCATCAGGGTGTCCTCTAGCTGCCAAAAGGCAAAAGGATGGGTACCTAAATGGCTCACAGTTCTCTTGGAAGTCAGTGAAGACGGAAGGAATGTCATGTCCAACACCGGGATGTGATGGCTCAGGACATGTCAGTGGTAGTTTTCTTACTCATCGTAGGTAAGTAACTATGGCTTATATTTTTCTCTTTATGCTTATTATTTAAATTAGATTAGCAAGATTTGAAATACAGCTTTTTGTCATGGCATTTCTCTGTTCCTTTTGAATTGCATTATTACTTTGAAAAATAATTTTCCTGCAAATTTTTGTAGATAACTGGAAATCAAGACAAACAATTTTTTTTTATGCAAGTCCTTGCAGATAGCTATCTGAATCTGAATCTATAATAGACAGAAAATTTTGGGGGAAAAGGTGTGCATGACAATAACTGTAAATCTGCTACTGCTTTATTCAGTGACACTGGACAAATTACCTTAGCAAAGACTGTTTAATACACATCTGAATCCCCCTGATTTTCAGAGATGTTGAACACGTTGTTTTCCAAACATCAGAGCATGCAACTAAAGAATTTAAGGAACCAGTTCCATAAAAAACAAGTACTTTTAGTCATTTGGTAATGAAAATGTTTGCTCAAAACAATAAACATAGAATACAGCAGATTAATTAAAATTAATGGAATACAAATATTTGATAAAAGAAATATAAAGCTCATTTTTTCATAAACTTAGCAAAAATAAGAGAACCTCAGTGTTGACATTTTTCATAGCTTTTAAGAGATTAAGGAAGAGAAAGTGGCCAGTCTATTAGGGATAAATCTTGCTTCTATTTTAGCTAGTAGGTTATGAGGAAGCAAGGGTGTTCTTGGAGCTTTTGGTGGAAATCTCAGCCTGAACATGACTATAATGCCAGAGCAAATTTCTCATTATATAATCACTAATATGAAACTCTATTACTTCAGATATGTCAAGTTGATGTGCCTAATTTGTCACCCTTCTCCAGGCAGACCTCAGTTGAACTTCTGTACCTTCTAGTTAACTAAACCAACCTGATCATGTTTTGTAGTCAGTTCTAGATACAGGGGTGAAAAGTGTACTTTTTCCTTCTCTTGCCTGTAACTATTTGCTTTGATTCTTTCTTTGACAGAGCTTTATAGTTTAGCTCAAAAGCCTTACCCTTATTGCAACCTCTCCAGACTTTGTGCACTTCATTCCTATTTATTGTTTAGGTTCAGAGCTGTCTTCATACTCAGTATTTGTATGGTACCTACCATAAAGGGATTCTGGTCCATGACCTGAGGTGCTACCTGAAGTGGTCAAATGTATTACACGTCCTGCAGCTCCCATAGACTTTAGGGAGCATCAGATGCAAAAGCCCCAACCATTTCTGCAGATGTCTACATGTGGATATAAGTTTCTGACTTTCAGTAAAATATCAGTATTAGTGTTCATATTTCAGTTTAGCTTTCTTCATAATGTTGTAACATTTATTTAACTCATAGAGATCTGTCATTAAAATTTGAAAATGATTCTACTTTTAGTTGAAAGGTACAATATAATTACTGAGAGATTGCTTTTGAGGAGTATCTACACAGTGTTTACATTTTCAAGGAGATGATTCTTGCAGCAAGCATAACTAACTTTTGAAAGGAACATACTGATACTAAATTTAACTGCTTGTCAAAATTAAGGGGCAAATGGTACCTAGAAATTTTTTTTTTTTAAATAGGAGTATTTTCATGAAAAAATAGAATAAAATTTAAAGTTTTTTTGTTTTGGTTTTTTTTTTCAGTAGAGAAACCCAAATATGACATTTAGCCGCATAGCAGTTATTTGCCTTCTGGAGTACCATTATCCTAAGTAGAAACTGAGATGTGTAAAAAGCTCACCCTATAAGACCAGTTTTGGGGAAAAAAAGGTTCATTGTTAGAGGAGAGCACCAGAAGATGAAAGGTTGCTTAAAAAGACCTACTGAAATTGACTGATCTTACTTAATTGTCTTGATGTAACAAAGTGCCGCTATTCTAAGTTGTGAGCAAGTTTAACTTGAGGCTTCCATAAGCTATGGCAATATTAATAAAAAGACATTATTTTAAAAATATTATTAGTTATTGTAGAATTCTTAATATGCTGTTAAAAGGGCTTAGTTCATTCGTTCACACAAAGAAAAGGACTTGGAGCTGGTTTAGATGCCTTAGGATACCTTACGTGCCCTCCAGCTATTGCTCAGAAGGATAGGTCCAGTGTTGTATTTATCAGCTTCAATGATATATCTTCTCAAATGGCATCTCATGCCTGTATATGGGCAACTGAATCAAACTCTGCATGTAGGATTGAACTGCAGAACACCTACCTTAAGAATCTGCTTGTAGCTGAACAAGATGCATTTACATCTTTTCCAGTGAATGAAGTCAGTGGATGCTGGGGAGTTAATCACGTCAGTCGGTGAAGTACACACATGCCTTTAATCAGAGTTGTACCCTAAATGTCAGTGAGTGTGTCAATGGGGAGTGGGATTCCCCTGCCTACAAACAGCTACTTTATACCATTTGAAGTGTTCACAGGGCATAGAAGATTGCCATACTGGGTTGGCAAAAATGACTGAAGATTTGTGAGACACTCCCATTCTTTGATTATGACAGCTGAGAGCTAACACGGGGATCCGGAAGGGTGCTAGCCTTGTTAAATGAATGGGTCACAGAGCTCTGGAGCTCCATGGCAGCTTTGACACATAGTTCCCATGCATTTAAACCTAGGTGTCCTAATCTAGAGTTCAATCCCACTTAAATTATAGACTATGCATTTCCTTACCTAAGGATCAAATATCCCCTCACTTTTAATGTATCCACTTTAATAAGAAGTGATCTTATCTTCTACCTCTAACAACATTTTGCTATACAGCTGTGGCTATAAATCTCAAATGCCACCTTCTGAAGAGAGATAATGCTATGACAGTTACACACTGAGACAGGGTGTTCATAAAGGCAACAGTCTTTTGCAGGTATAGCTGTGTTCAGCATGCATGCAGAGAAAGCAGGGCTATGACCATTAACTGGGTCAGTAAAAGCTCATAGGGAAGTAGTAGCAAAAGTCTTCATTTTTGCAAGTATAGCTTGCTTCTCGCCTTATAAGTGATTTTTCTTCCCCAGTACACATATTTTTCTATCAGCAGATTTCTCTAAGCATATGTATTAATTGCATGTGTATTTCTCCTTAATATGTTATGTGAGTTCTTTATATTCTGCCATTTGTAGACAGCTGTTAATACGCTGTTATCCAAGCAGATGTAGTACTCTGTAAACTGGAACAGCAGACTGCCTTGTGAAAATTATGCCAACTGTTGAATTCATAAAAAAAAAAAAAAAAAAAAAAAAAAAAAAAAAAAAAAAAAAGAGGTTTTTGAGGCAAAGATTTCTTAGAGCTGCTGTTGCACCTTGTACACATGGTGTCATTCCACTGTGGAATGGACCCTGGAGATGATTCACAAGGGCTAGTAAATCAGTACTCAGTTAAAAACCTTCTCCAACTGGATTCATGTAGTCTGGAATTTAAATATATGCATGTTTGTACGTACATGCTTCTGAACCAGAAATAAGTAGTCGATGGAAAAAGTCACAAATTTCAGCAAATTTTGAATCCAAACCTATGAACAAAGGCAACAACAAAGGTTACTTGTTTGCCATGCCTGTCTGCAGAAATTCCTATGAATAGTTTTATTTTGTCAAGGAGTTTGCATAGGAAAGAATGGCAACAGAGGGTTATCAGGAGGGACTTGAAGTATAGGATTAAGAGTCCTGTGCTTTAAAAAGGAGCCGGTGCTAGCAGGAGAGGCCAGTGTGAAATTAGGTGACCTATCAGCAATATGAAAGTGAATTGGAAGGCATGTAAGCATGGAGTCAGTAGATAGGTAAATGAAATAGGTTATAATGAAATGTAAATTGGGTATTATACTGTAGCTTTCCAGTTTGGCTCTTCAACAAACAGGCCCTTACATCCTCATACTTGCTTTATGAAGATTTTTCTGGATGGCATCATTTCTAATACTGTCATCAGTGGGGACTTTCTCAGAATATACTTGGATTTAGCCACCTTCCTCCTTAGCACAGAAGGGGAAATGTGCTTGTGCTGACTTCACTGGAAATTACATGCAAAAATGCCTTTTCAGATCTAAACCAATGTTCTTGATCCCATCTCCTGCCCACTTTTATTGAAATCAGTGTTCACTGATTTCAAACACAGTAATGTAGCTTTTAAATTCCCTTTACTATGGAAAACTGGTTTAACCCCAGTAAGTAGCTCAGCCCCACACAGCTGCTTGCTTGCTCACTCCCAGCAGGATGGGAGAGAGAAGGGTATCTGAAGGGTATGACTGAGAAAACTCATGGGTTGAGACAAAGACAGTTTAATAGGTAAAGCAAAAGCTGCACACACAAGCAAAGCTAAACAAGGAATTCATTCACCACTTCCCATCAGCAGGGATGTGTTCAGCCATCTCCAGGAAAGCAGGGCTCCATCACGTGTAACAGTTGCTTAGGAAGACAAAATTCCATAACTCTGAATGTCCCCCCTTCCTCTGTCTTCTCCTTCTTTTTTATATGCTGAGCATGACATCATATGGTATGGAATATCCCTTGATTCAGCTGGTATCAGCTATCCTGGCTGTGTCCCTTCCCAACTTCTTGAGCAACCCCAGCCCACTCGCTGGTGGGGTGAAAGCAGAAAAGGCCTTGTGTCTGTGTAACCACTGCTCAGCAATAACAAAAACATCCCTGTATTATCAATGCTGTTTTCAGCACAAATCCAAAACATAGCCCCATACCACCTACTGTGATGAAAATGAGCTCTATCCCAGCCAAAACCAGTACAAAAACATATGCTAGGAGAACTGTCATAGAATCATAAAATTGTTTATGTTGGAAAAAACCTTTAAGATCATCAAGCCCAACCATTAATCTAGCACTGCCAAGTCCACCACTAAACCATGTCCCTAAGTGCCACATCTACGCATCTTCTAAATACCTAGAAGGATGGTGACTCAATCACTTCCCTGGGCAGGCTGTTCCAACCTTGACAACGCTTTTGGTGAAGAAATTTTTCCTAATATCCCGTCTAAATCTCCCCTGGCACAACCTGAGGCTGTTTCCTCTTGTCCTGTCGCTTGTTACTTGGGAGAAGAGACCAACACCCACCTTGCTACTATGTCCTTTCAAATAGTTTTAGAGAGCAGTAAGGTCTCCCCTGAGTCCTCTTTTCTCCAGAATAAACAATCCAGTTCCCTCAGCTTGGCACAGGCAGATTAAGAAAAGGTGAAAAGATAAAAACTCAAGACAGGAGCTGCCCTCTGTAGCTGCTTGCTAGAAGCAGGCAGATATGAACACTCACACAGAACCTCAGAGAACCTCTGAACTCCCAAACACTCAAAGCCTTCAGGAAATTACAGATGTGAGGGAAGAAGGGTGGAGATGGAGATTTTCATGTGCAGATCCTTTTTCTCATGAAATATGCTTTGCTAGAAATAGATATTGTCTAAAAAACCTGTGTCATCAACCTCAGCTCCTGAAGGGAATGTTCGCAAGTGCCATCTATGGTCAAACCTCCTGGTGCTCAGGATTGCAGCTTGAGCCTGTGTCCATAGAACAGCATCTCACCCTGGGGTTTATCTGGGGTGGGTGTTCACATCCAGAGAGCCGAACGGGTACTAGCTCTGTAATCCAGATGCTTTGCATCTGCAAACATATGCTAGTGGCTGCAGATTTGCTCCTAAATTATTGTAGAGTTTTCAGTCTTTTTCTGTCTGAAGTCACATCCTTTCTTAGCATCAGCATTTCTCAGCTTTGGAATTTAAAAAAATAAAGATACTTAGCATTAGTTGAGTCTTTTAGAAATGAGCTATATGGTTACAAAGGGCATGAGAAGGCCTCAGATTATTCTCATTTTTATGTTTTGCACGTAGGCTTGCAACCTCTGGTATTTGAGCAAAATCAGTCCTGCAGAGTCTTGGACCTGAAACAGCCTTTGTGTTATGCAGTGTCATATGAGGCCTATAGATAAGACAGCAGGACTTACATTACACTAACTTGTCTGAGATACTAAGTGCCAGCTATTCCTTTCAGCTCATGGAGAAATGAAAGTGTCCAGAATTTAGATGGAGGTAATCAGTTCCTAGCAGGTGTCAGCTTTTTGGGAGAATAGGAAGCTTATTTGAAATAAAACCTGAACTTTAGAAAAAATTTTCTGAGATTTGCGAATAATTGCAGAGAGGAAAACTTAGAAGCTTTATTAAACAACTGAAAATGTAAAGTTACATTAGATCTGAGATTCCATATATACCGATAGACATATGATGCAACGTTCACTATGGACTAAGGCAAAATAAAGATATCAGAAGGTGCATACTAATACTGTGGTTGAATGCTATGAACCACAGTGCAAAAATGAGATATGTCATGATAAAATAACTTGTGTAAAAACAACAACAAAAAAATTCATAGAACCACAGTTCCAACCAAGTTGGAAATGAACTCAAAGATCATTTGGTCCAACCTTTCTTGGCAAAAGCACAGTCTAGACAAGATTGCCCAGCACCCTGTCTAGACAAATACTGAAAGTGCCCCATGTTGGGGAATCCACCAGCTCCCTGGGGAGATTATTCCAGTGGCTGATTATTCTCTCTGGGAAAAATTTTCTTCTTGTGTCCAATCGGAATCTTCCCAGGAGTAACTTGTACCCATTACTCCTCATCCTTTCCATGTGACTCCTTGTAAAAAGGGAGTCTCCATCTTCTTTGTAGCCACCCTTTAAATACTGGAACATGGTGATAAGGTCTCCTCTAAGCCTTCTCCTCTCAAGGCTGAGCAAACCCAATTCTCTCAGCCTTTCTTCACACAGCAGGCTTCCCAGTCCTTTGATCATCTTTGTGGCCCTCCTTTGGACCATCTCCAGCCTGCCCACATTTTTTTTTGTTTTGTGGGGACCGAAACTGAACACAGTATTCCAGGTGTAGCCTGACAAGCACTGAATAGAGTGGGATAATGACTTCTTTAACTCTGCTGGTGATGCTCTTGTTGAGGCAACCCAACAACCTGTTTGCTTTCTTTGCTGCTGCAGCAAACTGTTCACTCATACTGAGCTTGTTGTCCACCAGGACACCCAGGTCCCTTTCTACAGGGCTGTTCCCCAGCTGGGTGGATCCCAGCCTGTGCTGCACTCCTGGATTGTGTTTTCCCAGGTGCATTTGACTTTGTTGAATTTCATGAGGTTCTTGTTAGCCCACTCTTCCAGACTATCCAGGCCTTCCTGCAGCATGGCTCTCCTTTCTGAAGTGTCAACTTCCCCACTCAGTCTGGTATCATCAGCAAACTTCATCAGGGTACACTTGATCCCATCATTCAGATCACTCATGAAGATATTAAAGAGCATTGGGGCCAATATCGATCCCTGGGGGACCTCATTTGTGACAAATCACCAGTCTGAAAGGGAGCTATTTACCACCACCCTCTGGATGCAGCCCAACAGCCAGTTCCCCACCGACTGCACAGACCACTTGTCTAGACAGTGATGCATCAGTTTCTCTAGGAGGAGACTGTGGGGAACCATATCAAAACCCTTGGAGAAATACAGATAGACAATGTCCACCACTTGCCCCACATCAACCAAGCAGGTTACTTTGTTGTAGAAGGTGATCAGGTTTGTCAAGCATAATTTGCCTTGGCTTTTCCCAGCCATGTGCTTCATTTGACTTGTGATCCCATGAGGATTTGTTCCATAACTTTCCCAGGGACTGAAGTAAGACTGATGGGCCTCTAATTTCCTGGATCCTCCTTTAAGCCCTTCCTGTAGATGGGGGTGAGTTAGCCTTCTTCCAGTCTTCTGGGATGTCTCCCAGTCTCCACAACTTCTCAAAGATTACGGATAGTGGCCTTGCAATGATGTCAATCAGCTTTCTTAACACCTTTGGATGGATATTGTCAGGGCCCATTGATTTATAGGGGTCAAACTCCTGTAATAGTTTGCATACTAACTCTCACTGATGGTGGGTCAGTGTTTGCATTCACCTGGATTTTTGTTCCCAAGGCCTGAGGTCCAGACAGAGGTGAAGAAAGTGTTGAGAACCTCTGCCTTTTCAGCACTGTTGGTGAAAATTCACCTCTCTGGTTTAACAGCTGGCCAATATTTTCCTTATTTCTGCTTGTTTACATACCTGAAGAACCCTTTCTTGTAGTTTTGGATATCTCTGGCCATTTTCAATTTGATCTGAGCTTTTGCTTTTCTAACTGCATCTCTGCATGCCCTGGCAATGCCCTTGTAGTTCTCAACAGGTATTCATCTGCTGTTCCATCTCTGGTAAGCTTCTCTTGGTTTTGAGTAGACTCAGAAGCTTGCAGTTAAGTCATTTGCAAGCATCCTTTAAAATCAAACTGCCAGATGAATTCTCAGGATGCTTTAAACTTCTGAAATACCATGTTTGTGAGGAATTTGTGCCCAGCAATTATATCTGTAGGGAACCAAAGGTTAAAAGGCATTTTTGAAGGGTGGTCCTTTTCCTATGTTGAAGATAACATTGTAAATGGTAAAAACTTTCTGGAGAGGAAATTTTTCTTGTTCTTCCATTTATCTGTAAAAGACAAGTACTGTCAAACGCCAGATTTGTAAGAAGCTTTTAATATGCAACTCATTAAATTATTTGATTGCATCTATTTCTAGCCAGATGTCAAGTCTATGTCAAGTCAACTCTTGGCCTTTGTTTTATTTGTTGCTGCAGTAAGTTGACAGAGTGCCACATTTGAGTCAAAATTAATTCACTCTTAATTCTCATTGTTTCACTTCTTCCCTGGTAGTTGTTTTAAAGTTGTTTAGGGTGTTTGTTTATTTGTTTTTAATGTGCTTGTCCCCTCTCTGCTATTAATTTATTTTGCTGTTTCCTACCTCTTATTTTTTTTCCTACAAATTCTACATTGCAATTCCTCAGGAGAAAGTCATACACTGTTAAGAGTGTAGAAGAACTAACCAAACTCACAGCATTTAACAGTAATTACAGCTAAGAATGATAAGCATTATCATGGTGACATTATTGAAAGATGACAGACATAAAAATGTGCTGACATTTCCAAGGAGCCAAGGAGAGAAACATTGCAATTAAATGTAATAATGTACATAAAGAAGAAAAATATTCAATGAAAATCTGTGAAGTAGATCCTGCAGTACAAAGGATTTTTTTACTTGGGAATTTTGACTCATAAGCTCAAGGGAAAAGGGTCTTTCTAAACCACTTTCCAATACCTTCCTCTTCCAGTCCTCCTCCTCTCCTACTGCTTCTATACTGTCCATCTTCCCTTATCTGTTCCCATAGCTCCTGTTCATCTTTCCTCTTACTTCTGTGCTTCTCATTCCTCACCATTTGAGGTAGCTGGCCTTCAAGTAGCTTCTCCTGAGCTCTGGCAGAAATCAGGCACCCTCACCAGTCCAGAATGGTGGTATACAAATATATTCTGAGAAATTTAATTGTTTTTCCTGTGATGTTTGGAAAATCCTCAGCCTGGCCAGACACTTACCATGGAAGATTTCTGTCAGATCAGTTAAAATTTTGCAAAAGTCAGAAGTGACTAAATGCAGAGCCTGGTTGTTGAAAGAGTTAGGCTCTTTGTGGGTAGTTCTGCCAGCTCTTTTCATTACAAGCTGGAAGAAGGATGGAATAGCATTTTAATCAGATATACAGTGTATTAAACTGTAAAGCTCCTAACAGAGAGCTAATCTAAAAGGACTTAAGAGGCTTACTTACCTTGAGAGAGTTAGGAGAAAATATTATGAAATTCATATTAGAAAAAGCAGACTGCACAATATAAACAAGAAAAATAATTTCACTGAGCAGACCTGACAAATGATAGTAATTTGTACAGATGCTTCCAGTGTGACATCTCCTTGATTTCAGGCACTTATCAGAAGCTCTCTGGTTATAAGCCTGTTTGTCCTTATTCCAGACATAGCCCATAAAAGAGCAGAGATGACTGGATTGCTTTTTAGATTTCAGGTGGGACAAATTTTCCTCTTGAAATACCTTTTTCTCTCTGCTGTCTATACAAGTGCCTAGAGAAACTGTGCTTCATCTTAAGTGCCTAAGTCAGCTGGGCTTGGTCACTGAATAGATCACTTGAAATTTTGAGCTGCCTAAGAGCACTAATCAGAACTATGTAGCTAGAGATACACCTTACCTCTTTAGAGACAGGGAAGTCTCAGCCTGTTTTCTCCTTCACAGTACATGCCCTGTTCAACTGACCAGTAAATCCACTGGTCTTCAGGTTATCAGTCCTGTTGTGTGCAGTCCCAGGACAGGAGAGAGGCAGTAGCCACCCCCTACCTCCTGGGGCACTCAGGGGCACCCCATTAAGTGCAGACTCCTTCGCCAAAACTTAGTGCTAGGGCCACCTGTAAATCATGTAATGTGTTGCAGTGCTTCCTCACTCACCAAAGAATAAATGAGAGATTTTTGAACAGTTGTTGCATCATTGGACAAGAGCCTAACTTGCTTCCCTGTTCAGGGATGAGACAGGTCAAAGCTCATTAGCGCATGTGAGAAGCCCACCACAGAGCCTCTGCTGATTAAGCAAATTTAATTAACAAAATATGATGTAAATTTGCCACAGGACTACTGTGCCCAGATGAAGGGCAACTTTGGCAGTGCTCTCACAGTTCCAGCATTTCAAGATCCATTAATCCTTTTTGTGGTGTATATTTATGCCCCAGGGGAGTTCCTTTCAAATTGAGTCTGCTCTCAGAGCCTTTTCTCTCAGCTTGCCTGTGTTTACAGTTCTGCATAATTTCTATTTTTGTTTTTCTTACCTGTTCCTTGTTTTATTCTTCTGTTATAAGGGATAGGCATAATTAAGCTACAACACTCTTACCTTTTAAATCTCCAATAAAAAACAAATATCCTCTCATCTCGGGGTATCATGGCCATTCACTCTGTATCATTGTCCATTTGGTGCTTGACTGACCAGATTTTAATGCTGCTTTAACCCTCCCCTCAATAAATAAGAAGGTAGTTCCTTCCTGAAGGTTTTTTCTGAATCAATAAACAGATATCATTAAAATAATTTTAAAGCTTACGTTTTGTTTTAATTATAATGGCTATATTGCTTTTATGGCCACTTGGGTAGTTTTGATTTTTCTTCATTCTGGAACCATGCAAAGTTTTATTTAAACAGAATAAAATCTCAGCTGCTTTCCTCAGCAGCATTGGAAAGCAACTTGGATTAGAAGCTGCCACTTTCCATGTTACATCAACCTTTTAGTCTTTTTAACTTAGATTTCCCTCCTGACTGAAAATTTAAGTGAAAGTTTTTCATCACCAACATTCAGGTGTGACTTGTAAATGCACACACCAAAAAAATCTTTAGCCAGAGAACAAGACCTAAAAAGGGCCAAATTAATCTGAATTATTCTTTACCAGTGAAGAATTCTGAAATTGATCTGAACAGATTATTTTTTTCCAACACCACACAAAGGCAGTCAGAAGTCGTGTGGCCAGTGGGGAGGAGGAGAGATTCCTCTGTGAGTCGCAGGATTCTCCATGCAAACAAAACTAGTGTGTTTGCAAAACCTCTCTCCTGGACTCCCATTACTTCATAGCTCAGTAAGAAGCTAAGGAAAAGCCAATCGCCCTTGAATGTAAACAAAAATCAGTGCTCAGCTAGAGAAGGTTCCTTTTGTCTCTGTTGGAGTTGTGCGTAGAGTATTTCATCCTTTAAGGTGTGTAGTAGAATTTCCTCATGGGAATAAGGAAATCACTAAAGCTGATACCCTTCAACATAGAAAGAAAAAATTAGTGGTTCATGGATTTAATATTAAACTAAGGAAAGGGCTACTTTGATCACTGAGTTTGATCTCTTAACTTGAACTTCAAACATTACCAAATAGCTCAGGAACTTAGTCATAAAAGTAAGGTTTCATCCATTAATAAAATAAACCAGTAGTTTTCACTGTGATCTGTATTTCCTTGAATTTCAAAAGGATTTATATCTGGGGCTTGTTTTGGACCTGTTCTTGTTAAAAGAGGTCCCTTGCATGTGACATGTTTCTCCTCTTAGTCTATGGACAATGTTATTTTTAATAAACAGAAGTGTTTCATTTTCTTAACTTCTGGAAAGATCACTATGGTAGAGAATTTATAAACATCTTACAGTATTTATAAAGTTAGCCCTGAGGATGCTTTTTGGGTTCTCCAGGTTGAGGCTCTGGTTTCTTCACATCCTGTTCTTTTTTTCTTTGTCAACTTCAGCACTTCACACACCAAATATAAAAGTTGCATTTTATTTGACCTTTGTCTCCTCTTTTCCCACATCCCTACTTCTCTCTTTGGAAAATGTTTTCTTCACTTGACAAGCTAGGTACAATTCCTTCAGCTTCAAGAGGGACCAGACTGCATCTGTATGCTGAGGAAAAAAAAATATTTAACAGAGCACAGCTGGAACCCAGACAACTAAAATCAGTCACCGAGACAATTGTTCCATTTGATCAGTGATCCTCCACTCTGATGTCATCTCTTGTTTGCATCCCTGGATAGTGTGTTCTTGAAGCAGTTCAGGATTTGAGCCCAGATTTATTTGTTTTTAAACTAAATTTCTTAGTAAATGTGTACTAAACACTGATCCTAGTACTAGTACTAAACACTAGTCCCTTTCAACCTTTTATCCCCACTAATTTTCCTTTTATTTTGGGACTGTTTTCACCTTATTTTTTAAATCCACTGAATATATGACAAGGCATAGGTTGCAGTAAGGTAACCACAGTCCTAAACAAGAAAGAAAAGTAATTCTTTACATTGTGTTCAACAGATGCAGTCGCGATATACTCCTTATCCTAGTTTGTGTGTACATTCTTTCTGCATACCTTCTAGATGACTAGGTTTCCATTAGTCACTACTCTTCAGGGCAGTTAGGGTAAGATGTAGGTGTACATAAGGATGGACCTTATTTTGTAAAGTTTATACAGCTACTAGCACTTTACCTCTGCATGCCTCCATTTATAAAGTCTTCGTTTAAAAATAAGCCTGATTAATGCAGGTTGAACTTGCATGGTGTAAGGCTCAGTCACCACTTCTACCTGTCAGTGCTACAGGTGTATATTATGTAGAAAAGTCTGTTGCATGGACAGTGCCATGCTCTGCAAAGCAAAGCAGCATGATACGTCTCAGGCCTGCACTTCTCCATTGAGCACTCATGCCCAGCAAAAGCATGTTTCCAATATAAATGATGTGTTATGCTATCAGAAGTCTCCAGCCAACCAACAAAAATTGAGAACTTCTCAAATTTTAGCACGTGCATTACAGGAGGTTTGCAGGACCTGACCTTAGATCACTTTAATCTAATTCATTTTTCATAGTATTTTGTAAATAATGGCGGAGGTTGGCTTTCAAGGATGATGTGCCAGACTGCACTTTTCTTTCTCAAATTAGAGATTAAGCCTGACACTAGAAATTTAGTGAGAGACACATTGCATCTCAACAAGACAAGGTGCTGATGATCAGCTGGTTGTTGATACCTTGTCTCCGTGGCAGCAGCAGCTCACGGCTCCTGCTGAATCAGGAGCAAGGAGGTGGGTATTGGTGCTTCTCACAGCCCCACCAAAATGCTGTAGTTTCAAGCCTCATGGCATCCACAATCTGACAGCGATAAATGATGGCTCAATACATTTATACTGTATTTATTACAGTAGTACCCCCAGCCTTACTAATTTTTTGTTATGCAAAGAATACTCAAACTGTGTTTATATCTTCTTTCGCATTATTTCTCATGTGCATAATAATAGCAGTAGTGAGATATTGTGGAGTAGTGAGAACTGTGATTAATTTTACTAGTTCTTTGCTGGAATGAACAAGCTGCAGAATTCCATTTTTTGTGTAAGCCAGTGTAAGGTTTGTTAAAATATAAAAGCTAAACAAATGTAGGATTACACACTAATTCCACTTGTAACAGAAAACCTATGGCAGGCATCAACTGTAAAGGCATTAAATTTCATGTGAGGATAAGTATTATCTTTACCAAAACTACTAGCTAGCATGTTTCTCTTGGTCTTTTTTGATTTTTGAGATGTTTAAAACATGTTTTGCTTAACTCTTTAAACACTGAAATGGCTTTCATTTGTACTGTTTTGTTTGCCAGTCATGGGAAGACAAATAAAATCTCAAGATATTTGAGACCAATGAAATCATACCTACTCCTTTTTGTCTTCTGTTTCATTCTACCTCCCAGTTTTCTAGAAATCTTAAGCCAATCCGAGTCTCACTGGGATCTCAATTCAAGTTTTTTTCGCTAACTTTACAGGTCTGTGAGGTTCAGCCTTTGTATAACAGCGTGCTTCTGGCTCGATGCTGACTTAGTCCTGTTTTTCATCTTACCGTCCCATATGTCCTGCCTTCTTCTGGTTGTTCTCAAATTAAAGAGCAGTTACCTTCTGAGGTAAACATAGTCATGAACATAGAAGGGAGGAGGTAGAATTTCCTTGCAGAGTAGAAGTTTATCCTAAAAATCCTAATTTACTTTTTAAATTACTTAAGGTATCTTTAGGTAACGTAATTAAGAACAGATCTGGGCAAAGAGGATGCATATTTCTATCTTTGTTTTACTCATTTCTCAAGAATTTAGCCAAGGTAAATCAACTGTAGTAGAACTCAATCCTCTAATTTAGGTTACTTAGTATCTGCTTCATTGAAATTGTAAGTGCCTGGCTCAGGAAAGTGAGCTAGTCCATTTACAATACAATATACAATTAATGAAGGACAGATTTGCTGGTAAAGGCCTGGAGAGGAGGTTGACAGCATGGTCTGGCTTTGGCATCTTCCCCTGTGTTGGATTTGGTACCTCTGGGAGTTTTGAACGCTCTCTTAAATTGCATGAAGCCACAGGAAAAGTTATTCTGTTCATTCATGGCCTCCTCTAAGTTCAGACACATAACAATCTAAATGTAGTCATAGTGGTACATGATGCATATGTTAAAGCAACAAGTGTAAGGGTCAGGAAAGCAAAAATAGGAAGCTTGTGATTTGGGCATGCAGTTGCATGGAAAGAAAGCCCTTTTGGCTGAAGCCCTCATCTACCTGTGTATATTGTATTAGTTCAGCAGTGAGTAAGAACAAAACAAATCCAGCTACAGGATGTGGAAGCTGCCTGCATCCTCACTAGTAGGCCCAAAACAGGCAGCTCTTTGCCTTTCCCCTCACTAACTCATGACTCATGTGGGAGTCTCTTCAAGGTGGATAATCCATGCAGAACAACACTCCAGCAGTTGCTGCAGGGAGAATAGAGCACAGGACCCAGACCTTTCTGTTTCCAGTTTAGGCAGAGGACATCTGGTGCCAGTGTACCTGAACTGCAGCAGAGGTATAAATGATACATAAGTGCTTAGCCTTGCAATAAATACCTTTCCAATGGAGATAGTCTGGGCCAGAGACAGCTGCAGTTAGGCAGCTAGAATGCGGCCACTGCGTTTTGTAGAGTAGGAAAGCTTAGTGCTGCAAATATGGGACACTGTACCTGAGGCCTCAGGGTGAGAGCATCATTTGGAGCACACTGAACATACTAGTAGAGAGGTTGGTAACCTTTCACACAAGCTGTGTGAAATCTACAGATTTAGGCAGTCCTGAAAACTAGTGTACATAACAATGGCCTAGGAATAAGATTGGGATTTTGGAATGAAAATTTGAATGTAGGCATACTGGATCTCACAGAACATTTCTAATACTTTTTTGTTTGTTTGTTTCATTATTCTGCACTTTCAGGTGCGCAGTTCTATCATCCAGATTTCTTGTTGGTCTGTTCAGGGTTTGAATGCTATACTTATGGGCTGTTTGAGGGATAATTTTATTTTGAGGGATTCCCTAGGTTGTCATCAGTCAAGACGTTTAGAGAGGAAAAGGCTGTAGATCAAGGTAAGAATAAACTAACAAACACAGAAAAAGTGAGGACAAAATATGAGGAAATTCATTAAATCAATTATAAGGATACAAAAATGAAGTCAATTAAACGATGCAGAAACTGCATATACTGTTATCTTCCATTCCTTTCCCTGTGCAACTGATTTTCTCCCAAAACAGCTAATGCTCTCCTCCTTAATTTTCCTCAAGGCTCCCTTTGACACTTCAAGAGGACTGTTGCTTACAGTCACACAGTGAGTCCATAACAGAGTTTGAAACAATAATCTGGCATCCTACCACCTAGGCTACAGTGAAAAGCTACTAGGTCATGCTATTCGTTGATACTACTAGTATTGTTTTATTATATATCTTCTCAGTAACAGATGTATAAAATATTGAACACTGATTTTTTTTTTATTTTTATTTTCTGAGAAAAACGAAATTTTTTTAGATGTTTTTCTAGGAAGTTTCCTTTTTGGGATGACTGCACTTGATAATAGTAGACCAGGCTTTTCAGAGAAACATTTTCAATAATTAAACATTATACTGAAATTAGAGGACATTATTTAGTAGGAAACTGTGTCTTTACTTAAATAAACGCCTTTAATCGAAGATACCCCATTCGTCAGAAACTTGTTCTACACTGCAGAGAGATTATTTGAGTATTAGCTTCAAATTTGATTTGCACAATTAAAAAATGTAAAAAAAACCCCAAAAAAACAAAAAAAACCAAGCCTGCCTCTGGATCTGAACGGGAAATAAAAATGTGACTGTATGCAATGAGAAAAATGAGATGTTACTCCGTTTCAGTGGCTATGAAACTTTAAATGTTGAAGTGATAGGCAATTGTTTCCAAATACTCTTCGCTGCTTATCTCATTAAGTTTCCTAATTCCCTTCACTGATAAAACTTGCTCCAAATAAGACCTAGTTTTCCACCATTGAATTAGATTGAATATGTATTTTCTCACCTGTGATAGTGCAACTACATTGAAGATGTGATTTTGAAAAGGGGGATAGTTTGGTGTATAAAATTATTTATAAAATAGTGTGCTCTGTCTGATCATTATTTTTATTTTTACAATAAAACATGCTAAGACTGCATTTGCTATCAAAACTGTTTTGTATAATGTAATTAAAAAGCTTAATATTAGGCAATATGGAAGACAAGAAATAACTGAGTCTACATCCATAAGTCCAACAAATAAACATTATAAGAGAGATACATCCCTCATCAAGGCAAGGTCAATTTTATGGGAATGAGTTTTCTCGGGCTTCAGCAAAAAGCCAACACATAGTTACTGCCTTTTTAAGAAACAATTTAGAAAAGGGCAATTTAGCCAACTTGGTAGGTGATAGTCACAAAGAAAAGCTTACTTCATAGGAGTTAGTCATTTGGATGTCAGAGGTAGCTCATGTCCCCTTCTCTCAGCTTTCAGTTCCATGTTTGAACATATAAATTGAAAAGGGTGGAAGTTCAGAGCAGAGACATGTAAATTACACAGTAACTGTTTTTTAAAATAAAACTTTTTAATAAAGGCATTGCATCTTCAGAAGATTGTACTGTTGTTCCCAGGCTTATAGTTTTCCAAGATATATCTGACTTTTATATTAGCTATCCATACAAAAAGAATTTTGAAGAAAGATTAAAACCATGAAATCACTGCTGGTAAGTCTTTTTTTGTCAGACTAACACACTCTTTCAGTGCTAGGCAGTGAAGATAAACTTTGTCTCTAATACTGTTTTTATTACAGGTTTGGATTACAGATTTATTTTCAATGACCTATAAAAATTAACAGGCTCCTTACTGTTCACAGTTTATCAGGATGCCCCAGAGCTACTTCAGCAATGAAGAAAGCAAAGCTGTCTGGAGAACAAATGCTAACAATAAAGCAACGGGCCAGTAATGGTAAATTTTTAATCGTTACTTTTTCAAATATTACTTCTTTGTAAACTAAAGTTATGATTTTTCCCTTTTTTTCCTACATATGTAAATCTTTATATAAATAGTGAATTCACTGTCATTAGAAGTGAAACTGGGTTTTATGCTGTGGAAATCTGAGACAGCAGTGGAGTGGTCAGAGTGGTCTGAGTTATGTCTACATAAATCTAAACCACTAAAATATTTCAAAGTACAATATACCATTATAATTTTATGGTTCACATTTCATTCATCAAAGGTGGATAGTTGGTCTTATATTGTTTCAGGATTCAGAAGAGAGAAAGATTTGATTTCCAGAATGTCAAGTCCTCATGAGCTCCCTTGAATTCATTTGAAGCTGTAGTTCTGTAACCTCTGGCAAATGTAGATGGCCTTGTGCCATTTTATCTCTAGTAATGTGCAATCCTTCCTGGGAACCTTAAGTTGCAGGGAAGGTGATGAAAGTACCTTGGATGAAAGTCAGGACAGTACCCTGATAGTTGGAAGTGCAATAAAAGCAAAATGCAGGTGCTTCTGTTCAAATAAGTAATGCACAAAAGACTTGTCTGGGAGGTGCCTAAGTCCCGAGTTTTCTCAAAAAACTTTATGTAGTCACTTAGTCTGTGACTGTTCATGCCTTCTTAACTGTTGGTGTTGACTGTGTTTGAGAGCCACAAAGCATTTCAATACTGGGCAGGAGGCATTTCAACCCACACTGCCAGCACAGCCGGAGAAAGCATTGACTGTCTTTGTTCAATAGCTAGTAACAAGGAAGTGGAAGATCTGGATGTCATTTTGTCTCTAGCCTGGGAAGTACTGAAAACTGTATCTGCCATGCTCAGGAAGAATGCCTTAAGGAGTGGTCAGTCTAGGGATAATTTGAATACTTAGGGAGGGACACAGCATCATTCCTATTAGAGTTAGGCACTGTGGGAAAAGGTGTGCAAGATTCACTCTAGAGTAAAAACAAGAGAGTGGAAACACCCGTTTCTCTAGCTTTAGGAGTTCAGATTTTGACTTGAGAGAAAACAGATCTAGCTTTTCCCATAACTATTTTATGCTTTGCTATAATAATTACAAGAATAAGTAAAAAAACCCTTCACATTTTATTCTTTGAATCCTCAAAAATACAGGTACCTTTAAAATCCTGTTCTCTCAATGTTTATGCCATAAAAACTCAGAGATCACTTCCATTTTGCAAATTATTCTGTATATCATTATTTAATAACACCCTTCTGAACTGTGAAATTATTAAAATCAACAGCAGAAGCACAATATATCCCAGTACATCAACAAATTTCACTGTGCTGGGAGAAAAAAATCTTCTGAATTAGTTACAAATTATTTTAACACTGTAATATGAAGAATTAACTAGTTAAGATATTTTCTTTTCCTTCAGAAGATCTATAAGTGGACACAGTTTTTCATATAAGTTACATATGATAGTGGAGCAAAATTTGTTGCTGCAGGTGCATTTCTTACAATACAAAGTTAAATCAGTACATATAAAGAAAAAGGTGTGTCTTATTGATCCTCTAGGCATTTTCAGCACTCTTGCTGGAAAATTACTGCAATTTTAAAAGAAAAGTGGTAGAAAATACATTGGTTTAACTTCAAAAGAAAAGTTGGAAGAACGTTTCCTATTTCTTTTTTATTTTAATACTTTTACTTGAAATAAATGTATTTTCAAATATGGAAATAATTAATTCTCTGAAATCTGATTTAAAGTTTAATTATTTTAACACCCCTTTTA
Organism: Athene cunicularia; assembly: GCF_003259725.1. Lineage (NCBI taxonomy): Eukaryota > Metazoa > Chordata > Aves > Strigiformes > Strigidae > Athene > Athene cunicularia. Next base: position 20,164,161 of record NW_020799097.1, read on the forward strand.
TTTTTATATCACTCAGGTATAGAAAATGATGAAGAAATTAAACAGTTAGATGAAGAAATCAAAGAACTAAATGAATCCAACTCCCAGATGGAAGCTGATATGATTAAACTCAGAACTCAGGTAACAGTTTTATGAAGTCCTAAATTCAGCTGCTTCTTCTACATGACTGATTAAAAGAAATATAGGAAATATATTCTTCCCTTTTATGTTTCTTACATACTAAAATTTCTATCTGTGATTTGCCATTTATAAAATCAGAAAACAATATCCATTATGAGATTTCCACAACAGTTACCAGAAAAAAAAAAAAAAAAAAAAGGACTTAGCAAAGTATATTCTTTAAAGTAATGGCAAAAGCATGACCTGTCATGGTCAGCTTTGTATTTTCCCTTGATAAGGCTATGCCTTTCTAATAGCAGTTAAAATATTGTGTGACATAATGGTCATTAACATAAGTTACAAGGTGAAAGAGTCCAGATGAACAACATGGCTTTTGCCCGGTCTGTCTAAAAGAGGAAATTTAGATAGGGAATGAATACCTGTTACACTTTACTTCATCATGTGGTACACTAAGTGCAGTCCTTGGCAGCAGTAGTGATTCCACAGATCCAGCCTAATTTCCTTTTAGGTTCCACATAAATCTGTAGGAAGAAAAAAAAAAAAAAAAGGAAAACCTAACATCAGACTGTTATTTAAAACCTCATTATTCATCAGTCCTAAAACTGGATGGAAAAAGCAAAGGAAGGATTTTAATTGAATTCTTGCCCTGGCATTTTCCAGTGTCCAACATAGCTTCTGGTGCTTTTTTCTTCACATGATTTGAGCACAGATACCAACAGTGAGATTTACCCATGTCACCATTTATCGGCCTTTAGTCCCATGGTCATAATCATCCAATTGATCTTGATGGAAACAGAGTAAAACATTCCTTGTTACTTCCTTGTCTGCTGCTTGTGGAGAAGAGCACCATGTCCATTGTCCTTCTCCTCCTCTTCTATACTCATCAATAGAAGGCAGCATCTACCTGTCCAGCTTGGTTTTTCTTTGACTTCTAAACCAAATTGATGTTGAAACCTCACTTCTATTTTAAGCCTGTATGCAGGGTTCTGTTCTCATTATTCAGCCTTTATAGGATTTGACTTACGTTTTACCTGGTTTTCTGATGTGACCCAATATAACTGTGGGTAATGAGGACAAAATATTCAAGAATGTAATGCAAGAAAAATAAATCAACTGCAGGAAAATTGTATGTATTTATGTTGGAGGAATTTGGTGCTAAATTTTGAATCTGGATTATACTAAGCATTCAATCTGCATTATGTTTTCTTTTGCTTAATACAACGCTGTAGGTGCTATTCACATACAGACTGATTTAGCTGAGATTTTAAAAAATGTGAAGCCGTTTGGCTGTTATGTGCACATTAGGTAAATGCTCCAGTTGTCAATAACTTTCCTAATTCTCTTTTTGGTCAGGTGAATAACAAAAAAAAAGAAAAGCCATGATAATGCTATCACAGATGTAAAACATGTATTGAGTTTCAAAGATATAGGTAGGAATTTCACATCAAGTTTTGATCTGAAATGAGTACAGAAGCATACTTCAGTGGTCTCACTTCCTAGATCCCAGAGTGGTGCTATTTATATTCTTAGAAATCAGATGAAGCCTTGGACTGATGCATATTCTTGGTAAAGAAACCTCAGCTGATGATTTTACCATCAGGTTGAAAGGATGCTTTTCACACCTTGATGCAGCAGATTTAGAAAAAGGGTAGAATGACTGGCAGTGATGCATACTGTCATTAAAATAAATAGGATTCTAGAAAATAGAGTTAAAAGAGACCTTGAAACGTTATTTTGTCCACCAGTCTTATTCCCATCCTACTTCTCAGCTCTTCCTAAACCAATCCTGACAGATGCTTGTCTAACCTGTCCTTTACTTACTACACTAGAGATGCCACAGTCTCTGGGCAGTCCGATCTAATACTTACTTGCTCTAACCCAACTAGCTACTCCTGCCTAGCAGAAAATCCCAGCTAAACTGAACTTCACAGAAATTCAGAGGCCTCCATTTTGAATCCATACACTTTCCTGAAGAGAAGCAATTTATATTTCCAACACATAGTTACATCGTAGTCATTATCAATCTGTTAAAAGGATTGAAGTCAACAGTCCCCTTTATTTGTAACAGTAAAATTATATTGAACATAACAAAATGTTTGCTGATAAACCTTTAGGAAATCATTGTGCAACCTAGATTTCAGTAAGACTTCCCAGGCGGGGAATATGCACTAGGAAAATAGCAGAAGTTCTGTGAAATGCCAGAAGTAGCAACAGTCTTGTTTGATACAGATTTGCATCCTGTATGATTGTAAGTGCCAGCAAAAGTTTTTCCTACAACAGGAACTTCCCTTCCATGTAGAATCTTTTCTCTTTAATAAAGCGAAAAGTCACACTGCAGCCTTTTTGTTAGTTGGAGCATTCATAAGACCCTCCTTTACTCAGCTGCCTTTTTCCTTAAGACTTTGAATAAATTATTTTTAATGTAAAATCTTCTAGTAAATTTGTTCAGATTTAACGTGCAAAGCCAGAAGTATGAGAGGGGCAGAAGCACATAGTTGTGTGTCCCATACAAGCAACAGGTGATCCTGTTTTAAGAGTAGATACAAGTGAATATTCATTAATTTTAGGGTAAAATGTGGGGAGGATAATTTAGCCTTTAAGCAAGTGAATACAATAATTAAGTATGTCAGTTATCTTAAAATACTTACAGATGACTACTAAATCAAATTGTGAGATATGCTGATCAGCTGCCACTGTATTTACAGGTAGTCAGCGTCTCACATGAAAAAAAAAAACAAAAAACCTCTTCAAGTAGCAGTACCCAGCTAGCTAGAAAATCTATAAAATGTCAGCTCCTACTTAAGTTAGTGTGAGGCAGCAGCACCAGTAGTATGCCATACTGAACTGGGCCTTCATTGACATCAGACTCTTCACTTCGGTCTGCAATTTCAAAAACAGGTTTTAAGGTTAGTATTAGAGCATGACTGGTGCTAGCAAGCACCTGTGAAAGGTGTTTTGCATTTGCATTGCTCTCTGACGTCACAGAATCACAGAATCATCTAGATTGGAAAAGACCTTGAAGATCATCCAGTCCAGCCATTAACCTAATACTGACAGTTCCCGACTACACCACATCCCTCAGCGCTATGTCGACTCTACTCTTAAGGACCTTCAGGGATGGGGACTCCACCACCTCCCTGGGCAGCCCATTCCAACACCTAACAACCCGTTCTGTAAAGAAATGCTTCCTAATATCCAGTCTAAACCTTCCCTGGTGCAACTTGAGGCCATTCCCTCTTGTCCTATCGCTTATTACTTGGTTAAAGAGACTCATCCCCAGCTCTCTGCACCCTCCTTTCAGGGAGCTGTAGAGGGCGATGAGGTCTCCCCTCAGCCTCCTCTTCTCCAGACTAAACACCCCCAGTTCCCTCAGCCGCTCCCCGTACGACCTGTGCTCCAGACCCTGCACCAGCTCCGTTGCCCTTCTCTGGACACGCTCGAGTCATTCAATGTCCTTTTTGCAGTGAGGGGCCCAAAACTGAACACAGGAATCGAGGGGCGGCCTCACCAGTGCCGAGTACAGGGGTCAGATCCCTTCCCTGTCCCTGCTGGCCACGCTATTGCTGACACAAGCCAGGATGCCATTGGCCTTCTTGGCCCCCTGGGCACACTGCTGGCTCCTGTTCAGCCGGCTGTCAATCAACCCCCCCAGGTCCCTCTCTGACTGGCAGCTCTCCAGCCACTCCTCCCCAAGCCTGTAGCGCTGCTGGGGGTTGTTGTGGCCCAAGTGCAGCCCCCGGCATTTGGCCTTATGGAAACTCCTCCAGTTGGCCTCAGCCCATGGCTCCAGCCTGTCCAGGTCTCTCTGCAGAGCCTCCCTGCCCTCGAGCAGATCAACACTCCCACCCAACTGGGTGTCATCTGCAAACTGACTGAGGGTGCACTCGATCCCCTCATCTAGATCATCAATACCGATGTTAAACAGGAGTGGCCCCAACACCGAGCCCTGGGGGACACCAAATATGGACAGGATGAAAGCATAACAGGAGAGGAGGATGTGTTTCCAGTTTCAAAGCTGAAGAAAAAGTATTTTGCATACGATATGTTGTGGAAATAGTTTAGAATCAATTAATTGTGGCAGAACCAAAACCCTGCAATAAACCAAGCAAAAGCTTGGATTAACTGCTATATAAACACCTGTCGTCAAAGTAAGAGATATTTGAAAGTTGTTTTATGTAGCTGCTTCACTTGTCAAAGTTACTTCTGTCAACTAAAGGCCTATATTTCCATAAGCAGGATGAAACTTTAGGTCCAGAATGAAACTTGAGACATCTACCTACCTGATTGTGCCAACAATTTCCTAAAATTTACTCACCCATGCTCAAGTTAATATTCACTTAAAAACTTTTTCCCCCTCTGCCTGGTACTACCACACAAACCTCCAACCTTACCATCAGTATCTGAACCGTATCAATTCTTCCCACAGTTCACCATCTATGCCACTGTAGAAACGGATAAATCTCGTTTTGAGAATTCAAAACCTTGTTTTCTTTGGCACTTTTCCCACTTCTCTGGCATCTTTTTTCACCCTCTTGTCAACGCATATTTTAATCTACGCACATAAAAGCACACTGTACACATTGTAATAGATGTTAACAGTTGTCTTCCAATGTGGAAAGTAAGGACAGGTCTACAGAGAAAAGCATAGACAGATATGAGTGAGCTCTGCATGTGCTCTCGATGAGTTGGACATAAGCCAGTGCTCATCTGAAGTCCTTACAGTTTCATTAGCACAGTGCTCTGCACAAGCTTGGGTAAGTTGCCTCTCAGTAATGGTTTTAGCTCATTCAGGGCATCATGCAGGGCACCAACTAACTTGTGTCTGGTCACCTGGGAACATAGGCAGAGCATACTCTCAGTTGTCTTCACTTGTAGACATAGTCATGGCCCAGAGACCCTCTCTCCTGGCTGTGTGCAAATTTCCTTCATTTCCTTCAGTTTTGCAACTCACTGCATGTATTAGAAAACTTTCTGAATTTGTACATACATCACAATAGCATGCAATTGTTCAGCTTTCAAAAGCAGCCCTGTGAATTTGCATAGAAAATTACAAATTTGAAATTACAAAAATCTAAACACTGGCAGCAAGGAACTGTGCATGCTTAACTAACTATACATATATATATAGCAGAAAACAGAAGAAATGCATGACTTACTGCAGAATGTTCCTAAGGTAGGCTCCTGGGGGTAGAAGTGTCTAACCACATGGGTGAACTTGCAGAACTAACGTCCTTCTGGATGCCTTTCAACTCAAGAAGAAAAGCTCTAAAGCAGTGGAATCAAATCCAAGTTCATTCATTATTACCAATATTAAAAAGACAAGCTGTTGAAGTCATACAACTTGCAGTAGGAATAAGAAACCCTTAACAATGATAAAAATTGCAGACTCAAGCAAAATCTTTTTAAGCATGAATGAACGGACCTTTTTCTCCTTTCCCTGGTATTTCTGTTATCTCTCCTTTCAAAAAGCACATGCTTTATAACAGCTTGCCTTTTATTACATTGTACACAAATTTGTCCATTTTAGATTACCACAATGGAGAGCAACCTGAAGACGATAGAAGAGGAGAACAAAGTAATTGAACAGCAAAATGAGTCTCTTCTTCATGAATTGGCCAATTTAAGCCAGTCTTTAATTCATAGTCTAGCTAATATCCAGCTGCCACATATGGTAAGTGATTGAGAGCACAAGTTAAGGAATTTGGCGATCTTCAGTTCACTTCATACAATAGATGTCTTTTTTTTATGTTTATGTTTCATCAACCAGTTGGATATTTGTGGTAACAACACTGAAACCATAAAGATACATTTAACTGCTAACAAAGACATGGAGGGCCTGTTCCAGTGTATCCTGTAAAATTAAGTAAGAACTAAATAGGCATTTTAAATATTATAAAAATTGGTGGCAATATGCCTTGATAATATGTTATGCTTAAATGAATATACGATTAAGAAAATAAAAGTTGTATATGAACTACTATTTAATATCTCGTAGGAACCAATCAATGAACAAAATTTTGATGCTTACGTGACCACTTTGACGGACATGTATACAAATCAAGATCGTTATCAGAGTCCAGAAAATAAAGCCCTACTGGAAAATATAAAGCAGGCTGTGAGAGGAATTCAGGTCTGAACAGCTGCTATAGTGGTGAAAGTCTTGCTTAAAAAAAGGATGCCTCTTGTTTTTTGCTGCTGTAATTTACCAGAAAGTGTTATATATTTATTTCTGTTTGAAACAGTGTTATGCTTACAAGACTTCATAATGATTTTATGTCTTGCTTTAAAGATAGTAACTGCAGAATAGTTTTTTGAATACATTCACATTTTGTACGTTTTCATATAAGCTGACATAGTGTGATATGCCATGTAATGTTTATAGCTGCTAATGTATGCACATTTTTGGGGTATATATATTTCTGAAGAGGTAAGCTGATCAAAATAAATAGAGTGTAAATTCTTTTTAATGCTTTAGTGATTAAATGTTTTAGTATTTTGAACTGAAATGGACAAAAAAAAAACAGCTTTGAATGACAATGTTGCGGTCTGCAGCCACTTTTTAAACACTATCATTTTGCCTCATGTTGGAGGATTTTATGGGATTTAAGAAATACATTTTGTGTGCATATTGTTTCATAGCAAAAATTGGTTGCAAAAATGCTTTATTTTTGAACAATGCTTGAAAATATTATGTGACTTTTGTTTTTGGAGGATGGTGTGTGGTGGGGGCAATAAAATGAGGTTTTTTGAATTCCAAGAAAATGACATGGATTAGATGTAAGATACAAAATGGGTAATTTATTGTAAGACAACATCAAGCCATGGAAACTTGACAGAAGATTCAAAGCAGCTTAAACAGCACTTTTTAATTAACTCCTAAGCATTACATGGTATGAATATGGGAACTTCCATTATGAAAGGAACTATATCAGAGGTGGACAACGTGAAGATTTCAGCTTTTGTTTTCAAATAAACTTTGGAGCCAACATTCTCTTATCTCTACTGGACTGCTAGTGCCCCTCTGAACTATCTGTTATAGCAATGTAGTTCATCTTTCAGAAATTCTGTGTTTTCAATTCAAGATGGAGGACAATATTTTAAAATTAATATTGCCTTTTCACATCTTTAATTTTGGGATAAACACAAATGATCTTTGTCTAATAGTTACTGAACTGCATTCATTGCTGTCTTTAGTAGGAATGCAGTTCAGTAAAGATTTTTCCTTTTGCTTTGCCAAGCATTTGATCCCATTTTTAACATTTTAACATTTATGTTTTGCTTTTTGTTGGAGAACAATCATTACTGCAGCATTCACATATGCTTTGTATTTGTTCTACTATTACCTATTGCAAAAATGAATGCAATCAAATTTTTAATGTAACTAAATATACTTCAGCACTTTTTTTGCTTTAAACTGGATCATTTTAAGATAAAACTTATTTGTACCTTCAAGATTTGATTGTTTTCTTCAAAATGACTGCACTATATGTATGCATAAGACCACTTTTTATTACTACATTTTTCTTTTTTAAGTAGTAAATTTGGTGATGTGTTGTGTTTTACAGATGTTGAATTTATTTAAATTTGATAGCATATCTTTTCCTTCCATGTCTTGATGTTATGCAGAAAGTACAAAAGTACTTTAAAATTTTGTTATGAAAAAGATGGGTTTTGTAAAAAATAAAATATTTTTAGCAGAACAGGACTTACAGGGTCATTGTCCCCACAATGTGCCAGTTGACTATTTGCACTTACCTTGCCCTATATATCCATACGGAGGTGTGCAATTTCTTGTGTCATTAGCCTTGTGACACTAAACCTGAACAAATTATAGTGGAAGCCATTATGGCCAATCCAGTAATATTGCTAAGGGAGACTACAGGGATCTCACAACAAATATTCTGATACAATACTCAACCTCGGTATATATATATATGTATAAATATATGTATATCCCAGCGGCACTTTATACTATTCACTGTACAAAAGCTTACAGTTTTCCACGAGGACTTTAATAACTAGCTGGGAAAAGATTATGTAATTACTTTGGGGCTCTGCAGTATCTTATCTGTACAGTGCCCTTTTTCTGTTGTGCTATTAGTTGTAGCTGCCATGCTCAGAATTGCCTTTTTGAGAGCTGAAGCAAGGTGCTTGTTGTTCACCTTCTGCCATATATATTGTACTTTTGCCCTAGCCTCCTTTTAGGGCTTTCATTGTTCATAATGGCATATGCATTTTTCCACTGCATTGTGTCTGCAGCTTCTTTGCCAATATAGTAATGCTTTCAGTAGAGTAATAGATAGTATCAGTTTTGGATTCTTATTGTTATCACCTATGTACAATGGAAAGGGATTTTAAGCACAAATCTGCTGCTCATCTAATGTTGGTACATAATATCAAATCAAAAGTTATCTGTGACTATTATATAGGGATCACAAAAGTGTCACATATTAGAATGCTGACCTTTCATATGAAATTATTGTGAGTCATCAGAGTTTATTTATTATAACTTATTGTTCATATTCATTTCTAAGTTAATTTAAGTAATCATTTATTAAGACAGAATTTTGTATAAACTATTTATTGTGCTCTCTGTGGAACTGAAGTTTGATTTATTTTTGTACTACACGGCATGGATTTGTTGACATTTTAATTTTGCTATAAATGTGTGGAATCACAAGTTGCTGTGATACTTCATTTTTAAATTGTGAACTTTGTACAAATTTTGTCATGCTGGATGTTAACACATCTTACTCTAAATAAATAAAAAAATGTGTTGCCACATTTGTAGCACAGTGGTTGTATGATCACTTTCAACATTTTCACTTTATTTCATACACAGCATTACAACAGTGAAATCCTCAGAGACATGTTTTAACAGGAAGCCTTGTCCATTGATTCCTGGAATTCTCCCCACAGGATGTACAGCTGCCTCTTCAGATGATGCACTTCCTGCTCTACACAAATGTGTAAGCCTGAGATGTTTGTTCCAACATTTCAGAACTTCCTAGACAGAAGTTGAATAGTGTTTTCTTGGCCTGGATAGTACAACTGAAGAATTCTGCGCCATATATTTGAAATGAAATACATTGATAAGCAGGTTCCTAGACTGAAAAATGAGGAATAAGGCAACTGAAAATGAACCACAGTTGTGAAGCTTTTCCCTTTCCTCTGGCCAGCACTGAGGCCTCAAGACCAGTCAGATGGAGGGGTGAATGACAACAGTCAGTTAACACTTCCAGCCATCACTGCCTGTGACAGGAACAGTGACCATCAGCATATGCTGTCACATGCAATATTAACCCTGATCTGCACCATGATATAACCCATGTTACTCCTGCAATGAGTTAAGAACTGGTTTAGATTTCATTATCACTGTTAAACCATCTAATTAAAAACATCTTTCTGGAAAACAAGCAAAAGTAATTACAGAGGGAATTGGCAATTAATTGGTTTATAAGCATAATCATGACCTTACTGTAAGCTTGGGTTCCTGTATTGAGTATATATTATGTCCAGCATTATGCAGTGGTATCAATAATTAATTCTGTACATTACCCCTGCATTCTGTTCTGCTTAATTGCATTCCTTAGAGATCATCCTAAATGACCAAGACAGGAGCAGCCATAAAAATACTAGACTGTTTCTCTGCCCCTAGCAAAGGCTGATTGACTGCTGGGAGAACAGGGAAGATACAGAGGGCCCAGGACACTTTGCACAACAAAATGCAAAATAGAAAGGCAGGTAAAGCTGTGCAGTCAACTGAGGACATCACAGCAAGAAAAAGGAAGATAATTTGTACATGACATTATGTATACAAAATGTGATATATATTTTTTGTAGGTAAGACAGGCAACATTCCAGAAAATCTGATCTCCCTTTTTAGCATCACATGTAAAATTTTATTCTTAATCATTCATATATGTCCAGATCTATTCTGTTTCTTGTTAGACTTTTGGCATTGTGATCATGTACTGCCATAGGTCTTTTTTCATGTTAGAAATTGATTCTTCATACTGTGAGACTTTTTCTGAAAGAAACACAACGAAATAGCAAAGTTTAAAAAAATAATGAGAAACTGCAAGCGGTGAACAGATTAAAAAAAGTGAACATGTTTTGGAGGATAGCTGTATTTTTTTTCTAATCTCCAGCAAACAATAATCCAAAGCATGAGGCCTAAACATACATATATAGGAGACTGTTTTGCTACATATATCCACAATATGGGTTATTTTATTGGTATCTGAGTTATGTTAAAGAAAATTAGGAAAACAAGAGAATCTCGAGGCCATGATATGAAGGGAAAATGAAAGAAATTCTGAGAACATTTGAATATGAAAGTACTTCTACACATGCCAAAGAGCATTTACAGCCATTCAAAGACATTGCAAACTTTATCACCAGAGGAAGGAACCTACAACAGTCTGGTGACATTAATACCAAATGAAATAATATCATATGGGAGAGAATTGGCAAGCAATTCTCAAATTTTTTTGAGATCTGGAATAGTCAGAATTCAGCTTTTTGTGACAGATGGGCAACAGGTCAAATATGTTTTACATCCTTGCTTTTGGAACCCATAAATCCTCGCTTTTGGAACCAATAAATAAGAAAAACCTACTCAAATGGAAAGTGAACACAGAAGAGTAATTCAAGATTTCAGTCATGGCAGCTTGTCTGATTTGTCATCCCACTCGCCCCCTCTCTAAAAACCACTTGTTATGTAGAAATTGCTGTACTGGATCAAGATGGTGATCTCCGCACCATGGTACAGTAACCTACCCGGGACAATGGCCAGGGTCAATCTCTTTGCAGAAAAACCACAAACTGCTTACAAAGCAGCTGAAGGATAACATTCCTAAAGAGAAGATTCCCTCTGAATCTCAATAGATAGTGCTGGCTGGGAAACATAAATACTACAAATCGCTTCTTAAGCTGTGATTTTGTTTTATTTTATGTATTTATTAGTAAATAATACATAATACATAATTTATTAGTAAAATTCTGGATTTTTCTATGCCCAGATATTTTCAAGTCATAGTGTCATTTAGTAGCTCTCATGAGAAAGTCAACAATACATTTTTGCACCACATATACAAATATTATTTATAAAATTATTTCTGATACTAGTTCTGAGTACCAGAACTTTTACTATTAATGCATGACATGTTCTTGTAATATGAAGATACATTCGTACGCAGTCCAGAGCTATGGGACAAAAGGATTAAATATTGCAGTGTTTAATCCTGGTAAGCAGGTAAATTGCTCTACATCAAATATAAATAATATATTTACCTGTAAATATAAGCCTACAATTTTGTCCCTTCATCTCCAGTAAAATGGATCACTGTGACCAGACAACAGGTAGATCCACCTAGACCTGACTGAATATGCCAGTGAGCTAGTATGATGCTGAGTATATAAACCCATTGTGTTCTCTACATTATTAGTCATTTGATCAGCGGTAGCTGAAGTAGTTAATGCCCACTCCCCGCTTCTGTTTCCTGCCAACATTAGTAATTCTTCTGAGAAATCCTTTTGCCAAAGGATCTAAGCCAACTCCTCTGCTCCTGTAAGACTGTTTTTCCACTGTTATGATCAACGGGCCCTTCTCTGTGCCTGTGGACTTAATCCTTCTTGAACTTTGACTTAATCCTTCTTGAGACTACTGTTTCTTAACTACCTCTCATGGACTGTTAGGAATGATTTGTGGATTCTCCAGGCTTCACTGACTACAGTGAAAATCACTCCTCTCGCAAATGCTTCCAAACAGCACGATAAGCCAAACTGTCTGTGGAAAGGATCAAAACAGAAGAATAAAAAGCTGCAGATCTTGTACACAGAATCACTAAAAAGTAAAAGAAACAGGACAGAGTCAGACCATCAAAAATGCAGGCATATAAAATGGAGAAAGTTACAAAAAAAGATAGGAACACTTGTTCTGTGATTTCGTAACTCTTCCAAGATGAAAAAGGATGCACAATATAGTGGAGCTGAAGGATGCAGGCATGCCCAGGGAAAGTTGCTCAAAAGCTATTTTGCATTTTCTGAGATTCATGTATTAGCACCTGCACTTATTCCTTGTTTCTGCATTAGGCTCTGGGCCTGCCCTGACTGGAAGTTTTGCTCCTTTTGCTACATGATTGAGGCTGTCAATGAGAGAAACTTTAATTCTAAATTAGCTTCAGATATGTCCTGCCTTTATGATCTGAAAATAAGAAATTCTTAACATTGAAAAGTCAAACAATGCTTCACTGAAAAAACCCCCAACATTCTGTCTCCTACTGCACACCAAAAGTTAGGGCTGCCCTTCCCATTGAACACGTCCGAGGAGCAACCAACTGTATTGTTGGCATTAGTGATCAAGTTTCTTTCTCCAGCCCTGAAACAGTGTGTGTGGCATGATCTGCATTTGTGGGCACCAATATTTTTGCTCAAGCACCCAATATTCATTTGACACTTAAAGGAAGAGTGAGTATCCCCCTGAATAACAGAGCCCTGGGCCAGAGTATCTTTGTCAGATCTTGTAGCCCCACATGAGGATGTGCCTTGCTCCTGACTCCTCCGGTGATGCTTGTCCTGCTACGCCTCACCGATAGCCAGCAGCTGCAGCAGAGGGGTCACTGGGGTGACCACAGCACTAACTGCTTCAAATTACACTTTAGAGAACACTCTTAGTGTATGGTTATGTGCCATGAAAATGTGACATTAATTTATATGCAGCGATTACTTATAATGGGAACAGTGCAAGTAGCCGCATGTTTTTTTCCATTTTTGAGACGAACATGAGCTGGCTGTGGTTATTTTAAAATTATTTTGTTACTTGAATTAATGTAAGTAAACGTGTTATATTCAGTAGGATCTGAGCAGTGTGCTGTTAGCAAATAATATGGTTTACAAAGAACGAGGTATTCAGTGACCCTCTTAACATGCAGAATTGCTTATACTCCATTCTTCACTAACCATGGCTTTTATAAGAGAGAGCAGAAGTGCACAAGTTATTACTGGATTTACACATAGAAGAGATGTAGCAAGATGAAAACTATTTTTAAGATTTTCACATATTTAAATCTTTCTCTTTATGGGCCATGTTGTCCTTGCCTGAGACATCATTCCTAAAGAGATTTATTATCCACATGCATGAAAATTTAGATTTTTTTTTCTTGTAAAATTAGCATAAAAGACTAGTGTGTACATACAGGCACATAATCTTAACTTGCAAAGTGTGCTGCCTCACAAAATCCCTGGCCATGGCCCAGAGCCCTCAGGCTCTGCCTGGATGGATGCCCAAGATGTGTGAGCCACAGTCAGACCAATATTAACACCTCCACCAATAAACATGTTTAAGCCTACGTCTCCACTCTGATATGAGTAATATCTAACCTTTATTGCTAAAATAGATGTCTCAGCTCTTTTGAATAGACATGACACCATACCTATTCACGTCTCATGTCTATGTACCCAGACACATTATTTTAGAGTTAATCTCCTCTGATTAAAAATGCTGATAGCCCAAAACTTCATGTTTCCTAGGAAAAGATGGATCAGGAGAGCCTTTCTGTGGTATACTTCTTGGACCAAGGAAGCACTTTATCTTTTAGCTCACATTTCACTAACACTTTCAGTAAACTGCAAAAAGTTCACAGTAAAATCTGCTGCTCCACACAGGAAACTAGCATGCCAATAGTAATAGCAGCAAATCTAACTGAAGCCTGTTCAGGACAAACATTTCTGTCAGGTGTCAATTTTTCTTATTCTCACCTCCTTAGTTATATGTTACTTTCTTAAGAAAAAAAAAAATTTGAAGTTCACTTTCAGTTATTCTACTCTTTCTCATTTGCACCATCTATGGTTATCAGAATACATGAGGACAATTTCTGAAAATCACATAAACTGAATTTCCATCCCAGGAGGCAGGTCTGGGATACACTGGAAGACTAACTCATTCCAGGAGAAAGAAAGGAGTGATCTTTTTAAGCAACTGCATTTCCTGTAGGACAACGATGCAAATATTTAAAATTAAGAGCAAAATCGTGGTATGTCTAAAACCAGATATCGCATGATTAGCTGAACTGCAATGATTTTGTAGTCATAACTTGTATGACTGCCTATGATTATAAGCAGTTTGGACCTGACTGGGATAAAAAGTGAATCTTTTTCAGGGTAGGTGGGTAAATAAGCAAGAAGCGATAACAAATATTCATGGCAAAGGTTGTGCCTCTAATCAGACATGCTGATTCAGGTAAGGCTGCTAGCATTGCACATGATGTGACTTTATCTATAGATAGGGATCATGCAAACCATCCCATGGTGCATCTTGCCTACACATGCTCAGAGGCTGTCTGAACAGAGGTGCTCGGCGCTCTGGAAAATTATTGTTCTTGCATGCTTCAATTTGAAAATCCTGACTAAACCTTGATCTTTCAAACTGCAATTTGAATTCATCCACTATTTCCTAAGAAATCAGATCCACATAGTTAAACGCTGTTTGCAAACAAATCCATAGATAAAAATTAAAACCTATATGCTCCCTGTTATTATTAATACTCACCTATTAAATGATCTCGTTTATATGTTGCAAATTCACTCCCTTGAAATCTCACTGAAGTCAACAGAAACTATGACTTTGATGATCAGGACTTGAAAATGTGTGCGTGACAATGTCCTGAGCCGGCTTTGAAGAGGATCTGCCTAGGTGTTCTTCTCACAGTAAGCTTTCCAAAGAAGACCAAAAAGATTTTAAACACACAAAAAGACAGGTTTTGAACAAAAGTAGGAGTTTTGGTTTTTTAAACAGGGAAGGCTCAAAGCATCTAGAAGAGAAATAAAAAAAAGATTGTACAGATGGTCCCTTGTGCTCCTTGAAAACATGTGCTTACTTCCAAGCTAACCAATGACTTTCTGTGTCACTGACTCAGCCCTTGCTTAGGTCCCTTGATCCCAGACGGCTCTCTGAACCCTGCTGGGATGTGACTCCCAGCTCCCTGCTATGACTCTCTTAACCACTAACTGCTCCAGACCCCAGGGCTCACATGAAGGAACAAATTCTACTTTTGTGCCACTGGGCTTCACCTTCCTCAATATTTTTTTTAATAACACAAATTTATAACAATCGCATAAAATGAACACCGTGACTCAAAAATAGAAAATGGAATTAGGAATTGTTCAGGCACTTTCTAACATTCTGGTTTATAAATCTAAGACCTAAATCTTTGTGCCTTGGAGAGAAAGGGCAGGGAAAACATTAAGAAGGATGAAAACAAAAGTCTGAAATGAAGAATTAATGACTGTATCCTTTCAATTCTTGTGCCTCTGCAAAAGTTACAAACTAAAATACTAGAAGTATGTTGTTCAGATGATCTTACAAATGATACTGAGATTTGCTTCTTTTTATTTTAAGTGCTAGTATTTTGTACTAAAATGCCAGTCAGCTGTTGGTTTGTTAATAGATAACTGTTAAAGAGGACAAGTTATTTTCTTGACTGTTTCTCCACAAAATTCTGCATTAGACTTAGCTAATTGAACTGCAATGCAATTATATTTCAACCTAATTGAAAAAATACTGTTTTAATTATAATATGCCATTTCACTACTGGTTCAATATATATTTGTCAGGTAAGAAACATTTGGTGCATATTGGCAATAAAAATAGTTTCATTTTTCAGTGAGGACCAAAGACATGAGTTAAAGTTTTGAATTGAAATATGATATATCTTTACTACAAAACATTTCAAATGAATGGAACATTTTAATTGCACTGGATTTTTTAAATATTTGGGGTTTTGATAAAACAAAAAACTAAGTTGAAAAAAACCCTTCCTCCCTCATCCTTATTACTGACAGCTTTTTTTAGCTGTTGTCACTTTGCTAGAAGAAAAAGACAGAGTAGAATAGAATGAGAACTGACAATAAAAGAAAAACAAAACTAGAAAAATCAACAGAAAAAAGTGTAATATCTGCTAATTTTCTAAAATTCTTCCAACTAAGTAAAGTTTTGAATGATAAGGACAAATAATAGAACCTTAACACATATAACCCAGCTATATTTTAAAGAAATCATCACTTCCAGTCAAAAGTGGATGGGATTAAGTTTGCTTTTCACAGGCTGTGCAAAAAGTAACAAAGACCACACCAACCAAAAGTTCATTTTGTGGATGAGTGTAGGACAGAATGATTAGTGGAAGAGAGTGGAGGATGCATAACAAGGATCATTGAGAATATAATTACTGTCTGTGCAACTGAAGAGAACTGTACGTTACATTGATTTTCATGCTAAAAGTACCAGTATTGCTACAGGGGGTTTCTTCACTTGTTTCTTAAGCAGGCTCTGTTATTCTTATCTAAACCTTGCATCTGGAGAGGCTGTTCTCCTCTCTGACAAGTTATTCTAAAATTCAAGGGTCAGTAAGAAGAAAGCATATATGGCAGACATGAAATTTTGGTCATGATACAATAACCTGAGTTACAAATGAATACCCCTGATTTCACTGCTACTGTAACTCAGGGTTGGCCACCTGGAACAAAGAACACATTTGTGTTTTGTTCTCTTTTTAGCACTTATTTGTCTGTATTCCCCTTTGCAGGAATATTTTACTGTCTAAAATGACTTAATCCTAACCAGAGATCTGGTAACAAATAAAACCAGAAAGAACATCAAAGGTGACTAAAGGAGGAGGATCAAACAGGAATTAGGCAATCCAGGGAGCAATCAGAGGACATCAAAACTACCCTGAGGGAGAGAACAGGACTGAGCTAGCCCACCCTAGTTGAACAGTCCTATAGACTTTGATCAGCCCAGGAGAATATGGATGAGTCGAGGGAGGTCTGTTTATAGCCCAAATCTC
This sequence comes from Athene cunicularia, assembly GCF_003259725.1. Taxonomy (NCBI): domain Eukaryota; kingdom Metazoa; phylum Chordata; class Aves; order Strigiformes; family Strigidae; genus Athene; species Athene cunicularia. The sequence goes on from NW_020799097.1 coordinate 20,181,125, forward strand.
AGACAACCTTAGCTGAACACAGCCTCTTACCTTAGCGTACTTTGGTATTTGACCTGAAAGTTTGAGGAACTGTATATTTCTAGTTTATTATTTTTAAACACAAAAATGTATGTGGAAAATTTTTTTTTTTTCTTCTGAATGTCCTGTTAAAGTATCACATCTGTTTTTTCAAAGACCTTTGTTTAATTAATCAAACTGTGGTAAAGTGACTGTGCTTCAGAAGCACTGTTGCATTTCACTGGAAGCTAAGGCCATGATGACTAGAGCAGATGATTCCCATCCCAGATCATGTCAAAGTTGCTCATGACTCACCTTTTAGGCTGGTGAGGCACCTTGCCCAAGCTAGTCACGTAGGCTCACACTGTCCTTAATAGCATGATGGGCATTTCCAAAGGGCAAGTCAGCTGATGACAAAACCACAAGAGATGTTGGTTGAGGGGGATGTCTGAAGGCCTCTTGGCCAGACTCCTTCTCAGACTATTGCCAGCACTATCATATCAGCCATGGCTTTGTCTAATCGAATCTTGACAATCATAGAATAGAATCATAGAAACCTTCAGGTCAGAAAAGACCCTTGGGATCATCGAGTCCAACCATCAGCCCTACTCTACAAAGCTCTCCCCTACACCATATCTCCCAGCCTCTCATCTAAATGACCCTTAAACACATCCAGGGATGGTGACTCCACCCCCTCCCTGGGCAGCCTATTCCACTGTCTGACCACTCTTTCTCCGAACATTTTTTTCCTAATGTCCTAAACCTCCCCTGTTGCAGTTTAAAGCCATTCCCCCTTGTTCTGTCACCAATCACCTGTGAGAAGAGGCCAGCACCAACCTCTCTACATTGTCCTTTCAGGTAGCTGTAGAGAGTGATGAGGTCTCCCCTCAGCCTTCTCCTCCTCAAACATTCCCAGCTCCTTCAATCGCTCCTCATAGGATTTATTCTCCAGGCCCTTCACCAGCTTCATTGCCCTCCTCTGCACTTGCTCCAGCACCTCGATATCTCTCTCATATTGAGGTGCCCAGAACTGGACACAACACTCCAGGTGTGGCCTCACCAGTGCAGAGCACAGGGGGACTATCACCTCCCTACTTCTGCTGGTCACACTATGGCTGATACAAGCCAGGATGCCGTTGGCTTTCTTGGCCACCTGGGCACACTGCTGGCTCCTGTTCAGCTGCTTGTCAGTTAGAACCCCCAGATCCTTCTCTCCCAGACAGCTCTCCAGCCACACCTCCCCAAGTCTGTAGCCATGCAGGGGGTTGTTGTGGCCCAAGTGCAGGACCTGGCATTTGCCCTTGTTGAAGCTCATCCCATTAACGTTGTCCCACCGATCCAATCTATCTCTCTGTAGAGCCTCCCTATCCTCATGCAGATCGACACTCCTGCTTAACTTGGTGTCATCTGCGAACTTACTGATGATACACTCTATGTCCTTATCAAGGTCATCAATAAAGATGTTGAACAGAAATGGTCCCAACACCGAGCCCTGAGGAACACCACTTGTGACCAGCCACCAGCTGGATTTAGCTCCACTGACCACCACTCTGGGACCATCCAGCCAGCCACTGCTTGACCCAGCAGACCGCTCATCCAGGCCTTGGGCAGCCAGTTTTTCTATGAGAATTCTGTGGGGTATTGTGTCAAATGCTTTTTGAAAATCCAGGTAGTTAATATTGACAGCGTTTCCCTCATCCAATAGTCGGGTCATCTTGTTGTAGAAGGAGATCAGGTTTGTCAGGCAGGACCTGCCTTTCACAAACCCATGCTGACTAGGCTGCATCCCCTGGTTGTCCATTATATGACTTTTAATAGCACTCGAGATGATCTGCTCCATGATCTTCCCTGGCACCAAGGGCAGACTGACAGGTCTACAGTTTCCTGGATCATCCTTTTTGCCTTTCTTGTAGATGGGTGTCACATGTGCCACCCTCCAGTCCAATGGGCCCTCCCCAGTTAGCCATGACTTCAGGTAAATCATGGAAAGTGACTTGGTGAGCACATCTGCCAACTCTTTCAGCACCCTTGGGTGTAACCCATCCAGTCCCACAGACTCGTGTGCATCCAAGTGGTGCAGCAGGTCTCTGACCAACTCCTCTTCAACTGTGCTGACCTCAGTCTGCTTCCCCTCCCCAGCTCCCAGCTCATGAGCTGGGTGTCCAGGGAACAGCCAGTTCCACTGCTAAACACTGAGGCAAAGTAGGTGTTGAGCACCTCAGACTTTTCCTCATCCTTAGTTGACACGTTTCCCTCTGCATCCAGTAAAGGAGGGAGATTTCCCCTAGTCCTCCTTTTGCTGTTAACGAATTTATAGAAACACTTTTTATTATCCTTAAAGCTGTAGCCAAGTTGAGCTCTAGCTGTGCCTTCGCTCTCCTAATGTTCTCCCTGCATAACTTCAGTACATCTTTATAGTCTTCATGAGAGACCTGGCCCCTCTTCCAAAGGCAATAGATTCTCCTTTTGTTCTTGAGATCCAGCCAAAGGTCCCTGTTTAGCCAGGCCGGTCTTCTTCCCCACCTGTTTTTCAGCACACGGGAACAGCCTGCTCCTGTGCCTTTAGGACTTCTCTCTTGAAGCATGTCCAGCCTTCCTGGACTCCCATTTCCTTCAAGGCAGCCTCCCAAGGGACTTTGTTCATCAGTCTCTTGAACAGGTCAAAGTTAGCCCTGCAGAAGTCTCAGGTGGCAGTTTTACTAACCCCTCTCTTTGTTTCTCCAAGGATTCAAAACTCAATCATCTCACGATCACTGCACCCTAGACCGCCTCCAACCTTTATCTCCCCCACAAGCTCTTCCCTGTTCACAAGCAGCAGGTCCAGGAGGGCACCTTCCCTGGTCGGCTCACTCACCAGCTGTGTGAGGAAGTTATCCTCCACATGTTCCGGGAACCTCCTGGATTGTTCCCTCTCTGCTGTGCTGTTATCCCAGCAGATATCTGGGAGGTTAAAGTCCCCCACAAGAACAACAAGTGACAGTGAGATTTCTCCCAACTGTTTGCAGAAGGCTACATCCACCTCACTGCTTTGGATGGGTGATCTATAGCAGACTCCCACAGCAAGATCTGCTTTATTGGCCCTTAACCTAATCCACACACTCTCAACCCCATTATCCCTACACTTGATTTCTGAGCTGTCACAGCATTCTCTTACATACAGGGCCACTCCACTGCCTCTCCTTCCCTGCCTGTCCCTCCTGGAGAGCCTGTAGCCATTGATTTCAGCACTCCAGTCATGTGGGGCATCCCACCACGTTTCTGTTATAGCTACTATGTCACAGTTCTCTGCTGACGCAGAAGTCCCGGACACAACTGCTCTCGTGCTGCATCATGACCTCAAGCTCCCCCTGTTTGTTGCTCATACTGCAGGCATTGGTATGAGCTAATGAATCCAACACATTTTTGTGAGTGTGGGCCCCATTCTCTACCAGACCCTTCTCAGGTGCTTCCACTGTTCCTAAATATCTTTCCCTTCTCTCAAATGAAGTGGCAGAGGGAGAGCCCTCACCAGTCCACCATCCTTCAAGCTTTGTCATGCTTCCCTTGAGCTTGTTCCTAACATGCCCAGTTATCTCCACGTACCCCCTCATATCTAGTTTAAAGCCCTGTCAATAAGCCCTGCTAACTCCTGCCCCAGAATCCTTTCCCCCTCTGGGATAGCTGCATCCAACCTTTCTCATTTGTCACCAGCAGACCAGGTGCCTTATAAACCTCACCATGATCAAAGAACCCAAAATTCTGACAGTGGCACCAGTCTCTGAGCCATGTGTTAATCACATATGTTTTCCACCCTCTTCAGTGGTTTTCCCTTCCACTTGAGGGATTGATGAAAACAAGACCTGAGCTCCCGAACCTTCAATTAGCTACCCCAGTGCCTTGAAGTCCTTGAAAAATCTCTCAGAAAGAGGATTCCCAGCATTCCTGCGTAACCCATGGCAATGCCACACTACCATCCTGTTAAAAAACCCCAACTTTTATTCAATATCCAACCTAAACTTTTCAAGTCACTTTATTTACAGCCATTGCACTTTGCTATATATATCATCTGCCGCTGCAAATAATTGCTTTGCTTTATCAGTTTTTGTAGTTTCTCTTCAAGGTGTTATAGGTTGCTGTTGGACCATAACCTTTTTCCCACTTCACCAGATGAAACAAGCCCAGATCCCTCAGCCTATGCTCATAGGTCATGTACTCAAAGCCCTTGGGCATCTTAGTGGTCCTCATTCCAGTTTCTCATCATTGTCTTTGATCTGGAGAGCCCAGAATGGGATGTGTTCTCCCAGGTGGGACCTCACATGCACCAGCTGAGAAGGAAAGCATCTTCACTTGATTTGCTGACTATGCTTTGCCTGATGATGCTCATTCTTTTAAGAACAGAAAACATATACATTGCTCTGCAGAGTTTAGCGGGGCTTGTTCAACACTGCCTCTAGGACCCTTCCTAGGATTTGGTATCTTCATGGCCAGAAGTGGCAGGGGCTCCCTGGGATGCCAGGGCAGGGCCTGGCAGCCAGGGCCTGCTCCACCCTGCAGCCAGGAGCAGGAGAGCTGGGGGGTACTGGGGTAGCCCCAGCCCTGGGCATTAGACACCTCCCTGGGGACTGGGAGAAGCCAAGACTGGGCCAGGATTTTGAACCATGGGTTTGGATTGGAATCAGGCCCACTGGGAGGACTGGTGTCAGACACAGCCCCAGGATGGCTGGGCAGGGCCCTGGGGATGGGTCTGAGCTGAGGCCAGGCTGGAAATGGCAGTTAGCTGAAAAGTAGGGCTCTTGCCCTCACAGTAGGGCCTGGCTTTCCCCACAGCAGCTCCCTCTCTTATGGGGCCAGCTCCGCTCTTTCTGGGCTGGCCCTGTACCCCAGTGGTGAGACCTAGGCTCAAGGTGTTCAGGATCCTGACAGTTCCCATCTGGGAAATGGGCACAGTCCTACTGCATTTGTCTGCCTTCAGAGAAGGCACTGTTTTTTATTTATGTCTCTAAAACATGTCTGCGTGGCTTTGATCCTGTCTGAGTCCTCCAGGCACAACTGTAGTACAAATAATAGCCTGGAATCTCTTCCGAGTGAGGTATTTCCTCAGTGTAGGCAAGGGATTAAATTTCTAACACCCAATTTCCCGTTATGCTGATATTAAGGAAAAGTACTCTATGGGAAACCAGGAGCTAATTGGTTCAACTACATTTTCCTTTGGTAAAGTCTCTTCAGGGAAGTTTTCTTATTTTCCTTTATCATTACAGGCCAAGTCTTCCACTAGATATGTCAGCCAGCTATTGAGTAAAGGCCTATGTTTTCCTATGTTTTTAGCATCTTGCCAAAGCAGATCTTAATATTATTTTTCATTTTTATTTAAAGTTTTTTCTTTGCATATCATTTACAAAGATGGAAGGATAAAAAGCAGGTTATCCTATTTCTATCTACTTTTCAAGCCTTACTTCACTAGCCAATGCAGGTTGATAAGTGTTTAACTCCCACTGTGTTACCTGTGATAGTTTTGTGGGATAAAAAAAAAATAAAAAGGCAATTAGATCTAATAGATCCATATTGCACAGGCAAGCAGATATCAAAAATGCTTGAATGCCCATGGTCAGAGAATAAATTATTTTGCCTCTGACTGATTTGACTGTGAAGAAGCATGAGGTATGTCAAGAAGTATGTATCTGAGTATAGCATAAGCTTTCCTGGATAGTCGAGAAAAGCCTATGAACAAGCATTTACGATGTTAAATAATATACGTAGCTGGTACCCTCAGTCTAGCACATTAGCTAACATGCCATCTAGTTACTCCATGACATTCAATTTGCATATATAATAGAAATAAAAGGAAAGATTATATGCTTTCAAAACCAGTCTAAGTTTTGCTTCTGCCTTTAAAAAAATAAAGTTGTGTTTAAGTTTTGGAGTCCTGCACTGATATATTCTAATAAAAACACTTAAAATATGAGTTTCTATGTTGCTTTTTCATCAGTTATTTTGATAATCTGTTTCTCTTAACTGTTACCGCTATTGTCGACCAAAATGGTCCTAAGTAATAAACTAGGTCATGGTTCTGTGCTTGCCAAAGTCAATGCAAAGCATTTCCATTGTCAGGTGTCTGAAGACATACTGAAATATCTTGAATGTCTCATTTTATATCCAGAGATAGAATGTTAACATGGAGATATAAACCAAACTGAAGAGGATTTGAGCTTATATTTCTTATATCTGAATTTTTAGCAAAACAAAAGATAAAGGTATTAACTATTTGATTTTTTAGAAAGTGGCTTTTTTATTCCTTCAACAAAGCAAGTGCTATAACACTAAATTATTGGTATGGAATAAAACCAGCAAGTGGCAGTATTTGACAAAAATCTGAGAGGAAAGTATGAAACTTTTAAAAGCAAATGAAGATTTACACTATAACTAACTATAAGGTAAGCACTTCTCCTAGCATTCAAAACAAAAGATATCTAATTTCCAGCATAAATATCTTAAATTTTTGTTAGGCCAACTCCTCAACTAGAGAAATTAGGGAAGACAGATTTCCCATGGATATTTATATGCAGGGCCAACAAAAATGACCCTACACATTTTATAAAAGTTTTTCTATAAAAGAAACTGTCTAAGAATAGAAAGATATATTTAAACCATTTGAAAATCTTATTTATCAGAAACCTTCCCTACCACCAATTTAGAATAGCATGCAATAAACATTAAAATCATAGAATCATAGAGTCATAGAATCGTTTAGATTGGAAAAGACCTTTACAATCATAGAGTCCAACCATAAACCTAGCACCTCATACTCTACTGGATTCCACAGGGCATAAAAAAAGTCTAACTTTAACGACTTACGAGGCATTAATAATATATTAACCAAGAGCCTGGAGGTTACATGCAATTTAAAGTAAAGGGCAAGAATGCTATACAGCATGTTAAAGTTAAATTGCCCAATTAGAGTGAAAATACCTATGCACTTTTAATCCCGCTCAGAATTGCATATGTACAGCATAGATATTTCTAATACACAGTAGTCTAGCAAGTCCCCAAATCCTAAATACTTTTCAGAACAATTTTGATTTCCTATAGAAAACATAATCAATTTTGACTATGTATATTATTTTTTAAAGAATCATCATAAAGCACCAAAATGACACAAACTGCCATCATATGTTCCTAAATGTTACCAATATCCCAATTTAGTGATATCTCTGTATTGCTGTTTAATTATCTGACCTCAGATGTTCTGCTGCTTGTAGTAATGGGTGCTGCAGGATGACAGATTTATAACCACCAATATACTCTAACATGAGTGGCATTTCCAGGACAAAAACTTATTTGTGCCAACCTTGCATTTTGTAGGTCAAAAGTGCCCACGCTTTTGCTGGACCAGGAAACAAAATTAATTTTCAGATTAAGACATGAATATATTTCAACACTGACTACAAATGCAGGGAAGGTGATACACATAACATGTTTAATAAATCAAAATTGAGGTGATGAACATTTTAACCTGTTTCTTCTCTAAACAATCTTTTACTTCACACTGGTAGGTATATGAGTTTCTGAGCAACTTAAGTGTGTTGAAATAGCAGACTAAGACCAGATATGCAACAGTATTTAGAAATGTACCCAATTTAGAAGTGTATCTAAATGGTAAGAGTCTTATAGGAGTCTCTGACTACAGTAGAAACTCAGCAATCATACTACTGATGGCATGTGAGTAAGCATCCCCTATCTCCAGACACAAACTGAGCCTGCAGCTCCCAGTTAGGCAGCCTCCAGCTCACTGGGAGGTTGAAGGATGTTTTGGAGGATTCAGGATTCCTCGGGACAAGAAAAACACTTCTATACTTCCATTATCTAACTCCTTTTTAAGATATAAGCAGTCATGTCTCACTTTAGAGAAGAGAGACATAGTGATTCAGGAAAAACATAGTCAAATAGCACTTCTGCAGAAAGAAAGTTACAGAGGATGACTCATCTCAGCATATTTTGATTCTGGGCCCATCAGTGAATTCCAGCACTCGTAGCACACTCCCAGGCTCTGATTTCCTACATTGAGGTGCTTCACTTGGTATTTTTTTAAAAGAAAAAAAAAAAAAAAAGACATTCCTGACTCATGTGCTAAAACTAAGTCTACCCAGGGAGATTCAGAGTAAGAATTATTATGGTTAAGTTTTAGGCAGTTATGACCTCTACATTGTTCCTTTAAGAAAAAGGCATACAGGCAACCCTGCAGAAATGCCATGGCTTATTTCTGGGATGGAACTGGGGGTGCTGGCACCCATCATTTGCAAGAGAATATGTTGTTGCTCCACTTGATAGGTTAGTTATGATCACTGTTACTGTCATCATAGAAATAACATTCCAAAGTTTTCACCTGGGACAGCCAAAGTATGGAGAGGGTTGGAGAAAGAGTATATATTAGTTGATAGCTACTTTGGATCTGACATCACTTAAGAAGGACAACATATTCAGGGCAACGTTAGAAATCTCAAACATAATCAAGTTTTGTGTTCTCACACAAGATTTGTTTTGAGAAAGTGTTGAGATCATGGCAGCTAAGGCTGCAACCATTATTCCTGTAAGGACAGTTAGATTCTGGTGGTTCTCTTACACTTGCCAGTGTACACACCTACCCAAAACCATCAGCTGAATGTAACTCAGGGCAAATCCGACAGATTTTCCTGGTCCAGCTGAGAAAGTTGCATCACTAAGAGGGGGTAGTCCAAGAGTTGTGGAAGTGAGTCTTTCAGGCCAGGGCAGAAACGAGGCTTAGTTTGTTGAACTTGCTTCTTCCCAAAAGGGTTTACCCTTCCTTTCTCCTTTTTTTCCCCTCCTCGCTTTCTGTTCTTTCCGTTTCCTTTCCCCTTCTTTTCCTTTCTCCACTCCTCTCCCTTCCCTGCCTTTCCCCTTCCTTCGCTCCTCTCCCGAGCCGCACGCTGCCGTCCGTCTCAGGAGGTGCCTTCGCCCCTTCCCTTCCCGGGACGGAGGCGAGGGCCGGGGAGCCGCTGCGAGCGGGGGGCGGCGGCCGGGCCCCTCTCCCCGGGGCGCGGTGCGTGC
>NW_020799097.1:20190213-20298646 GCF_003259725.1 Athene cunicularia
GGCCTGGCCGGTGCCCCGAGGTCTGCGGGGACGGCCGGGGGTGGATGTGCCGGTGAACCTGCGGGCGCTGTGTCCCGGCTTAATCGTCCCTAGAAGGGTTTTGCTGCTTCCTTAGCGCCCTTCTGGAAAGCGTACTCGGTTGGCAGCAGAGCAGCAGGGCCGACAGATGTAGCGCTCTGTTCAGGCACGGTGGGCATGCATGAGCAAACCGGGACCCGAAACCTGGACCCACCGAACCCAGTTCCCGCAAAGGACCGAGGACATGTGACTTGACAGGTCTCTGTGCTTTTTTTTTAAATTCAGGCACTAATGTGTCTGTTGAAGTGCCCGGCCTTTAGGCTGGACCCCATATATAGGGTCCAAGTCACTATTTTGAGTAGGATTGTGTTGGTAATGAAATTCAGTATTGACAAGGATTAAAATTTATTGCATTCACATTGATTTTCCTGAAACAATTACTGTTCTAACCATAATTGCCTGTAATAAGTGCAAAGATCTAAACGAACATCACACGCTATTTTGTTTCAAGGCTTGCTGTGAGCAAAGGATTTGTTCCACTGACCTGCTTATATGTTACTTGGGCTCAGAATGCTCTTGGCACTAGCCCTGTCCTTTACACACACGCAGCCATGGAAGCTGAGCAGAGCTTGAACCTGGGAATTTTCTGCGGGGCCTCCTGTAATAAATTGACTTGTGACTTTGTCAGGTATTTTCGAAAGGGATCTATAAAGCCTTGGTGTGTTTCAGCTTCCAAGTATTATTTAATGTGAAGAGTACAGTCATTTAACATTAACTGAGTCCCTCTTTGGCAAGAAGCACAGCCTTTTGGCAGAATGGGATTAGTCCTGCAGTACTTGTAAACCTTTTAGGGAACAATACAGGAAGTGGGTGGTTAATGTTTCTTACATTTGCAACAAAGTACATTTACAGAACACCTTTTGCCTTGACATTACAGGAAACTGTGTAAAGCTAGTTTTGTGAATCGTCTTAAATGTTAAAAAAAAAAAAAAAAAAGGAAATCTTTAGAGTATGGTCAAGTCTTAATGGTTGGTTTCATGTTAAAGGTAGAAGGGCCTGCAACAGCAGAAAGAATCAGATTAAACCTAGCCTGGGTGGAGCTCCCCTTATGGTGGGTATTTATAATCTTGCAGTGAGTCAGAGGAGAATGTGTGAACAATGCATCCATTATACTCGTCTAACCCCACTAATATATCAAATTGTCTAGTATCCCAAATCTGAATTGTAATTCTGGTATAACAGAAGCTACAATGCACCAGAAGTAATGCAAAAGAAGTTAAAAACATTTTTTTAGCTTCACTGAGAACAGTGATTCTCAAAATACGCCTGCAGATGACCAGCGTTCTTCAAAACATAACAGTGGCCTTACTTGTCATCTGGTAATGCATATCCTCGTTCTTCACCAACCAGCTAGGGGAGGACTGTTATAAATAAATAAAAAAAAAAAAGTAATTCTATGTCTGTATCTGTAAATGCAGTTACTCCTGCTACAGTTCTGCTGAATGGCTGTGAATGGGGAGGAGATGGGCCAGAAGATAGTCAGGCAATATGAATCTCTGGGACAAAGAACAATGGTACAGTTTATTTACTAATCAGTAGGTTGAAGGTACCAATTATACATAAATATCTTACCTGTTGTATATGAATTGCCTACCTTTAGCTGCAGGATGTACTTTCAGAATAATTATTACATGTCTGAGGTACTCCTTGAATTACCAGAGGGTTTACCACTGATTTCTTTTTAAGCATGAAAATACAGAGTTATTTAATCTCTGGTTTGACTCTCACAGTTTGTCCTTCATGAGGAGCCTATATATTAAATGTATTTTCTTTAGTAGTAGTGTTGATAACTAGATAATTAGAAATAATGAATTCATTTTAGTTGAACTCCTTCCCCTTTAAAACATGGATTTATTAGATCCTGCAGAGTATGTTGCTGATGGGTTAAGCCCATTTTCACTAGTATTGGTAAATTCCACATTCTTGTCTGTTTTAGTTCTTCCTTAGGACACAGATTGACCGTGCAAAGTAATTTTGTAAAAAAACATCACTATAAGTTCTTTGTTATTTACAAGTATGCAGTTACATTAGTTTTCTGCTGAGCACTGGTTCTGAAAACTGTCCTGTTTTGGAAGCTGAGTTGACTTTGCTCTATTTCACATATAATTTGTTACATGGATTAAAACAGTATGGGGCCCAGATCAACAGTGCAGCCAAGTTTTTCCCCACATATCAAAAATGTCTACTCCTAATCTCAGGCTGTCTTTTGAAAACTGTTCATAACATTGCTAGTTGCTGACCTTGCCAGTGCTACTTCTGGCTGTACATTTTCTCACTCTCTCCTGCTTCCCCCACTTTTTGGCAACTTCCTCCTTCCCTGCTGCAGGCTGGGATCCACAGCTTGCATTTCTTCTGCAGGGTGGATTCTGCCAGTTTTGAAAGTGCTTGTGGAGCCTTGTGTAAACACGTGGTTTTACCCAGTGAGATTATTGCCCAGGGTCTTTGTGGGACTAGGGCATGCATCCCGATCAGCAGGTCCTGTGCTGACTTCCCTTAAGAATGGACACCCACCTCCAAAGCAGTTTGCAAAACCACTTCATGCTTTAAGTACAGTCCTGGAAGTTTCCTTTCATCTCTGACTAAATATAGAGTGCTCATGTATTCACGGAAATTGCTGAAACATATTTACATTAGACCATTTAAATGGCTGAGGAATGTAAAATTCTGGATGCAGTACTATTGCTCTCCTCTCTTCCCTGAATTGTATCCTCTCTTACATTTATTTAGGGGATTTCTGTGTTTTAAGGCCACTTCAGTTCATGGTGTTTGTAATTCTGACACAGGTCCATTGAGTATTGATGCAATATGTTGCTATTTGTATGTTGCATAAACATGATCAAAATCCAAACCTGTCTACAGAACTAGTTACACATACTCAGACCAATACTAAAATTTGTTCAAAGTTTTTCTTGGCAGCACCTGGATGCTCTCTGACTTTTTGCTAGCTGTACAAGCATAATTGTACTCACTACTATTGGGTCTCACAGTCTGAATAAGAATATAAACTAAATTTCTGTTATAAGCAGAAAAGGTAAAAATTGTAAAAAAAAATATCACAAAAGAAAGTGGACTTGGTTTGCACTAAGAATTACATACCAATTACTGAGGAAAAGAATTATTTTTAAATGTCTCTTGTACTAATATTTGCTATGGGTATTTATTCCTTTGACTCTCCTGGATATCAGTTATGAATAAAACACCTTTCAATGCACAAGTATAAGTTTAAGTGATCAGATCTTAATGGGATTTTTTAAATTGCCATCATTCCTGGTGAGTAACTTTGAAAGGTAGTCATTGAAATTAAATTGAAGGCAACAGTCTCAGTATTGCTGGTTATGACTTTTGTTTATATGTTTCCAACATATTCTACAAATTGGGTAGTGTACAGTGCATACCTATTTATTTATTTGTTTGTTTGTTTATTTTAATTTCTGATTTGTAGTGTAAATGTCAGGGATCCATCCAAAGGGAAAGGGAAAAGCCTTAGTTATCCATGATGACTTTCTAGACAGATGTATGAGAAGTACTTGGGAGAACTTTGTAGAGTAGGGCTGATGATTGAACTCGATGATCCCAAGCATCTTTTCCAACCTGAATGATTCTATGATTCCTACAATTTTTTCATAGTTCTATAAGAATTATTGTGGAATCTGATGTACACTGCCAATGCCAGTAAAAAGCATGACTGATGCATTTCAAGAGCATCTATCTTAATACAATTTAAAAAAAAAGTGAATTACACAAATCACACATCTGTTTGGAGTATACATGAATTACCAAAGAGAGAGGGGCAATGGAAACATAATGACATTTTACATTTCAGTGTTGATTTGTGATAAAATTATGCCTCTTAACAGAGGCATTTATGGAAAAGAAATGGGTGATATGTATGAATTCTGTCAGTGCAGGAGTCTCTGGGCTGTCATAGCAGAAGGACGCATGCTATTTGCAGATCTGTTTGCAAACGATGCATTATCGGTCAGCAAGCCACCAGACGATTCTCATCTGAAAAAAACAGGATCCTTGCTTTTGATCAGATCTTTGAAACCCTTTTAGAAAACTTTCAGTAGATTAAGCAATTAAGACAGCAAATTAATACACCTCGACACAATGAAGGACAAAGGATTGTAGTCTCAAATCTGGACTGTGAGTAAGCTCGATCACTGCTAGGCATCAATTTAGATATAGGAGATAGCTGAGAGATATGACACTGATACAAGGTTTTAGTTAAGATAGAGATTTGTATATACTTAGTGTTCAAAAAAGAAGATCAGATGCTGAAGGTTTACTTGAATTGTTTGAGAATAACTGAATACAGACACAGATCTTGACAGACTCATGGCTGAGCAGCAGACCACATTAGATATTTCCCTGAATTACACAAAGCAGAGGGAAAGCATAAGATTATTTAAATAAAAATTATTTTAGGTCTTCCTTCATGGAAATTTTATGACCAAGTGCAGAATTCAATTTAAAATTAAACTACCTACCTTTAGGTCTCTATGCACCAGAGTCCACCACCATGTTTTGTGTCTGAGCTTCCCTTCTAGTGAGTAGGAACTTGCTCCCAACAGATGTCTCAGATAGCCTAGGACACCTAAACCAACAGCAAGCACCACTGTTTGGACAACTGAATTAAGCTGCTACTGTTTGAGAAGTTTATTCATTCTCCTGCCTTCTCCAGCAGAGTGTGTTGATTAGTCTTCTGTTGACAATGAAAGAAGTTTAAACATCTGTATGTAGATGTTGATATTTGTCTGAACAAAAGCCTAAAATATTTTTCAGAAGATAATGTTTTCATAGTATTTTCGATGGAAAGTAGTTACTTGCAAAAATTGGGCTAAGGACACACTAACTTTAAAGCATGTTAACTGTTGCTACAAGGAGAGTATTTCTTCTACATTAAGCTCTATTCTCTGAGTACCAACAAATCAAATGGATACTGCAAATGATACCAAACCTCCTCAGCAAAGCAACGGTAGAGGGTGTGTAGGATGTGAATATTGCTAAAGCCCCATGATGGAATGAGCCAGGACCAAGGTATGAATGTGTAAGGATGCATTTGTAGAGCTTGCAGAATATGCTTGGTTGTTAGCAGGGGGCAGAAGGGCACAATATTGACAGACTGTTTGACATTTAGCTGGAGACATTGGGCAAAGCTGCTGAGGAATGCAGCAGAAGGCCCAAATGAGTTTTCTTTTCAAAGAATGTATCTGCAAGTCACTAGATCCACTAGTGGGAAAGTATTTTTGTCATCTCAGCTGCAAGTTAACCCTCATCAAATTCTTTGTTGAAGAATGGGAAAACATGTGGAGCAAAATCATACCCATCCTTTCCTGCAAGTATTGTATCTTACATTCATCAGAGGAATACATTATCTTATGTTCCATTTAATAGATATAATTTCTGGTTTTAATCATCTTTACTAAGATGTATTTTTGATCAGTAAATACTTAACATTTGAGTGTTAAAATGCTAAACATGTATTTATTTACAGAAAGATGTCCGTAATGCCTAAAACCAAAGATCCATTTGACCTAATATCTGTTCTTTGAGGGTGACTGAAAGGGCAGTTTATAAACAAGTAGACAGCATAGAGCAGTAAATAGTGGTTCATTTCCATAATAATTTTCATCTGAGGGATTTTGTGGTCTAAGGCTTATTTCTATATTATATGTAAATCTCGATGGATTTCTCTTCCACATATTGTTTAACCTATTTTTTTCAACTAATTTAGCTGTAACTTACACTGATAACTTTTGGTGACAAGGAGTACCACACAAACAACATGGTGTATATTGCTCTCTTCTTTTGTTTGAAGCCTGGAAGTTGCTAGCTTCACTCGGTGTCGCCTATTGCTTCTGTTGGAAGAGACAGTGAATATTCGATCCTTCTCTGTCATCTCAATGCCTGCCATGATTTTATGACCTTTGATCCTAAGTTTCTCCATTCATTTCTTTTTAAAGCTGAGGATTTTTCTCACTGGAAGGTTGATGTTCTTAACTTCTCATCATCTGAACTACTCCTTCCCCACTCTGCTGTGTTTTGAGGTGAGGGAATTATAACTTTCCCTAGTATTTACATGGACAGGTGTGGTATGAGGGCTAACTGGGAATTTATACAGCAGTGTTAGGATCATTTCTGTTTTTATTTTCTGTTCCTATCCTAATAATTCCCAATATCATATTTTCTTCTCTTGAACTGTTGTTTTACTGGAATTATCAAGGGTAGCTTAAGATCCTGTCCATAAATAGTCACGATCAGTTCTAGGCCTACCATTTTATTTGTAAAATTTGTTTTTCTTCATATACATTACTTTGTACTGCTATCATAGAATGGTTTGCGTTAGAAGGGACCTTAAATATCATCTAGTTCCAACTCCTGACATGGTCAGGGACACCTTCCACTAGATCAGGTTGCTCAATGTCCTGTCTAGCCTGGCCTTGAACATTGCCAGGGAGGGGGAATCCATAACTTCTCTGGGCAACCTGTTCCAGTGCCTCATCACCCTCACAGTAAAGAATTTCTTCCTTATAGCTAACCTAAATTTACCTTCTTTCAGTTTAAAACCATTATTCCTCATCCTATCACTACACTCCTTGATAAAGGGTCCTCCCCATCTTTCCTGTATACCCCTTTAGATACTGGAAGGCGCTATAAGGTCTCACCAGAGCCTTCTCTTCTCCAGGTTGAACAACCCCAACTCTCTCAGCCTGTCCTCATATGGGAGGTACTCTAGGCCTCTGATCAACCTTGTGGCCCTCATCTGGACGTGCTCCAACAGGTCCGTGTCCTCCTTATGTTGGGGGCCCCAGAGCTGAACACAGTACTCCAGGTGGGGTCTCACAAGAACGGAGCAGACGACGAGAATCACCTCCCTTGCATTAGGTCTGCATTTTAATAGCCATTCATGGACTGTTGACAGGTCTTTCTGCTGTTCTTCCTAGTCAGACTTTGTTAAAATAGATTAATATCATAAGCAAAACTTTGTTCTCTCTGTTGTTCATCTCTCTTCAATATATGAATAAATTGAACAACACAGAACCCGTTACAGCTCTCTGTGAAACTACCGGTGACCTTTACCATCTATGAAAATTTGCCATTTACTACCAACATCTCTTTACATGCTCATCTGGGCTGTGTAGGATATTTGCTCTCTAGCTGTTTCAAAAGACAGCTAATTCCCAAACTGGGAGTTTGGACTGTGGTCAGCACAAGATATTTTCATTTGTTCTACTGAAAGCTGTGAAGATTATATAAGTCAGTGGATCACTTGGTATTGTTGTCTAGGTCCTCAATTGAAAATCACAGTTTTAAACACGTTTTTGTCTTCCTGGGTATCCTAACAGATAACTTCAGTGCCTCTACTGTTACTCCGTTTTCCCAAACAACAGCAAAATTAAAAGTGACAAGTTATGTCAATTTTCATTGTTACTTTGGGGGATTTAGGGGCATAAGAAACATCAATTAAGGGATTTCTGAGTAGCAGAGAGAAACATGGGATTACTCACTGGGCAGAGTAAGAAGTAAATGCTTGGACATGAGTAAATAAACTTTCTCTCCTAAATCCCATAGAAGGCTGGTGAAAAACTTAACAGGGAGACGCCTATCCCTTGCATCATCAGGAGGTTCTGGATCTGAGACACAAGGAGAAGGGTGACTCTCTCATCTAACATTGTGGTAAACACATGCATGCTTAAGAGAAAAATAAGACTAATAAATATTTCAACTCCTCCATTTTTCTGAGTAGCTCTTACTGACTTCTCTCCCAGGTGGGGTCAGTGCTCATTAAGAGATGAGATAGGGATGTCATTAACCAGCAGAAAACTTGGTCGTTTAGATATTAAATGTTAGGCTGCCAATGTGCAGTTATGGATTGGCTTGTAAGTAAACTAAATTAAAAGGCTGAAAGTCCAGCAGAAAAGAAAAATAGAAAGTATAGCCAGAAGAGGATAGAGCTCAGGGTAGACAGAAGGAAGCTGTGGGAAGAAAACGAGATAATAAAATGGAAGAAATTTCTATTGCTATTACGGCATGAAAAAATAGCAGACAACTATTCAGAAAATAACAAAAGAACAGAAATAGTGCATGATGTGTAACAATTGCATAATATTTTATTTTTTTAATCAAAAAAATCCTTTTACAGGAATATTTTTGCCATGTATAATGGGTAAAATGAAAATGCTAGATGAATGTTTTCAGGCCCCAATTCTGTTTTGAACAATTAAAAAACAAAGTGTAAATTTTCACCCATTTTGATTTATTTCTCAAAATGGTGGGGTTTTTTTTTTCAGTTATTTCCTTCTGGATTAATATTTTTGAGACTTTCAAAGTTTATTGTAGCTTGTTTACAGTATTCTTCCCCACTTCATATATTATTTTGTGAGCGAATATTTTGTACACTCTAGATCTCATCTCGCAAATGTGAACTTACACTTAGCTTTGTATACATGAGTAATTCCCAGGCTTCCGATTCTTACTGGGCTTGGACATTTGCTGCATCCCTTTCCAGCAAGCCAGAGTGTTTATAGCCTTATAGGCTAACACTTCACTTACAGAAAAGCTTCATTTATAAAGGTGACATTTAAACTCTATATCACATAAGCTAAATATTTATAGTTGCTTGTTCTTCTGGAAAAGTTTATGGATAAAAATAAGGTAATATTTTAAATACTTGTGTTCATGTCTGTATTTATATACACACACATGCTATACGTATTTGTATATGTGTGTGTGTATACAGTAAAATGGAAACAGAGCCAAATTCTCTTTATCATTTGTTCCATTTGAATTCGATGAAAAAAAACAAAACCAAAACAAAAATAGCTTTACAGGCATTATTATTGCAAACATGGGCAGAGTTTCAAGACAATCCAAAGAGATGGTGCAATGAGAGCTGGCCGAGTTGCAATGGAATGACTCAAATGTTTCCTTTTCCTTCTTTTGCTTATCAGGCTGCCAAATTTCACTTCTTTTTAGTAGGGAATTATTATTGCTGCTATGAGAGTCAAGCAATTATTTTAAAAAGAAAACTGAATGAATGTTTAATTTATTGCAGATAACAAGGATTTTCAAACTTCTTGAGAAAGACATATGAAGGAGAGACCAGTGTAGGCTCCCAGTTTCCTGTCTTTTTGCTAATCTGTGTAAATACAGATTAAATAAAAATTAGGACATTGAAGAGTTTGTGCACCAACTGGCACGGTGTCTTGAACCTTGTGAAAGTTTGTAGACTCAAAACTGTGAAGTCTGGGGCAATGTAGTGTTCTCTCTTGGTTTTGGGTTGTGTTTTTATTTTTTATTTTTTTCTGTATGTTTTCTATGTTTTTCTAAGCAAAATGATGAGCATACGTATTTAACTCTAAAATTAGTTTTAATGACTGTGACATTGCTCCCTTTTCTGTTGTGCTCTGTTGTTCGAACTTTCGGATCTTTTATTTTCTTTCCAACTGCCACTCCCCAGATCTTTCAGAAACATTTTCTTTCAGCATTCTTTCCCCTTAAATCACTTACTACAACAGGCTCATTGCCTGGCTGGTCTGTGAAAGGAAAATAATATTACTTTTTACACAGGATTACCTTAACTAATGACTGGTTTTGGTAAACAGGATGATGACTGCTAAGTGTCAAGTTACTTGCATTGTATTGGCCAGACTGATGGATTTAATAGCCTTTTATTAGCCATATGTCTGCTGGTTTCCTTCCTAGGAGGAAGAATCTAGAAAAAGTGAGTCCATGCTTGCTTTGACTTATCTCCAGGCAATGTGAAGCATAGTTGGGGCAGCATGAAATTCAATACAGACTTCTCAAGAGGAGTTGAATTCCGTTTCATATAGCCTCTGTCCAAGGTCCACTGCACTCTACAGAAGCAGAATGTTTTGTTTTTACATGGTTTTGATTGTCCACTTTGATATAAAATCTCACTCTGATATCTCATGGTTGTTGCTATTTAATGACTGATTATCATGATAAGCAGATAAATTTAATGATAATCAGATTAAATCTGTCCTCAATATTCAAACCTTTAAAGGGTGTCTGCATCAAAGTCTTACAAGGTTTTAATGGTTGATGAGGAAAGCTTTTTTTCAATTTTTAAAAAATATTTTGGAAAATACATGGGACAGCATGTGGTCTGATGCACAGGTAACTAGTGAGCCATTCAAATATCATAATAAATACACATATATGCCGCTTTACATGCTAAGATAATGTAAAAAGCTGGAGCAGCAGTTTGATGGAGTGGCGTATAAAAATACACAGTGATTCATTTGCTGCTGGGAAGCTGCCTATCAAAGCAGGATGCCTTCTAAGGGGTAATTTGTCTCTCTTCGGGATAATAACTAACTTGGATTCAAGAAAAAAGTTTTGGTTTGACGGCATTTTGATGAACTGAGAAATTTGAGAGGTTGGGTGTATTTTAAGTTATTTTTTAAAGACATAAACTGAATCATAAAATTCAGATCTTTGACTGAGATAACATTCTCAGTCTCCAGTAAAAAAGGCCCAGGTGTTTGGTTTAAAGTGCCAGAGAAAGGACAGACTTTCATCAGGCAGGAAGAGCAGCAGAGCTGCAACAGGGCTGCAAAAGCCGATGAGAGCAATTTGATTATGTGAGTAGGTGGTTTGCTCTGGCCAGATTCAAGTCATTAACTTTCTGATTTAATTTTATAGGTCTGGGCAGAGCTTTAGTAAGTGTAATAGTACCTATGTAGGGGGTAGAGTCAGCTACAGTAAATCAATTAAAATGTTCGCTAGTTAGCCTTTTATGTATAAATAGAGCATGTTTTATGTGTAGATTGAAGACATAGCTGTCAGGAGTGTAAATAATTGGTACCAGGCAATTATTAAAGATCTGTAAAGACCTTTCTTAGTATAGAAACACCCCCTATACTTTAAAGCAATTTTTAAAACCTAGGCTATTCCTTTTCCCAAGTGCTCTATGAATAAGCTAAATAAAATATCAGAAATAAAATGTCCATTCAGCTCAGCCTTATCTTTAGCCTTATAGTTTAGACATGGGAACGATTTGTCCCTCGTGAGACAAGAGCAAGTGTATAATCTCTGAGAAGAGATTTCAGCCATGACACTACTCTAGTAACCCAACATCTGATGTCTGAGGAAACTTTTACCAGAAGAAATGTATGCACTTAAGAGGTTAAGTGCTGGGTTTGTGTCTTGCACTCCTCTGCTTCTTACATTCTGCTTAAGGTGTCTTAAGTATTTGTGGAAATCCCAGCCATAAATTGGCCTCTGGATCAGAGGGTATATTTGTACTTCTGACCAGTCTTACAGCAATGGTAGTTTAGTTGTGTGTCCAAGAGGATTCTTTTTCAGGTGAACTTAAAATTTAGTGAATAATATTTATGGGAAAGAATTTTTTCACTGGCTTTTAAGCCATATATATGACAGTGTTCTTAGTCAAGTGAAATATTCATAGTTTATACATTTCCAAGGCATGTAAATATGTATTTTGGGGTAGTAGAAACATTCTAAGAATATGTTATTCAAAGCTGAAAAGTACTTGGTAGATATATCTGCTTATTGAAATTAAGTTCTTTTTTTAACTTCTGACTACAGATAGTACTCCAACTTTTTTTTTTTTTTTTTAAATTACTATTTATACTGAATATTACAAGAAAATGGTAAGTAATGTATATAAGTAGCTGATTTATTCAGTATATTAATGCTAATATGTAACTACTTGTTTCAATTTTCTGTTTTAATTTCCAAACCAAAGATTGTACCCCTTTGCCGTTAAGAAAAACCCAACTCAGGAACACCCTGTGAGTGGTACTTGGGTTTCTTAGGGCTGCTGGGTGCCAATGGTAGTGGCTTGTTCCTGCCCTGGGTCTTCTCAGTCAGTTCTCAGAGTTAGCTGAAAAATAAACTAGGGAAAATCATTTGGTTTCACTTGAATCATGTCCCTGATTTTGTGGTCTGTGATGTCTGTGGCCACTCGCGTTAGCAATGGTGAGAACCGTGGCCTGGCAGAATCGGGGGGCACTGCTTCCTGAGGGAACCTGTTAACCTGCCCCTGGGGCCTCTCTGAAATAGGTCTGCCCCCAGGGAAATCCTTAAAAATCAGCCGAGCTTGTGATACAACTTAAAGGGCCAGGTTCTGCACACACAGGACTGTAAATGTCTTCACTGAGACCTCCCTGCAGAAACCCTTCCATTTTCCCTCCTTGCCAGGGAAGCATGAGCCACCTGCCCCCTGCTCTGTGCTTCCCCAGGCATGCTGCTCCTGCCCGGCAGCACAAGCAAATGTCTGCCTTTGGAAACGTTTAGAATTTGAATTAATTTTTAATTAATCTCACATGTATTGAGTAGTCATGCTAAGTATTTATTTTAAAACATCTGATTTCCTAAAAGGCTGGTTTATTTTTAATTTAAAGTTTTAGAGATATTTTAAATATTATTTTTCATTCTACTTTGGCAAGACTAATCAAGTATTTTAACTTTTCCCCATTTTTTGCATACACACGTGGTTGAAAGCATTTTCCTTTCTGTTTGAAGACTAGGGAAGTCCCCTTGAGAGTCCATGTTAGGGGTAATGTGTTACTGGGGAGCCTGTGAAATTGCTCTCCACATGGCCCAAAAGGTATTTATATGGCCTGAGTGACAGCTAGTTTGCAACTGATAAGGGGTGATGGAAACAAGGATGTAAGTTGAAATGTGTTCAAAATGGAAAAAACAGATTGAATAATTACTTTTAAAATGTCATTAAACTGTGAAGACTTAGGTGGTACAGAATTGTCTTTGTTTATACTCAGGAATGAACTTTTTGGTCTTAGGAACAACATGTAAGTGTCTAAAAGTGTTTCAGTGCTTCTTTCTGGTATTTTTAGTACTTTGTTAATGTGATGAAGTAGTTACAGAGATGGTAAAAAAAAGTGCTTTCTAATGAATTGTTGACTTAATACTGCTAGGAAGAGGGTGAACGACTTAAAGCAAAGTAGATGTGATGTCCTGAGGCCACTGGAATTTTAAACAACTAACAAACACACAAGACTAGTAACACTTATCTGGAAATTTCAGACACATCCATAATTCACATCCATCCAGTTTTCCAAGTTGTTTCATCTCTCTTTATCCAGATTTACTTTGAGTAAATAAAGAAGAAAATAAATGTGCAGGGAAAGAAGTTGTAGACATTTTATTCAGTTTGGTCCTAGTTTCAGCATGTGAGGTAAAACAAGATGGCTGTTGATTGAATCTACATGTTGTTGAATTATTTTCCCTTATGAGTAGGAATCAGGAGTGGGAAATGAGTAGTAGCTCTAGAATAGCTTTAATTGTTTATAGTTTTGATATTGATGTTAGGATGGAAATAGCAAGAAGAAAAAGGAAGGTTTACTCTCTGCTCCCAGAGATTCCCTTCACTGAAAGTCATTCAGTTGGGTACTTTAAGGTTGAATTTCTTCTTCTAGTGGCAGCTTCCACTGCTCTTTGTAGGCAGAAAGCAGCTTCTCCCAGGAGACAGGAACACATAGATGCCTGTCCTAAGGCTGTCTGCACTGCTACGGAATGAGGAGATAAATATCTGAGGAGTCCTAATGCAGCCCTGTCACTCCAGTTCTGGTTCTGAGTTTGCTTTGCCAGGAGCAGGAGGAGCTGGAGGCAGAGCAAGAAAATAGCTAATTTATCTGCTCTGGCAGCCTGCTGTTAACCTCAGGAAGCAGAAAATACAAGTCCATGAGCTGCAGCCTTTTCAGTGAGATGACCTGGGATTTTCCATAAAGTGGAAGGAAGAGTTGTCATTTTGTCTGAAACCAGGAAGCTGGTCTGCAGCCAAGTGATGGACTACCTGAATTTTTGTTTTTAGTCTTTATGCCAGGCAATAGCACTTGCCATATTAATAGTAAAATGTCCTTGGCATTCTGTAAGAACAAGTATCTAGATAAATTCTACAGACACCTCTGAGTCTGTTTGAATCTAATATGGCAATCTCTGTATTGGAAATAGCTGGGAAATACATAATGGTTGGAAATACGTTCCGATAAAATCCGCCTAGTAGAGAGGGAAGAGTGACGCATAGATTTACAATGAATAAATGCTTTTGAGTCAAATTTAGATGTTATTTTTAGATGCAGCAATTCCTTCAATTTTCCACATCCTTTAGCTTGTTGTTGATCTTGTACTGTGAGACTTCTTTTTGAACTGAAGGAGACAAAATGGGCATTCTTTAGGAAGGTCATTGCATTGCTAGATGTTATTTACTGGTATAATAAATATAATGCAAGCTTACATGCACTGTATCAATGAGGCTTCTTGCCTCAAGGGAAAAAAAGCCCCCAGAACTGCACTGATGGAGAAATCACACTTCCGTACTAGTATACTGGTTTACCGGCCCAGTCTGTTATTTCTTTTCCAGCACTCACATTCCTGTTTTCAGCTGTAGGATCTTCTGCAGCTGAGAGTTCATTGCCCTCAGCTCTGTGCTGATACTCACCCAGTGTAGGCTGTACGCAGCTGGGTACTCCTGTGGGGGAGACGGGCTGAAGTGTCAGAGCTGGAAGGAGGCTTAGAAAGGGATGTGATCTCTGTCAGTCTGGTAAAACACAGGTGACTCTTCTGTATCAGTGCGTATTTTCTTTTATGAATATGCACACTCATTTGCTTGCACTGCACCTTCATCCATTTTCCTGACAGTAGAGAAAGGAAAAACTAACCTGCCATAGAACAAAATCAGAAAAATTACAGAGAATTAGCAGTATATTTTTCTTCCCACCCATGTTTGAAGTTTTAGGATTTATGTATTTATTTATTTTTAAATCTTTAAGAACTGCTGCTGCTGCAAAAAAAAAATATCATGTTTGAACTTCAGTGCATATCTCCTCTGGATCTGTTTTAAGAAAAATGGTCCGTACTACTCACTGAGTCATTTACTCCTAGTGATCAGAAACTGAAGATAAACACGCTCAGCCTGGAAGCAGGGTGGAACTATTCAATTTTAACAGTGAATATAGTTAACTACTAGAATGACTTGCAAATCATTTTATTTTGGTTGATTCGTGGTCTTTCTGAATCTCAGTTTTATATATCTCTCAAAGGGATGGTTCAGCTCTGACAGCAATAATTACCTTAACACGAACTTCTCTACTGTTGTGTGACTTGTCCTGTGTGGGAGGTCAGGGGATGATAATGTTTCTTTCTGGCATTCAGTTCTTTCCTCTGAGAATATCAATATTTCCTGGATATAGAGTTTAGACTTAAGCATCCCTGTGAGACAGAGAAGTGCAGAAACATTATTTATTTTGCAAAATGGTGGGGGGAAGACTAATTTATGGGTATAGCATAAAACCAGTATTTCTCTGGAGTTTTCACATTAGTAATTCACATGACTATTAACTACAAAACCAAATAAAACTGTTACTGCATTTGTTTTAGTGGTTCATGATATGCCATAAACTAGTCAGCTCCCCTTTTTGGTGTCTTCTTTAGTCTACTGTAGAGGAGAAACACTTTTTTGATTGAAAAGTACAGTTGAAAACCGTATTATTGAGAAGAAAAATAAGAAGAGGTTTCACCTCCAACTGTTGCTAATACTTTAAAAATATTTTGATGTATCAGTGGGTCTTTACAATACAGAATGTGCCAACCATTAGTTCACTCTTTGCTTCATCCAGTACCTTAACCATGATGTGTTTGTGTTAGCACAGCACTCATGCACAGCTACCATGACGTATTTTATTGGGCATGGCACAAATGCAGGACAAAAAAGCAGCTCTTTCCCAAGGATATTTCTGTCAAAAACAATCAGTAATAAATCATATGACCGTACTGTCAACAACCTTTTAATTGTTTGGGTTTAGAAATATATCCCCGAGAGGATTAAAGACAGATTTTGCATTCTCTTGTTATTTTTCAGACTGCACAAATAGCATTACGTCTCTTATAAATCTACCCATACTCTTAAAAGGAGGGGTTTTTGGTTGTGGTGTTTGTTTTTTTTTTCCTGTTAGTTTTCTTTTTTGTTTGTTTGTTTTTGGTTTTGTTATGATAGCATGAAAATTAGAATCAATCATAAAATAAAATTTCTAATTTCAAAATACTGTATTTCTATAGGGGATCGATTTTGGAAGACTCTCAAAGTGGATGAGACAAAGAGCCATGTTCATGCCAGAGTAAAATTTCCATGTATAATTCTTGACAATTAAGTCTCCATACCTAAAACTGAACCAGCAAATCCCGCTTGAGTCTTATTAATGGCACTGCATAGCTGGTTGGAAAAATTGGCAACAAGGGCAGCAGAGGGATCTACAGACTTAGTAAGACAATACTGTATTGCTTTTCATTGAGTTCACATTTAAATGTTTTCCTTTCAACTCTAATGGCAAAATAATTGTTAGTTAAAACAAATCCTTAGCTCTTGGAGAAAGCTGTATCATAAGCTTTCCATTCACCAAAGCTATACCTGATAAATATAATTTTTAAGACTTATAGAATCAAAGTCCCTTTTAACAAATCTTACATATTTGTGCAAATCAGCTATTACTTTAATTAGATAAATGATTAATAGATTTAATTCTCTATATTTTCATAAGCATGGTTTTATGATCAAGGTGAGTACTGCCAAATGTTCTGCATCCTGTTTGTGATCCTACCATTTACTATTTTTAATAAAATTATGGTGTACTAAATATTATTGACTATGATACCATGTAAGAATTATGTTTTATTTTCCCATCTAAAAATGCAGTGGCTTTATTTTATATGCTGAGTGCTGATGTACAGATAATAAAAATCTCTCAATGTAAATTTGGGAAAATTGCATATTGTATCTAGTAATTAGACTGGGCAAGAATTAATTGGCAAGAAAATTAATTGCCAAGAAAAAGAAAAATGTAATTTTGTTTGTAAAAGAATCACTAGGGCTAAATCTTAAAACTAGTCAAAAAAAAACCCCTCTTGGTTTCTCTGGTATTCTAGAAAATGTTAACGCTGCTAGCAGTGAGGATTACTATAAGTAGTTCTATAGCTGAAAGTGGGGTTTGGTTTTATTTTTTTAAAGTGGTGGCCTTCTCTTTGTTCAACAAAGTGACACATTTTTTTACAGAGCAGTAGTTAAAGCAGCATTAAAGTGCCATTGACATCATCCAGTTACTGCACTGACTTGATTATATAACCTCTTTTGTGCAATTTTCATGCTCTGCTCTGTTTGAATGTTTTTACTATGCTGATGGCTGTTTTTCATTTCCTGCTGGGATGACCTTGAATAAAAAAAGAATAAGAATAAAGTAGACATAAGCAATGTAGTCTTGCTGGCATTTGCAGATCTTTTGTTCTGTGTTGAGAAACATAGTAGTTTGGCATTTATGGTATAGAATATTTCTGCTGGGTAGTATTAATCTTCAAAGGTTAGAAATAATGTTTTTCTCTTATTTTGTTCTTTTGAATTTGTCAGTGGCGAAGTGATCCAGTTATGGCAATTCCTACCTTATTAAAACATTTGAAGAGAGCTAAACAAATTATAAATACAATGGTCATTCTTGAATTTAGATCATTAATTTAACCTAATTTACTTAATTTAAATCTAATAGATCTACAAATATAATGTTTACCTATTAAATTGCTCCTTCCATTTTTTAAAGGAAACGGAGATTAAGTAGTTTACACTTTTTTCCAGATTCAGTATTTATCACACAGCTGAAAGCCTAGTTATTCTTAAGTTTTTCAGTTCTTGTTGCCAATCAACATTTCATAACTAGCCTTACAGATCAGTAATATGAATGAGCACATTGTCTTTCAAACATACATCTTTTTCAGACTTTTTATGTCTCTCAGTATCAGAAAGCTGTAACAGTGAGAAATCCATCCTTTGAAAGTAGTTTTCATTATTCCTGCTGATTCTTACCAAATCCAAGCCACCGCCTCCTTTTAATTTGTCAAAGTAATAAAGATTATATTACCATACATTTTACAATCACATATAGAGAAAGATTTTTTGCTTTAAATAGTTTTCACTGGACCTTGTAAAAGTGTCTACCTTTGAGTCAGGGGGTTGGGCACAGGGCTTGTTCTTTTATAATCCACATTTAGCATTTGAGAACCTTTCAGTTTTTAAGATACTTAAGACAGTAGTTTCCTTTCAGATATTTCCATTTTGCTGTTGTGGTGATTTTGCTTATTGGAGAAAATATTTCTGAATTTAAGTTTCTTTGTGTCCTAAATCAATGCAAAGCAAGGTAATCCTTGAAACAAGGTAATCAGATATTTACCTTCACTGCTAATAAAAAATCAAGATTTGATTTCATTGGTATATGCTTCAGTATTTTTCTTTTTAATGAAGATTCATAATAGAAGTCATCAATGTGTCAACATCATGTTCCAAACATCAATTTCAACCACATTGTTGGTTTCATCCACATTCCCTTTTTCTTGTGCAAAGCTAAAAGACAGACAAGTATTTTCAATTTAAAGTATGAAATCAGTTGACTTCAATATGATAGGCTAATACAAATGCAAATCTTCTAAACTTGAGTTTAAATGCGTTGTTCTAGTTGGCCAATGGTAAATCTGATGCTTTGGTTTTATTCTGTCTTGATGGATACTGGTTTTGGAGGAACTTGCAAGCTCTACTTTTTTTTTGTCCCACTTAGTCTGGTTTTCATGTAGTATTTCTTAGCATGAATATATGAATGTGATTTATAATCTATTATACCTGGAAGCTGTATGCTGGAAAACAGTCTTCCAGAGCAAACAATAAATGTAAGTATAACACGGTGTTTAGTTTGTTCTGTTGATTGCATCTAACTTTATGAAGTAACTGAATATTTTCATTTTTGGACAAGAAAAATTTGACACATGCTGGAAGATTACCAAATGATTAAAGGGATCTTCTAAAGTTTGGAAATATAGGTGATGTGGAGCAGTAGGTCTACCCAAAAACTACTAAGACATAGTTTCATGTCACAGAATTATTTGGGGTTAGTACAAGCAATGAATGCTTGGTTAGACTACCTACTTGTCCTCTTCAGCTTCAACAGTGAAAACAGTAAGAGATAAATGTATTATTTAAAACATTATTTAAACTGAGAGGAAAATAGGATTGATAGGCTATTTTTGCATTGATCTTTATCAAAATCAAGAGGGCTATAAACAGAAGATGAAATTACACATTGTGCCTAAAAACTTTCCATTTGCATATAGAGTTTTCTCAAGCATTTTTTAACAATACAACAAAAAGTGTCCAAAACAAAGTAAGTTATCTCCCTTACTTTAAGATTTTGCACATATCATTATTTGGGAGGTATGCTGGTGTTTCTAACTGTTAAGGCTGGAAACTATTTCCTCATGTTACATTTTGTGAATCTTATTGTTATACTCTAGCAAATGAGCCTTCAGTTTTTTTTGTTTTGTTGTGGGTTTGTTTTTGTTTTGTTTTGTTTTGTTTTGTTTTGTTTTTTAATGCCAGGAAGATTGCAGGTGGATAACCAGAATTCTGAATGTTTTCAGCTGTCTTTGCTCTTATGAAGTATTTTGTGTTCTGAAAGCTTTTGCATTTGGATTTAAGGGCATTAGAATTAATTCGTAGGAGACTGTATAATAGCTTGCATAACCTTTAAAACTGGCAAGAATACTTGTAGTTGTGGTACAAAGATTTGAAATCTCTGTAATTGCAGCATTTGTGTTAGATTTGAGTGTAACATGTAGAGTTCTTTGCTAATGACCTGACAGTATGCTTTGCATACATACATTATGTCACAAGATAAATGTTTTTAATTAAATCATCACATGATGTTGTGTTTCTATATTCATGTTAGAACTGGCTAATTATGTGTCTATAGAGAGAGAGACATGGCTAGGTATGAAGCAGTAGCTTAACGTTATTTTTTGGTTTTCCTTTTTTATTAAAGATCTTAATATAATGTTTTTAGTCATGGTAATTTTTTCTGACACAAATTAAAATTGAAAAAAATGGAAAGCCATTTCCTGTATACTCTCTCTATAGCAATGAACAGATCTCAGGGAAATCCTCCAAGCCCTAAGAAGTGCCAGGCTACCAGTCTGGAAGCAGAGATGAGAAGGACATGGCTGAGGTAGAGCAAGAAGAGGAGAAGCCCTGGTGTCCTGTCCTGCTGCTGCTCCAGCAATTCTTCATAAAGAATTTGCCTGTTTTCCCTGCTTAGACAACACCTTTTGTTTTAGCTGCTGATTAGCGAGTGCATATTACTTCACATCACATAGGTTATTGTCAGTGGGGTGGTGACTGGGAGTGACATGTTTTGGTGTCAGTATCCACAGCTTGATCTACAGTTCATAGTTTTATAAAGCAAGAGAATTTTATGCAAAAAGAAATCTGAATTAAGATTATTGAAGTACACAGAGTCTAATCTTTTATAAAGGTAATGGAATGTAAACGTTTAACTCTCCTCCCTGTATGTTGTTTCGCAATAATTAGAAAACAAAAGAACAAAGGAAAACTGCACTTAATGAAAAAAAAAAAAAAAAAAAAAAAAAGTTTTAATTTCAGGGCATGGTTTGTTCTGAGTAAAACCAGTCCCTTCTCTAAAAGTGATTCCTGTATTTCAAACGGAAGGTGATATGAAACTTTTAAAATTGATTTTTCTTGTAAGTTTCTTGATGTTTAAGGTCAGTGTATTTGAAAGCTGTATTTTTTGTTGTGTATCCTGTGTGCTTTTCATAATCTAAATATTCATTAATGCCTTTTAGTATTTATTACTTTATTCATTTTAGAAACTTATTTTGTAAGCTTGCAATAAATTTCTATGTCCAAATGTTGCCTTGCCCCATCAGGATGTGTTAACAGAGAACACAGTTTGCATTTCTGCTCTCTGTCAGAGTAAACTTTAAATAGGGTATTCTGGAGTGCCAGGAGCTGCCATGGGAGCATTGGATTGTATGGGACAGTAACAGCTGTGTGGTGCTTTTAAATAGTTACATATTTAGAAGTTTTCACTGTGTTTAATTAAAAGTACCGTTAAAGGTTAATTTTCAATGCTAAATTAGAAATAGTTTACTGTTGTAATGAATGGGCAGTCTAAGGGGGGACACAGGTGGATGCAGTTAGTTCAGATAAATAATTTATTAGGTACAGAGTTTATTTGCATCCAGACAAAAAGTGTCTGCAGCACAGTTCTCATTTGCTTTGTCCCAGAAAAGAAAACATACAAATACTGTATTTATTTATAGGCCATATAGTTAGATCTTACAGATTTTCATAAAACCTCGCATAGAAAGCTTGTGAGGTGACTGTGTATGTGCACCGTGTTTGCTGCGTACTGCCGGGCACCCTTCCTGACCCACGGCTGCTCGTGGGGCAGTGGGAGCCCGACTGTTCCCAGGCGCTGGAATGCAGCTCTCAGGGGCGTCCAAGTGCTAAATTGTCAGCGTGCTCCCTGGCACAGTCCTGGCCCATGCAGCCTTGCCTTCTGCCGGACGTTTCCTGGCCACGCTCCATGAATTAGCACAGAGCAGATGATGTGGGGCCAGGAAAAGAATCCTGAAAGTATTTGGTTTACTAGGAATCATCACCATGTTGTTTTGTTTGTGTCATTCAGGGGAGACATAATGTTTCGAACTGATAGGCTTAGCTTCTGTGGAAGTCTGTATGACTGAAGTGTATTTTTACAATTTAAATCGTTAAGCTGTGGAGGGTTGCAAGAAGGAGGAAAACGGTAACCGTTAGTATTTAGGATGTCTTTGTGAAGTGACAAACAAAAATTTTAGGGCTTTATGTAGACCGGAAAGTGAATTTTCATCGTAATGACTCTTTTTACATACATGTGGCAGTGTTTGAGAACAAGAGCTATGAGATAACACTATTAGCAAAGTATTTTGGGATGTCAGGCAGAACTCAGAAGGAAAATGAATAGATACAGGACCACAAGCTAAGAGAATTCAATACAAGAAACCAGCAGTAGCATATTCTTCCCGAAAAGTAATATTATGTTGTCTAGATATAATTTCAAGGAGTACATATTTTCACTGTGAAACACATAATAAAGGAGACAATCTGAATTAGGAGCTAGATGTTCTAGATTTTGATTTGAAAAACTAAATGCATCAAATTTAGGGTTGGATTATTATGCAAAAGTTATTATAGTGCCCTAAAATCCCATGCCATCATCACAGGTTTTTGCATAATTTTTATTGGTTGTTTCATTTATCATTTAGAGATTAGGAAGGGGAAAAATGACAGTCAGCAACGGGGGTGGACTCCCTCAGTTTGCTGTTTGTTTTAAACTTTTGGTGCACTCTGGCCTGTCGGTGGAAGTCAGGCTTGCTGAGCCCCAAAGCACAGCACACAGTCAGGATGCAGTCAAAATGAGGAACAATAAAAAAGGTGAAAGAGAAATGAATGGGCAGGGAAGAGGCTTTTGTGAGTAAAAAGTCATGTGGCAGCACAGTTGGCCAGGAACTAGTCTGAAAAAAAAGAGACAAGAAATTTCATCATGCTGATTAACCTTATTTCAGCAACACAAAATGTCTTTGATGATCTGGATCATAATGGCCTGCTCGAGCTATCCTTACTTACTCATTTTTCAGGTTAACACATTCCTGCCATTCACCCTCCAAGGGAATGTTTCCCTGCACTCTGATTGCTGTTAGCTTTTGCTCTGAGCTCTTCTCCTGTCCGCTGACATACGGTCAGTTCTCATAAGCTGGACATGAGGTCTGTACCATGAGAGGATGACATTTCAAGCCTGAGAAATGGTGCTTCTGTTAAGTGTAGAATACTTTTGTTTTCCTACAATGGTAGGGCAGTGGTGACTGAGGCCTTTTAATTTTTTTTTTTTGTCATCTGTTGAAACCTTAATTTGGTTTGAAAGAACTGGTGGCTGGCTGATTCTTTCCTGTCTCAGTGGTTTTCAGTTAATTATTTCCACTTAGAGATTTATAGTTTCAGGCTTATTTCACATCTCAAACATCTTCCAGAATAGTTGCAGCCACTCCAAATTTACCACTATCTGCAAACTTCATAAGCTTATTTTTCTTTCTACCAACCTTGTCTTAAAATATTGAATATCTTATGGCAGATTTCTGCCTGATTCTACCTGATACAACCTTTCAGTTCAATAACTAGTCTTTGCTTATCCTCTATTTCCCTACCGGTTTCACGCTTGGTTTACAGAGATTTCTTCTAAACCGTATTTCTCTGGTTTGTTTATGTGAATGCCCTATATCAAACCCCTTAAACTAATGTATGCAATGTATACTCCATTTCCTTCACCCACTTGGTTTATTATACTGTTTTATGAGGAAATTAAGACAGTTTGACAGAATGTCTTCTTGAGAAATCTACAGTGGTTATGGTTTAACAGCTTTTATCTTCTGCGTACAAGAAATAACTCATGAACTATAATTATATTAATTGAAACAAAAGAAGTTGTGTATTTTTTATTTTGAGCTGCATTTGTGATCTGCCTCAATCTTTATTTTGGGGGATTTTGTGCTGAAAAAATAATGGCATTTCCTTTTGAAGGAATGTACCAAAATCGTAATCCTACATTTTAGCAAGATTGATGTTGTTTTTTCTCCAATTTTCAGGTAATTGTAGTACTAACTTTAAACAAAATATTTATGAAAGACATGAAAAAGTATTGTTATCATAGTTTTCTATGAAACATTTTAGTCACAGATACCAAATGCACTGGGCTCTAGAGAAAATTTGGATGCTGTGTTTTATTACGGCTCTTTATCAATACCTTTATACAGAATGACAACAAATGGCTACGGTTTTGTACATGATGTATTATTTAGCCTTAACAACTTATTATGAGGAGGGAGATCATGTCAGGAGTTGTGATAAGGTATCACAATATGCAGCAATAATAAAATAATATAAATTATTTTGAATGATGTTGCTAATCTGTAGTTATCCTAGTGAGTTACTGCAGAATGGATTTTACACATCAAAAGGGTGCTCATTTTGATGATGACTCATAGGACTGGCTCCTTCATTGCATTGGAGAAAGTTACGTACTTATCAACTTTGCTTCACTGTAGGGAATAGGCTTGCTTTTCTTACAGATTCTTTTATATTTATTTTTATACATATTCTTTTATTTCTAAAATATATTTGTCTATGCCTCCTTTGGATAAAGATTTATTTTTAATTGTGGAACTTTACCCCAACAATCAGAGAAGTCCTGTGCTGTTTACGAGCTTAATATTGCTAGTTATAATGGTATTTTGAGGTTTTTGAAAAATCCTCAGTTTTCAATATTCCATGCATGGATATTGGATTTTTTCAGTTTTCATTATTTGAATCAAAATTAAAATGCTTCCTTGAAACACAATAAACTTTCATATAATCTAGAAAAAGCTCTCAGTAAAGTGGAATGTCATGTCCAATGATGCTTATAGAGAGATCTGCTGTATCTTCTCTGTGTGCAGGCTATGACATTCAATGCTTGTTTAGGAAACCTCGGGACCTGAGATTCAGTGACTCATAGTTTCTCATCAGGGACATGTGTGTTTCATGTGTGATAAGTGAATATTTCATGTGTGAGCAATAAATACCACATAATGCTGTTTAGCTATAACTGAAGGAGGTGCTTTTGTAAAGAACAAATGCAAGCTATGACAATTTGTGCTTCTAAATCTGGAAAACCTCTGTTCAGCTGGGAGTTGAGTGAGGGGGCTGTCCTTCTTGTCTACAGGCAGTTTAATGACACATCTAAGTAAGGGATGGCAGTTTGCATCCCTCATTTATTCCAGTCACTGATCAAATATTTTGGTGGAGTGTAATGCAAACAAAACCACATGTCTAATCCTTTTCTAACAATGAACAGTAGGCCACATCCTAAACCACTTGTGTAGAAAAAGTCGTTCAGAGGCTGTTATTCCAGAGTGGAATAAGTCCTGATGGAATGATTAATGAGGAATGATGCTTAAATATGCTCTTTGCGAAGACTACAGGCAAATACACCCCTCAAGTAGTACGACCTCAGCCAGTGGTGTTACATGGGATTAGTATTCAGCTGACTTTTTGTCTGCTTTTCTGTATTTCCTTTGACTAAATACCAAATTCCAGAGAGATTTCTTGATAACATATTACCTGATAAAATTCAGTGCATATTTATGTTTTAATTAGGACTGGTTTTGGTGTAAAGATTGAAGTTATGACATGTTTGTCCTACTTTCTGAAAGCAATCGGTACATGTGTGTTCTAGAAAGGACAGTGCAGTAAGCGTGATCACTGTCTTTCAGATTTTACTTACTTTCCGTTTGCTTCCCTTCTGTTTGATTGCCAGAGACTATAAGGTCCAGGTGTCCTTGCTCTGCTGCTAGGGAAGACGACAGACCTGCTGCTCTCCTTCTTTTCCCTTGGTTTCCTTGCAGTCCCTCTCTCACCCGTGTGGCCTCCCAGGAAGCCCGTTCAAGCCTGTTTGCAAGTCAGGCAGAAAATTAGTTCCGTTTTGGGTTTGGGTTTTGTTTGTTTGTTTGTTTTCCTTTTTTTTTCCCTTTGTTTTGTTTTTTCTGCATGGGTTTATTGCTTGGTTAAAACAGTTTCTGAGCTGCTGGGAATACAACAGCCAGGGCAAGCAAGGAGCAAGACCATGTGACACAGAGCTGGGGGAGGACAGGAGGCGGGCAGAGGTGGAAAACGCTGCCGCCTTCTTTCAACTGGCGAGAGGTGTGAGGCTGGCACAGCTGTGGCATCTCCCCACACCCCCACGCTGCTGCCAACCTCGCTCCCTGTCCCTGCTCGCTCTGCAGCACCTCACTTGGAACATTGGTTTCCTTCTTCCTGGAGAAGTTCTTATTAAGCTATAGATCTAACAAGAAACTGAAGATGATAAAAATATATAAAAAAATGAAGAGAAAGTAAAATTAAATAAGAAAATAAATATCTTTAGGCAGCTGGATTTACAGGTTTTAAAAGCCAGACAGCATAAGGCACTTAAGCCTCCTTACCCAAACCAAAAGAACGGAGTAGCTTCAAAGTCTTGAAAGCTGTCTCTTTTTTCTTGAGCTCTTTTTTCTGATCCCAATTTTTCTATAACTGTTTATTTACAAGCATTTTTTATATACTGTATTATTTACAAGCAGCTTTTAAAACACAGAGACAATTCAGTTTTGTGAAACACAATTCAACATCCCATTACAAGTTGCTTCACTGTGGAAGAGAACATCCTTCATGACCACGGGTTCAACTTAGATACAGCCTTCAGCATTGACCGCTGAGGCTGGATTTGGTCAATCCTCTGCTTAAATTTGTCAAATTTGGATTTATTTTGCCTTCTCCTTTGGTCAAAAGCCAGGGTTTATGGACAGCAGCAGTTCACGGTGGTCACAAAAGACTTGTGCTTGGTTCAGTTTTTCATATGAAAAAATACATAGATTTTTTTATAACATGTTTCTTTCTTTATTCTACAGAGACCTAAGATTTAATAGGATTAAAGAAATCCATCCTGGAGAGTTTAGACGGCTTAAAAATCTGAACACACTGTAAGTCCTTTTTCAACCTTTAGGCCCTTTTCCCTTTTGATTTAATGTGATTAATTTGGTAATGTGCCAGTTTTGCTCACTTATCATAGGTATGTAGTCTCACAAATTTCAGATTTAGTATTGACACAGGTAAGGGAATTGGGGTTTAGGCCTAAAGTATTTGAAAGCAAAGCCATGTATACATCTATTAAAATAAAAAAGGAAATTATTTACATCCTAATGTTTTATTAACATACTTTAATATGAACAATACAGACCTTTACTATATGTTTTCCAAATTGTGCTGAATGACTTTGGTGGAATATCACATAATAAATCATGGAATTACAACAAAGCTGTTCAAAGGCTCTGATGTGCAAATGTGTTGTAGTTGCAAAATGTTTGACAAACTCTTAAAGTTTTTAACTTTCCTATTCTAATGTGCTTGCCAGGACTGGCAGTAATTGGAAGTATTTGTTCCTACTGGGCTGTCTTATATAGAGGTCTTTGTTATCATAGATGTTTGCAAAGAAAGTTCGCGTTTTCTAAGATTTTTTACAAACCACAATGCAAATAATATGTGTATTATAGTTTTAACTTAGTATCTCTTTTGTCATTCCTTCAGACACCACTTTTGAAACAAATACATGCATTCTTCTCTAATAGTTTAGCAGACATGAGGAGGAATTAACATGGACAGTTATTTTATTTTTCAGTGTATATAATTTATGATTGCAAATTAGACTGTTTTCTAGAATACAAATAGTGTATGAACTGAAATACAGTAGTGATATCACTGAGCTTTGGATCACTATTATGTATTTATCCTGCAAGCACATAGCAATAAATGTATGGAGATGTATTGTATAGTCACACAAGAAGAAATGATTGGGCTTTCCCCCAAAAGGATATTGTCCAAATCTGTGCTACCAAGACATTTTTACTAGCTATTGTTGCTGCCAGTCACCTTTGATCACCCCTCTGTTTGTAGTCGATCCCCAGTTTTGAATTACAATTTCTGTCAGATATCCAGCCTCAAGTTTAACTGTCCAAATAACTGATCTGTGATCCAGAAATCCCAAATAAAGACAGGATTCATTGTTTGGATTCCATTCTCTTCATAAAAGCACTGCAATAAGTTATGAGTGCAAATCTTGAATACAGATAGTTGTGTTCCTGTGTGATGTAAAGGGCCCAGTGCACAGAGTATTGCTAAGAAACATCTAGGAAAAGTCACTTTAATGGACCTCCTAATGACAAATTTGTTAATCTTGATTTTATCAATCTCAAGCTGATGTGTAGACTTGAGACCAAGATTTTTTTTCCCCTTCATCATCTTCTCAGACACCTACAAAAAATCACATTATTTCTTTTTATTTATTTCTGTCTAATTTTTTCAGTTTTCTCCTGCGATGTAGTGACTGTTTTTTTTTTTTTTTTTTTCTTTTTTTTTCTTTTAACAGTTACTGTTAGGGGAAGAAGAGTTTTGTTATTCTTTAAAGTTTTCCTTTATTGCTACATTACATCAGCTATTACACTTTTTTCCCCCCTACTGTTCCTATATGTTAAAGTAAATGGCTATTTCTTTTAATAGGCTTCTAAACAACAATCAAATCAAAAGAATACCTAGTGGGGCATTTGAAGACCTCGAAAATCTGAAATATCTGTAAGTTAAATGAATGCTACTTTTTGTGTCAATGTGTAACTGAACTTCTTCAATGGGAAAGTGTTTTAATCTGAGGTTGTGTTTTAATCTGACTCACTATATCAGGAGATAAACTGCTTTGGAAATCTGTGAAATTAATTTATGCAGTAGGAGCAACTGTGAATCTTTCTCTAAGTAGGTGCTTTGATACTTGCTAATATAAGATTGATATTTGTGGGCAG
The DNA here is from genome assembly GCF_003259725.1 of Athene cunicularia. NCBI lineage: Eukaryota > Metazoa > Chordata > Aves > Strigiformes > Strigidae > Athene > Athene cunicularia. The sequence continues at coordinate 20,218,579 of NW_020799097.1, forward strand.
TAGATTTTAAGGTATTTACTAGTTGCTGTTTACTATATGTATTTTAAAAGATAATTTAAAAAGGGATATGTTGAAAGGTTTAAGAAGTCATGTCTTTAAAGGTTCACTGAAATCTTTGTAGAGGTACTTTTTAAGTTTGTGTTTTGAAAAGTGGTTTAAAAGCAGCTAGTCCAAGATTTGTGTCTGCAGATGCTTGTAATTTACGTAAGCTTTTTAACTACTCCTAAATTGCTCACTGAATGCAGTATAAATTTGTAAGAGAAAAATTAAGTCAAACACAAAATAGAAAAGTACCTATATGATTTGCCATCATTTCTATGTCTCGAGGCACCTTGTATATTTTAAGACTAATTATTCCCATTGTTAAAAAACATATCAAGTGTATTAATTATCAAAATAAACAAAAGACATTTAAAAATGCTATTTTATCTGTATAAAAACTAAAGCTGAGTAGTAAGTTGTCATCTTGTCTCTGTAATCCACCTTTTGAGTGTCAAGCAGAAAAGTTTCACTCCATTGTCTTGGAGTATTGATCATTGCTTGAATGCTGTACAGAAAAAAATGGTCAGTTTGAGATTTCAAATTTTGAAAGCAATTCAGAAGGTTAATTTTCCATTTAGTTTGCAAGAATGAAGCCTGAATAGCTCTAAGGAGGTGACAGAAGGGAAGAAAATAAAAATCACATGAATTTGTGCAAACACAGTTCCTGATTGTCCAAGCTGTGTTTGATTACATTTCTGTGTCTGATTTTTGTCTATTGTCTTTCAGTAATAACACTACTTAATCTATATGCAATAGAAGGAAAAAGAGTATTGGAGAGACAATCCCCAGTGAATTAATTAAGTCCATGATGATCTTATTTGTTACAAGATGTGTTTGTGGTAGTGGAGTATGTAAGGTTTACTAATTCGGGATGTCTAAGCTTATGTCCATAGTCAGCAGCTGTGCAAAAATACTACTTTGTTCTTATTAGTTATTTCTTTTCACATGCTTGCCTTTGTCTAGCTGTAGTAGACCTGAGATAAAACTCAAAAATGCACTCCGTTCAGCTCAATAAAAGAGTGAAAAGAGATAACTGAACTATGATTTGTTTTCATATACATATTGTAATGCTTATCCTGTCTATATTGTTATGAGAAAGGTCTTTTCCTTTTCCTCTTCTTTGGAAAATTTGAATATGAAGTTCAATGTGGTAGTTCATTCAATTGCGGAGAGCTCTTCTTTGAAGCTATCCCCTGTTTTGCTAAAATAAACTTTAAAAATATTTTTTTGCCTGTTTCAGTGACTGGGATATAAATGTTTAACTTTAAACTGTACATCCTTAAAGTTATGAAAATGCTGGTACTGGTCAGATAGTCAATACTGAAGGCTTGAATGTACCAAATAAATAGAGTTCAGCTGTGAAAATTTCAGCTGAATAAGTACATGCTACCTGTATTCTGTGGAACAAAGGGGACAAAACAGACCATTTTTCTCCCAGTTGGATCAAATGAAGTAGAAATTATGGGGGAGAGTTTGTACAAAAGTTCAAAATATTCAGAATTTAATATTATAAAGCCAAATCATCTGGAATAATTGAGGTTTTCTATGGCCTGATCTTATGCATATTTGCAAACCTAATTTGTCATGTTTCATAAAATGAGATCATTGGACCATGATGTTACTTGTGTTCTTGTGAGAACGCAAGTACTGGATTGCAGATGTTTCCAAAGATGTATAATTCACTGAGTAGTTTTAGAAAATCTGTAATTTCTCAGTGACTTTGATTTAGCAAAATATATATAAATATAAAATGTATAACTATTATTAATATGAACATATAACTGTATAAAAATACTTGTAACTATATAGTTTTATATAAAATATGTAAGTGTAAAACAAAATACAGCACATTTATTTTTTTTCAAAAAAAAGCCACTTTCTGAGAGAGATGTCAAGGCCCATTCCTGTATCTCTACTGATGATCAGTTTTTGTGCTTTCAGACAAAACTTTTCCAGCAAGTGTCAAAGAAGCCCTAGAATTTTCAAATGCTTCTTGTACTATTTATGAAACTGAGCTTACAGTTTTATGAGGTATATATGTTTTCAGAATTGTCTGTCTGAAGAAAAAATTTTGACAAAGAGTAATATTTTCTCAAATTTCTGTACATTAAAAGTATTTCTAATTTTAAAAGTTGGTCTTTACATTATAAAAATAGAATTATACACATGATTTTTGAAGCTTATTTTTTTAGGAATACATGTTGTTCTTTATGTAATTGAAATTTTGATAGTGCTGCAAACACTTTTGCGTAATCTTACTGTACTGTTTGTGGAAATAATTTGCCTATGAATTCATATACTAAAAGTTGGAAAGAAAGAAATGTATTGTTTTGCTGTGAAACCAAGAGGATACTTTTTTCCCTGCCTTTCTGCCTGTCTGTCTTTATTCATATACCTTAGTGTTGGCAATATGATTCTATACTAAGATCAAAGAAAAGATCATTAGCTTGGACTCCATCCATCATACAGTTTCTTTCTGCACTTCAGTGATTCTGTATAATTTTTGGGTCTTATGTTCCCCCTTCTGCAAAGGATACTGTAAACACTCCTGTCTAAAATAAACTGTAAAAGTTGTCTTCATATGAGCAAAATAATTGGTAACATGTTTGTAATTTATTGCTCCTGATACAAGATGTATATGTGTACATGATGTATGTGGTACACTGAATATATTTAATTGACTTCCTAGGAGTTATTCAGTTTACTGACTAGAGGTGATAGTACAGAAGGATGAGAAAGAAAAGCTTCCCAACCTTATATATTGTAGATACAGGTAGATTTGTGGAAGCTGGGTAGGATAATACTTCCTGATCCTGAAAGTCAACAGTTTATTCTCCAAGAGAGAAAACTGGGAATTTAAGGTAGACACATGCTACCACTTCAATATGTAGGATATTAAATATTTGGGATCAGCAGTGGAAAAAAAAGAAGTTAAGTTATAAAGAAAGAATTTAGGGAGGAGATATACAAAGATATAAAATATAGATTAGTGATTAAAACCCACTTTCCAGATAAAGAGTAGGTACTTGGTATTTACAGAGCAGTAAACTAAAAGCTAACGTGAAGAAAGTGAAGGAAATAGAAATGAATAATGAAAATAATTTTGGCAAAAACACTGATACATGTTCATATAGTAAGAAATGGAAAGATGAGGAATAAGACATTGTGGTAAGCATATGATAAATGGAAATTAAGACTGTATGACATGTATCAGTTCTGGAAGTACTAAAAGGGAACATATGAGGCTTGTTTTGCCTTTGGTGAATGACATAATGGTAGAAGAGTTGCTAAACTCACCCTTCCAGAAATGGGATTAGTTCATGTTTCCTTCTGTGCCTTCTGCCACTGTTGCTGTCATAGTCATGTTACTTTGTCCTTTGAACACCTCCAGTGATCCTGGATCTCATTTCTTTTCAGTTCATGTTGCTAAGTCCACTGTCTCCTTTATGCTTCTATATAAATCTCTCTTTGCTGTATTTATTTATTTGTCAGGTTTAACTCTACAATGCCTGATGTTGCTATTTAAAACTTTTTTTTCCCTCCAGTTCCAACCAAATGTATCTGGATCTTACTTCCCTTAAATCACATAACTACTTTTAACACGATCCATAACAAAAAGAAACAAAAATTATCCTCATAAGGGATCTAACAAACTTTTAATTAAAACTACTTTTTTTTTTCCCTAATTTTCTGATAACTGGTTAACGATTTGTTTGTTCATTTGTCAAGTACATAACAGGTACCTCTGGCCTCTATCAACCTTGCTTTCATTTCTGGAAAAATGCTATTTTTTTTTTAACTCTTCTGAAAACAATTAGTAGAAATAGTCTCAATAGAACATATCCCTTGTCATCTTAATGCACTGCTTATTTATTCTTCATAAAATTCTAATGGTTCAGTTCTGTAAGAGAGCTTTTATGTAAATTAAATGATAAATTACTTTTTCCCTAATTATAGAAAAATCTGTTATCTGCTAATGTATCTGGGAAAAATTTCGAGAATGTTTTTGTTAAAGATTAGTGTAGTGTTTATAAAGTTTTACTTGTTAGGCACAGTAGCATTTAGAAAGACAAATATTTTTTGTGAGTGCTACTTATTTGTATTTTGCAGTCTGTCATCTCTTCATTAGGTAAATATTTATATCTTTTTCTTTCTGTTAATATTCTCAGGGAAACATCTGCACAATTAAATGAAAGTCTGGTTAACACATCTGTCATAGAACATACGTTTTTGTAGCCTTGGGGTGGCTGGGGTTTCTCTGTGGAGGGGGGATGTGATAGACTGAGGTCAGTTGAGGCTCCTGCAGCTGAGGGTTTTCTGATCAAAATAGAAAAAGCTGTAGTTTAAAGCTGAATCACAATTAAAGTCCCACTACAGTGGCTTGGTAAGAGCTCCAAAAGGGGTATGAAACTCTTCTGCCTTCCCTGCAGTATGGTGGTAAAAGTCTGCAAAACTACAGAGTCATCCAGTTTCGCTCTGCCTTTGCAGAAAATAAATAAAAGTTACATGAGTGATTCCTGTAAAACTTTTTTTAAAAAATTGGATTCAGATTTCTTGAATAAAATTATTTAAAAGCGCACAAGAGATACTTAATTGAGGTTAGTTTTTAAAACCATCTTAGAACACTCTGGTTCACGGGTCTGATCAGAAGTTTAGTACTCAGAGGAATAAGAGGAATTTCCATGCTGCCAAGTGGAGTATATTAAGAAAGGTAGATAACACTTTAGGTGTTCAGTCCTTGAAATTTTCTAAGGAGTGAGAAGAAATGGTGCATTTAAAATTTTTGCTGGAAAATAAGATAGGAATTTAATATACAGAGAGGAAAATTAAGGAGAGACAAAGTTGTAATGACCATAATCCTCAAATGAATTGGTAAATCTAAGTCAAAACAAATATTTGAATAGTCATGAAATATTTTTTTTCAAATAGAATAAAAAACAATTCCACATTCAAAATATTTAATACATCTATTTTCTCTTCAAATTATTTTAAAAGTTTTTACAATAATTTCACATGACAGTATTTTTTTTTCAGTTTAATTTGTTCAGAATTTTGAGCATTTTAAAAACCTCAGAAATTTTTGCTTCCTTGTTATTCTGTTATTGAAGAAACTCTGCTTTTTGTTCAGATGCATATCTATGTTAATTAAGCACACCCAAGTCTCTGTATATTAATGTATTAGAATCTCAGCAAATGATTCACTGGAAAACTAAATTTAGGCTCAAGAGAAGGAAACTACTCCATATTGCCTCCCAAAGTTGTCATGAGTTGAACATCAGATATCTACAACTTTTTTCCTTGTTAGCGCCTATTGTGAAATGTTGCCCGTTGTCAAGGCAGTGTTAAAACTGCAACCAACTCCAGCTGATCCGGTATTTTATCTGTTGCATCAAAAGATGTTTGCAATATTTCCAGTAACTTACTGAAAGCTGTAATGATAAAAAAGCCCAAACCACTACTAATAAAATGCCTGCTAATAAAGCCATTTGTGGTCCAGAGTCTCTTCATTCCTTTTTCATAGAAATCCATGCCTGATTAACTGAGTTTAAAATCATGTGTCAAATAATTGTGAGAAAGTTCTTAACTGCAAACCTGTTCCTAACCTAACACAAAAAGAGAGTGACTGACATGGAACCCCAAAAGTGTTTTGCTGCCTCCATGCAGAAACTGCAGTCACCAGCTAAACTGTGTGATTTTTCTCCAACGCCCTCTCACTAAACCATCCTTGCTGTTAAAAGCATGATGAACGTGAGCACATACACTGATCCATCTTGATTTATTTTAATTATGTAGAAAAGGTAGATAGAGGCAACATGTGAACATACTGGTACTTTGGATATGTTTATTCTGTTTATACCATAGAGTATCAGTGTGGACCTAATGTCGGTCTTCTACACAGTGATAAATATACAGTGGTGTTTTATGGGTGCAATACCAATATTCTATCTTGTATTTTTTTGGTAAATATTCAAAAGGTGGCAGAGCTAAATAAATTCTCACTATTTGTTCTCCAAGGCCAGTAAAAAGACTTATTCCATCGTAATTTGAATATTTGTACCAGTATGCAGATGAGATATTTTAAAGAAAGCAAGAGGCCAATGTCATCCCCGGTGTGTTCTGGCAAAGGCACTTTAGAAACAATTCTGTCCCACTGAGTTAAATTTATTTTGACTTTTGGCAAGCCCGTCAAGAAACTGAGGGGCAAAGAAACAGTAAGTAATAACAGTGAGCACTGGGAAGCCCAAGACCATCCGGGTGACAGCCTCAGGGCCTACAAGGCCCCAGACTTTTGTCCTTCCTGGCAAACATTTGGGATGAAATCTAGAGGACAAAGTATTTTTATGTGTATGTGTTTATTTTTGTTTTGTATTTTTTTCCTAATATGTAGTTGAAAAACTGTCTTCACGTGTCAACTTAATTCTTCTTTTCCACCTTCATGTAGCTCTTGTTTGTGTACTAATATTACTGATTGTTTCTTGTTTCAGCTATTTGTACAAGAATGAAATCCAGTCAATTGACAGGCAAGCATTTAAAGGACTTGCCTCTCTAGAACAACTGTAAGTGCCTTTTCTCTTCTGTGCTGTCATCTCCATGGTTCCCCTGCAGAGGAAAAGTGCACGCCTTGATCCGTACACCTGCCTGCATGCTCTGCATGTCTGCACTCCCTGGGTTGTTAGGCAGAGCCCCCATAATCATTTGCATGGGAAAAAACACAGTCGGTCTCTGTGTCAAATTCCTCATTTCTGTGTTTGTCTTTTATTTGTGATTTGCATTCCCGGTGTCCCTATACATTGTTACATAGCTTTGATGGAGAAGCGGCATTATTGTGGAAAATGTTGAAAACTAATGTGTATTGCTTAGAGAGAGACCTTGATTAAATTTCTGTAGGTTTTATAACACTGCAATTCCTTTGACTGCAGCAGTTACTTTGTTTTATGCAGCATAACTAAAGATGAATTAGCCTCCTGAAGTTTAACCCACTTTTGTTATATTTTAAAACAGGTTTTTAACATTAAAACCTTACTATTATTGATGTGTTAATCATTGCCATATACAGATGTTTAAAAAGAAAGTTCATTGTGTGTAATGTAGATGTTTCAGTAATGTCTTCTACAAAGACTGATTAAAATCAAACTCCTTTTCCTGTGTAATGACTGAAGAATAATTTCTGTTGAAAAAGAATGAAAAATGCAGTCCTTAGCATGACAGAAACTGATTGTATTGATTCAGTTAAGTTTAACTATATTTTGGTTTATGATCAGAAAGCATTGCTATACAGTCATTGTGGTAATGTTTAGAAAAACAGAAAGAGTTACAAATGCATAGCTATTTCACAGTTTGACTGCCAAATAACAGTACTAGAAATGAGTAGACCATTTTGTAGCACATAAATTTTAGGGGCTGAACATCTTTCTTCTAGGACCAATGTAAATTTTGAAACTCTTGATAGTTATCAAAGTATTACAAATTTTCTATGATATATACCAGTTTCCTTGTTACTATAAACCTCTAGTGGATGCTAGTGGACACTGTGTGTATCTGAAATAAAATGATATTTCCAATGGTTACAAAATCATACAAGCTCATTTTAGAGGGCAATAGATGCCTATTGAAGGAAGAGCTTCTGTATAAAACAAATGATGATTATAAAACATATATAAATGTCATTTTTTTCCTTAATGCCTTTGTCTTCCTCTTCCTCCCACTCTAGCAATGATTACTGCAGTATATTGACAGAAACTGGTAGGGCTTACTTGCAGGCTAACAGCAATTCTTATTTTCTATGTAGAATTTTAAATAGAGGCCTGTTTATTGAATTACTGAAGCATCCAAAATAACATTCTTACTCATACCACAAGTCTGATACGCTGCAAGTGGCATCATTTGTCCTTTTTTCTTTTGCTCTATTTCCTGTTGATCTGTGTTATGACTGAAAAACATAAATTGCTTTGAAATATTAAAACCTTCTGAGTGTACGTTTCAGCTAGGTTGTAGTTAAGCCTCTCTGCCTGTAGCGATATCCCACTGTAAGCTCAGACTTGAGACATCAACATTGTTCTATATGAAATTGAGTTTTAAACAGGCTTTGAGTCTCACCTCTATCTGGGAAGTATGGAAACGGAGCCTGGCACAGTCAGTGCTCAGTGACTGCCCTTGTGTCATGGCATCAGTTGCTGCAAGCAGTGCTTGTGGCTGGTCTGCTGAGCTGCTGGAGGGTTTACTGCCCTGCTGGGTGCACACCAGAAAGCTCACTTCTTTCAGAACCCTTGTCCTGGTCAGATCTTAAATAGAAGGCTTGCCAGGTGGGAAAATGGGAGCACAGAAAGCCAGTGGCAGGCCTGGAAATAAATTTAATGAATGGTATTAACTGAGATTTGTAGTTTATGAGAGATGTCATTTATGTATCTTTAGCATAAAAATAGGTTTAGCATAAAAATAGGGTCTGACTCTACAAGGTCTGTTCTGTCACATTATTTTTTGAGAAAGACTGTGTTCACAAGAAAAAAGTTAGTCTTTGTGAACAAGTTCCCAAGTCCTCTAACTTCAGTTGGGGACTGTATCAACTGCTCAGTTGATGTTTTTGTATTTGAGGCTTCCATGGCCTCAAGTTCTCAAAAATCTTTTGCTACTGGATGTGTTGACTCAGCCAAATGCTATTCTCAGTGCTTGGCAGAGTTCTTGGAGTTAGATGCTGTGGTCTATGTCTCGGGGAAAGACTCAATTCATAGTAATTTCTTCTACTCCAGTGAAGCAAAATGAAACTGATAGTTGCTTTTTTAAAAGAAACTGAACAGCAAAGCAAACACTTTTCTGTTTTGTTGGGTTTTTTTTGTTTTGTTTTTTTGGTGTTTTTTGGGTTTTTTTTGGTTGTTGTTGTTCTTTGAGAGAGTATAGTTTGATTTAGAAGGCCTGTTGTTGTATGTATAAGGGAAAAAAAATCCCAACATGGTATTTACTGCTGCTGGCAGGATCCTTCCTAAACCTCTGCATCACAATTCTTAGCTGCCGATGTAGTATAATCTTATTCTTTGGAGATTTCTGCCAAGAGAGTAAGATCTTTGAATCAGATCTTGAAACTCACTTGTGCTAGAGTAAATTCTGAAAAAAATTGGCAGTTTTAGATACTCAGACATACTGAGCCATACATATTTCGTCACCTAACTCTTCAGTCATGACAGGGCACAAAGGGAGAAAGTGAACTGATGAAAAGTAACCGCTTAGTACCAGTTTAGACCTTGTTAAATCTGCAAGACATATGTTTGGGTCTGGCAAATGTGACAGAAAGCTGCGGGAAACTTGCATTTTTTTTGAGCAGCAGATGGAAGGCAGCCGGAGCACCCAAAAGGCAATGAAAGCTGCCTCTGTATGTTTGCACTTAGACAACCGCTATATGTTTCTCTATGCCTGTGCTTAGACAACTGAATCCCACCTGAAATATCACAAATACCTCCTGTCTTGAGAGGTCATGAGTTTGCTATATCTGGATCCCAAGATCGAGCTCTAAATGCAGTCTATTTCCAGATGTGTGTAGATTGATTTTCTTTCAATTACCTACTATATTTTTTTGAGATATTATCCTAAGAGCTGTAGGTATCAGGTCCAAAAAGTGTTCTCTGCAGTTCTTAACTAGTGGGATCCCCAGATACTAATGGAATTATTTAAATCCATTTACTTAATCTTAGTGGAATACAAATTACGCATTTTCTTTTGACTTTCATGTTAACGTACTAAATTTGCTCTTTATAAGCTGTTATTAGAGTTATGCTCTAGTTTGTATACACATATACATATTTTTGGGGGAAATTAATAGATAAAAATGTTACCTTACGTACAGTGATGCAGCTTGCTATATTTATTTAATTTCCCTTAATTCCATTTTCAGTAGCTTTGAAACTTTACTATGAATTTCTTAACGTTTTGTATTACAAAGAGGTCCTGGTTTTTGCATAACTGTATTGAGCAGTTATGCACATTTAACACAGCGAAGCCTGATTAAAGTCTCACTGCTGCTAAAAATACCTATGGTAAGGAATAATGAAAGAGAATTAATTAATAAACAAACAAACAAACCAACCCAAAAGGTATGAAAGGGAACTTAAGAAGTACGTTGTTACTATTCCAAAACAAGATCAGCTAGGGACAACAGACCCAGATGACTGGAAACATATTTATCTAGCCGTATTTTAAAAGTCTTTAAAGAGAGGATTCCATAATCTGCTTAAGTATCCTCTTCCAATATTTTATATTGTTACTGTGTCATCTTATTTAAATCTCTTTCCTTGTGGTTTAAGCCAGTTACTTCTTGTCATACCTCAGGGCAGGGAAAGCTCTTTGATAAATGTGAGAGAAATATGTTTGTTCATTCTCTTTCAAATAATCAAAATGGCAAACATGCTATTTAAATATTCAGAACATAGATTATACTCAACTAATGGATTTTAAGTACTTCCCCAAAGATGTGGAGATACTATTAGAAATGAACAATCGGCATATGTGATAAAAGTAAACCTCTACAAAAATATTATGCTACAGAAGATATAATCCTTAATTTAGTGCTGTGAAAAACGCCACTGGGACTGAATTTTACTGTAAATGCTTATCCTTCAAGACGGATAATAACAAAGATAAAATCTGTACCATGCTTATTTGATCAAATTTTTATCTTCCTCTAGTGTTTGGTTTGGACTTTTTTCCTTTAAGAATTTCCTTTCCTTCTGTTTCATCCTTGATAGTGAATTCAGAATTAAAAAAGGAAGACACAGAGGTATTTAAAAATCACTCTTGTGTGCTTTTTCTTTAAATTTCCATTTTGAAAGGATTTTTAATATTAAATTCATTACATCATAGTACTATTTTAAGTGTTTTATATTATGCACCTAAAAGGTATCTATAAAGACATGTAAGTGTGAGATTATTTCCTGAATATGAATACTTTTACAGTGAATTTCCAGTCCAATAAATTCTCCTATTAATTAAAATTTTTAAAATCCTTTTAAAATCATTAATGTGGTACATAGAAGAAATTAATATATGTGAAAAACCTAAGTGATAAAATGTGATTAAAGTGTAGGTAGTAAAGCCAAGGAATTTTTATTCTTTTTATTGTAGATTTACAATGCAATCTGTTTTTTTTTTTTTTTTTTTTTAGAATTACACTTGTTGCTAATTACTTTGTCCAGATATTTAACAATTTGTTCTGTTCATAAATTTCCTGACAAGTTGCTCAGTAGTTTTTTGAGGTTATAATTTAAAGACCTGCAAAATCCACTGGCTTGTCATATGAAGCAGTTAAGAGTATTTTCCAGCTGGACTACATGATTTGGTTTTTTGATCTACTTTAGGCAGCATGATTTCTGATGAGGTGAAGTTAGCTGTGATAATGTGCTTCAGTACCTGAATTATTGTAGTTGTATCTGTGATGATTTGAGGTTGTAAACAAGGCAAGGTTTATAACAGAAGTATTGTTACGATTAGACTGATTAATTTGGTTGGAAAAACAAGATGAGTTTTCAGGCACATAAAATGTTCTTCACATCTGTAATTATAGTAGTCTTGAATAGTAAACAGCAGTTATGTGCTGTTGTTTTGTGTTTAATGATGTATATACATCAGTTTAACCATCTGAGAAGGTGTCCTTTCTTTTTCTCTCTTTGTTAATCTCACCTGTGATCCATGGACCTGAAGGAGGGGTTTGTGTGCCTCAGTGTGACTGCTTTTTCCATTATTTGTTGTTCTAGTAAGAAGTATTACTTGTACCTACAAATCTTGCTTTGTCAATGCTAAAGAAGTACAAGAGGTTAATTTATTGGGAAGATAAGGAGATGCATTTGTAAGTTGGTCATAAAAATGCAAGCAGAATTAACAAAGTTAAAAAGGAAAAAAATCCCTGTTGGCTGCACAAGAAGGAGTGTATGTAATTTTTTCCAAAATCAAAGCTGCTTCAGAAGAAGTAGCAAACCCTATAGTTATGCCTGTTTTTTTTCTCTTCATCCTCTTTCACTGTGGTGATCCCCACCTTGCCTTGCCCCCTCCCGAATGCTGCTGATGCTGGGGAGGTGGGCGAGCTGAGCCACAGGGCAGATACCCACCTGTCCTGCCGGTCCTTCCTCAGGGCTGGATGCAACTGAACTCTCTTCTCTTCGCTGGTGATTTGAAAGATCCTTGCAGGAAGTATCTGCCTTTGAGATGTCTGTCGTCTTAGTTTAGATGAAATTGGCCTGTATTTTCAAAAGGGAGATAAAGACTGGCAGGCATAGCATGATTACGCGCTTCTTGTTTCCTTGTGCAAACAGGATCATACTCTGTGCCCGCTACAATACGTGGCCACGCGTTGCTCTGACAGTAAGCAGGCTTGACACTCCGACGTGCCTGATCACATCCATGCTGATTTATTGGCCTTTTCTGTGGTCCCCACTCATTGCTCCCTGGCATGGCTGGCTGGCTCGCGCTGGGGCTGTGCGGCTGCTGGCGGGGGAGCTGGGAGGCCTGCCAGGCACGTGCCTGCCTGCCCCGCCGCACGCGCCTTCCCGCGCTCGCTGCCACCACTCTGCCCTGCTCGCCTCTTGTTCCCGCTTCCCTCTCCCTGCGGCGGCCGCTCGGCTCGGGTCACGGAGTAGAGCGCGTGTGGTGTTTCAGCACAAGGGAGTTTCTGTGTCATTTTACTTTCCATGCTGAAGGATTGATTTCTCAGGAGATTTTTGGGGCCTGAGATTTTCTTTTCGGTTTAGATGAGGGTTTTTTTTGTTCTTTAGCCCACAGTGTTTTCTGTATACGCACATTCTCCAGGTGTTCCTGAGTTTGCCAGAGGTCAAAAAGGAAACTGTAGGAGGTTTGGATACATTTGGATATAATCAGGATCCAAAGTCTATAAATCATTTTCACAGGTCCTTGTGCAAATCTTCTCAATTATTTCCTGTTTTCTCATCTGCAAGGTTATCCACAGCATAGTCGAGACTGGAGGGATGCTGCCTTTGAAGTCCATTTTCACAGCAGTTGCAGATTAATAATCTGGTTAATTATCTCGTTACGTTAGACTCAGTTTTACAGGATTAACAGCTGTGTAATATTTGTTGCTGTGTAATATTAATCGTTTACACAAGCATCAACAGCATCAAACAGAGCACTGCTGTGGTCGTTAATTGCACACCAATTGCTGGGAAGCCCTTTGTGTAAAAGCAATTAAATCAAACTTGGGTTTTATATTATGCATTTGTTTGGCTTTTGAGGGCATTCATAGCTTTAAATGCCAGTATTCATGGACTAGAGCAGGTTACTTCTCAGCATCTTTTGAAATTTTCACTCAGTGTGATAGCAATGAAAATAACTGTCCACTTAAAATGTTATTCTGTTGGAAACTGACAATATTTCCTAAACAACCTGCAACATTTTGCTGTTAGTCATATCTTGTATTTCTCAGATTCAAGTACAGGATTCAGATGGTAACAGAAGGAAGTTAACCCACTACATCACTGTCACCATTTAGATGGGTAAACAGTGTGTAAACAATAACAATTGCTTTATAATATTTCAGCTTCATTAAGAAAACTGTTTCAGCATTTTTCTTTTTGTTTAACATATTTTCAGGTATCTGCACTTTAATCAAATAGAAACGTTGGAACCTGAATCCTTTACCCATCTTCCAAAACTTGAAAGGCTGTAAGTTTGTTTTTCTTGGGGTAAGATTCAGAAGTCAGCTTGCTTCTTTGTTTGAATTAAATTCAATGTTGGAAACTGGAAAATAATACTTTTATCATTCCCATAGAATATTTTTAATCTGAATTTTTTATTGTAATTACTACATAGTCTTTGCCAAGAACACTTTGGTCAGGCTGATCTTAGAGGCATGCAGAAGTGAGCATTGCCTGTGGTATATTTTTCTGTTGCAAAACTATTTCCCATAGAGCTGTGATCAGTATTTGGCCTAAAATAAATGTTATGAATGAGGAAGTAGAACATTTATATTATGACTTTGCTTTTTTTTATTTCTCATTTGAATGCTTATGAACTCCCTTTCTTCTGGTTACTCTGTCTTTTTATGGCTGCTTTTTCCCCATATGGACCCACCAAATACACCTTGGAGGCCACTTAGCAGCCAATGAATTGCTGAATAAGGTTCAGTTGTTTTTGTATTTTGTAAAATTACTTTCTCTTAAAGACCTTTCAGAAGAATGTAAATGAAAGGAGTACATCTCAATGTCTGAATTATTACATGCATATTTCTGTGCTTTTTAACAGATTTTTGCATAACAACAGAATAGCTCATTTGATTCCTGGAACATTTAGTCACTTAGAATCTATGAAGAGACTGTAAGTAAACTGAATTATTATTGAACAAAAGAAAGTTTATATAACCTAGTTATACTGCATCTCATCTTGCAATATTTATTTTTCTTGTAAATGCCATTCACTGTGTAATTATTTTAAACATTAAATAATTTATCCTAAGATGTGTTCCAGTTGTTTACATCCATAGATTGAGACCATTGCTTCATATCCTACTGTCTTTACTGACTAAATCCTTTTGTTTGTTTCCTGCCTTAGAATTATTTGTAATACCCTCTTGTTTTGTAGATTAAATAATATTCATGGATCCTTCTTTGTTGTATTTTTGTAAATTGTATTTTTATGTGGTGCTTTTCCCCCCTCTTGTCTGTCTTACTTGGTGATTCTTCTGTGATGTCTTTCAATATATGACTATTCCGTTACTTTCTTTTAATTGTTTTACATATCCTTATCTGATGATAAAAACATGTTTATAAAAAGGTACTCGATGGTTTAAGATTATAAATATTACTTTCAAAAGCAACTCCAGAAGCCATTTCTTCTTGAAATGCCATTAACTTGGAAAATTAGAGGCTTCTTAGCCCCTCAGTAGTGTTTGAAAACTTAAACTCAGTAAGAGTACCATAGTAAGGTGATTTTCAGAGGGTTTTCTATCCCTCACTTTGGATCTCCACTGATCTAGGATAAATATTTTTTAAATTATCCAAGACTGCCATTTTGAGAAAGGCAGTCTTGCATTCATACGCTGCTTCCTGGGAGGAATACTGAGGGTGTGCTGAGCAGTGAGTCACAGTGCTACCTCTGCTAGGAACAGAGATCACAAGGGACTTAACAGGAAGATGCTGGTTTAGGACAGTTATGAAACCATACCTTTAACTGTGGGTGAAAGGCAGAATAAAGTACATTTTGATGATCTATGCACCTTCCAATAGTAGCTGCTTTACTCATACCTCCCTTAATTTCTTGTGGAGTTCAAATGAACATAAAGGGATGCTTCTTCACATAATTCCTAGATAAAGGGCAATTTTAATAGTGGCTATTAGTGGAACAGGACACTGTGCTAGACTGACCTGGTATTCTCTGACCTGGGACAGCTTATCCCTAAAGGTCACATCATAACTTTCGTGTTCTGGATTTAAATTCTACCAGTAACATCTGATATACTGGGAGACATTTGTATAGTAACTTCTAAAATAGTTTTGCTTGTTCTTACCTGTTTTTCATAGGAGAACAGGGAAGAAATATTATATGAGCATTTATACAAGAGGTTAAAAAAAATTTAAAAGAAACTATGATCAAAAAGTTTACTACCCCCAAAGATACATCAAACTGAGGTTGCTTTGCCATGCAGTTTTATTTCCAATCTATAGATAGATATGTTTAACGGTACAGATGTCTGTACTTAACGTTGGGTTTTTTTCCTACAAGGCCCTCCACCAGAAAGTACAGTGCTCCATGTAGTAACAGGGCCCTTTGCTACTGGGAAGAAAGTCAACAGAATTTATGGGCTCTCCTTATCTGCAATAGGGAGGTGTTTTACGAAGTTACTGACCCACTGAACTCAGTGAGAGCTTAATGCTTAAATAAAACTGTGGGTCTTTGTCTCAGTTGCCTGACCAGCAAAACTGGAAGTTGTAAAAATGTCAGGTTAGCTGTGTACTACAATAACAAGTATTAATCAGAAAAAAATGTGGGGAGAATGGTATAAGTTCCTTACTTAAGCAATGTTTGTATAACTTCTAAAGAAAACCTAATTTATTCACTGAATGCTGGGGTTAAAAAAGAAAGATTTAAATGCTTGCTATGTTGAACACTGTCCTGCCTGTGCAGTAAAAATAATATGTATTTTTTGTAATAAAGACTACCAGAATGCATATAAGCAAGTGACCGTCACCTGTATTCCATATCGTTGTCTGTATTCACAGATAAACGTGCTCCTGGCATTGCAGAACCATTTTGATCTTAGCAAAATAGTCAAAGCTTGCTAACAGGTGTTGAGGCTGCTTCTTGTTTTGTGCAGGCGTTTGGATTCAAACGCTCTTCACTGTGACTGTGAAATCCTGTGGCTGGCAGAGCTGCTGAAGACATACGCGGAGTCGGGTAATGCTCAAGCAGCAGCTACCTGTGAGTATCCACGAAGGATCCAGGGAAGATCGGTGGCCACGATAACACCAGAAGAACTTAATTGTGGTGGGTTTGTCACTTCCTGGTGGCTTCTTTACTGTGTTAAATGTAAACAAACTAATATTTGTTTTGTTTTGTTAGAATTTGTTGTTCTGTTCTCTTTGATAACACTGACTTCCTCTGGTCAATATTGGTTATTTCCAGAAATGTCCCTGTGTACCTTCTCAGTTTTTGTCTGCTTCTGACAGAACTGATTGCTTTTACCCCTCAGCCTGTCTTTAATTAAACAAATATAGCTGTGTTTGAAATTTCTCCTTGAGCAACTAAATGTGATATCTGGAAAGAGTTTATTTTTCCTTTTCATATTTCAGTTTTGATCATAAAAGGATAGTTAACTAGTGTCTTTGGAGTTATGTTAATATCGTTTGGTGTCCTTTATTCCCTTCTGTACAAGGGAAAGGGGAGAAAGAAGCTGTACAGAATTGCTCCTGATTTCACAGATTTTACTCTTAAAACTCTGATTGATATTATTGGAGGTGGGGTTGGGCCACTGGATTTCTTTTTTACTCAGCCATACTTACAAGTTGTACCCTGAACAGACACTGAAATCCTTTGTCACTGAAGGATCAATGGATAAGCACTTTCATTATAATCCTCTTGTTTGTCTGCATTCCTTCAGCCTAGGGGTGCAAAGGCTTGGCCCTGTGGGTACCCTGGGACTTGGCCCTGTACCTCTTCTGTTCATAAATAAAAATGCAGATTTCTCATCAAGCTATGGGCATTTGCCTGCCGAGCCATGTGATGAGGCCAAGATACAAAATAAGTACATCATCCTTTTGATTATGTGTTGGGTATAACTGATCATGAGAATTATGACCTTAAGCATCTACAAGGTTCTTGAAAAAGATAGTAAAAAGGGGATTTGGTGCCAGAATAATTCACATGGCATCCTACCAGCTCTCTGCACATCTAAGGATCCTGAATATGGAAACTGCAGGAAGCAAGCTGGACAAATTATTCTGTAGAAGGCAGGTTAGGCACTGATACTTATCTCGAGGAAGTTATTTTAAATGGCACTTGTGCTTGCTGCTTTAAAGTTTTTCCTTCATAAGCAAATTGAGCCTTTGTTCAAATAAATAAAACAGCTACTTTAGAACCTGATACAAATTTACAAAATCCATTTCCAGTCTGTTAAAAGGTCCTAAGGAACAATGGAGGAGGTCAGAAAGCCTGCAGTCACTTTTGTGTAGGGAAAAGTGTGTTTAATCTTGATTAAGGGTATAAATATTTTAAGTTAAAATATTTGTGAAAAATATTTTTCTACAGGGTGTATGGAAAATTTTTTATTTACCATTCTTTAGTAGTTTTAAAACAAGTAGAAGTTCCTTATATGTTATATTGTTAATGCAGAGAGGCCAAGAATTACGTCAGAGCCTCAGGATGCGGACGTTACCTCAGGGAATACAGTGTACTTCACTTGCAGAGCTGAAGGCAATCCTAAACCAGAAATTATCTGGCTTCGAAACAAGTAAGTTTAAGAGAGGAAGAGAGAAATTTGATCTAAGTATGTTTGTCTGGTTGCGTATGGATTTCTGGGTGTGTGTCCACACACATTTCATGCTAAGATATGGAATAGTTACAGCAGAAACACACTGTAATTAAAAGTATATAAAGTAATAGTGGCTTAAATCTGTTCCATTTGTAATTCTAAACACTTAAGAGCTGATAACTTTAGAAAATATTAATTTATGACTATGATATTATTGGTAAGCTTTTCAAATATAGTTAAACCTGCAAAGTTGCTCAAACCTGCAAGACTAAATCATTTATATATAAGTACCAAGCAATCCAATATGGACTCATTGCACATGCAGTTTATGGGTTAGCTAGTGTTTGCATGCATTTCGAGGCAGAGCAAAAGCTACCTTTTTTAAGGACTCTAGCTGCATAAATTAGGTTTCAGAGAAGGTCTTCCTTGAGCCGCAGCTCCTTGGAGACAGTTTTCTTCCAAGGTGTAGCTCCATTCCAGGACAGGAGAGAGAGATCAATTTCCTGTCTCCCCCAGCCAGTTCGGGGAGGGCATGCAAATCCTTATGTCATAGGATTGTAGGGTAATTCAGGTTGGAGGGGATCTCAGGAGGTCTTCAGTGCAGTCTTCGGCTCAAAGCAGGATTATACCAGGTTGCTTTATCCAGTTGGGTCTTAAAAGCCTCCAAGGTTGGAGGCAGCCCAAGCTCTCTGGACAACCTGCTGCATTGCTTCTCCTCACTGCTTAGGGCATGGAGGGAAGGGCCTATAAAGGACATGTGTCTTTCATCAGCCCAAGGGCCAACCTGCTGCAGAGTGGTGGCTCAAGCTCTGCCCCAGAGGCTGGCTCCCTGGGCACAGCATGGCTGAACCAGCCACGAGGCAGCACATCGCCCCCCTTAAAACTGATGTGAATGTACAATGGACACCTGAATTGTGAGTTTACCTCTAACTTAATCAGACTTTGGCTTAATAATGCTCTTACACAAATGGAGAACCTGATCTGGAGAATAAATTCCCTCACATTTTATATTAGCAAATGAACCATTTTAGTTTGTAAGTTGCTGATAAAATGGAACAATATAGAGTCCTGGTTCCGTAGCTTTTGGCTGATGTCAGTGAGAACCCCACATGCTGCAAGGGTACAGCGTTTATGGAGTATGTCAAGAACAGAGCCTTGAACTCGGATGGTATAATTGTTTCATTAAAATTTTCTTTGGCTCATGTACTTTTTATAATAAACAAAGAAAACATGTATTCAGAATACACATATGAAAGAGTTTTAAGAAGAAATTTGAGCTTGGGGTGTGGGATTATTGACTCTGGCTTGTTTCCTGACTGCATGAATGAGAGCAAAGCTCTTTGCAAGGTAGTTGAATATGGCAAGATTTCCGTCAAAAGCCATTGATCTGTTGAGCATTATGTTGAATAGATCAGCATTCAGGCTGGGTTTTGTACACAGAGGGTGAGATCTCATCCCTCCTCTGTGCTTTCTCTATCATATAGTAAGGGATGGAGTGAGAAACAGTTCCTTTAATTAAAACCCCTAACCATTCTCAGTTAATATCACAGAAATGCACCCATGACATAGCCTGAAGACCTGATCCTAACATGTTTCAAGCCAGTACAAATTATAATCAGGTTTACTACTGCTCCATGAGTAATCAAGCCAGAGATTGGCACAAAGGTGGTTTTATAGCAACTAACCCCTCTCCTAGTATCTTTAGGTTTAATTTACATGATTTACTTTCAATGGAAGCATTTTAAACTGGTTTGCCAGTTAGAACAGCCTTAAAGGAAAATGAGCTCAGGTATGTCTATTCTGTTTACTTTCTTCCCCTGTAAGTTTTTAGTCATGAAAATATTTTGGCTTTTAATTTTGAAGATGTAATAGTTGCATAAGCAAAATTGGTTGATTTTTTTTTTTCCTCCTCTTATTCTCTTTAGGAGAAAATTAAAAGTTCTATTATTTTATTTAACATAGTAAAACTCCTTTTTCCCCAAAAATTATTTTGTGAAATGAATTTTGAGGTTTATTATTTGGCAGTTTTCTGTGCTTGTGATTTAAAGGTTTAACTCCAGCAGATTATTTTCTTCACAGTAATGAACTTAGTATGAAAGAAGATTCCCGTCTGAACTTGCTAGATGATGGCACATTAATGATTCAGAATACTCAAGAAACAGACCAAGGCATTTACCAGTGCATGGCAAAAAATGTGGCTGGAGAAGTGAAAACTCAGGAAGTTACTCTTAGATACTTTGAGTCACCAGGTAAAGAACATCAGGTCTGAATTTTGCATTTAGATAAACAATTGTTTTGTTAATAAGATTGCTAAAAATAAGAAGCTTTGGCTCTTGTATGTTCTTGACATGTAGATTTCTTGTCCTTGGGCATTTTAAGAACTAGATCATGAAGTTATAATATCCCTAGAACAAAAATGCAAATCACATAGTTAATTAATATATTTATCATAATATGTAATTCTGATGATATCATGTAGGCTGTTTGTAGAAGGGTTAGGAAAAGTGGCTGTTGCGTTGCGACATTGCTCAATGCAATAATGTTCTCTCTGGATACCTGAAAACCGTGAGCTTCTGAACAGGCCACTCATGAAAGCTTTGGTATGCCCTGTGCAGCCATCCTTGCTCAGGAGCTTTTTAGCCTGAATCTCTGTCTAGCCAGGGGTTCGTGTTTGCAAGTACTAATTTCCTGTCCAGGACTGTAATATTTTTAAATTCCAGACTTTGCTGTAAGTTAAGAAAAAACATCAGTGCAATTATATAAGCTTTTATTTTTTAATGTATTGATATTTATAAATATCTGCAGCTAGATTAGACAAAGCAAGGCAGAGTTTGCACCAAGAGTAGAAGTATGTTGGAACAGAGCTATTAAAAAACCCTGGATTCCCTGAATTATTGCAATATTCAGCTAAATTAATGCTATGTGAGCTAAAAGTCATATTTAGGCATCACTCTTTTCTCACAGCACGGCCAAGTTTTGTGATTCATCCACAAAATACCGAAGTGCTAGTTGGAGAGAGTGTTACCCTGGAGTGCAGTGCAACCGGGCACCCTCAGCCGCGAATTACCTGGACCAAAGGCGACAGAACCCCTTTACCAAGTGACCCTCGTGTCACAATAACTCCGTCAGGAGGACTTTACATACAAAATGTGAAGCAAGAAGATAGTGGCGAGTATACCTGTTTTGCTACTAACAGCATAGACAATATCCATGCGACGGCGTACATCATAGTCCAAGGTGAGTAACGTTAAACTAGGAGTGACATGCTGTAAAACATATTAGGAAGAGTATATTACTTTCAATTGTGCAGGTTTGGCTTCTTTTCTGAATTATCAAGACTGAACTAAAACCAGAAGAGTTTTTCCTTTTAATCACACTAATCTAGTGTAGAACATAGGAAAGTCCATGGGTAAGGTACTTTATACTAAATCTCTGAAAGTTGTTTCATTGATTATTCTTGGAAGCTAATGATGGGTATTTTGAAATATGTACTTCTAATTATGTTGTGTTTGCTTGTAGGAATGAACATGGCAGTGTCAAATTTCTCAGGGATTACATTTTTTCTGTAACAGGCAGGAATTTTAGAGATTAGAATTTGTGCCTGGAGTAGTAGAAATGGAGTTTTGAGTACAGCTCTGTGCTGCCTTTCTTTTGTAGACACCTCAGTGAGTATGGGAATATATTCTTCTGAGTTTCATGGAAACTGTCACTCTGCCAGCTTGAGGTGTTAGCAGAGGTTTTCTGCAAAACAAAGTCAAAATACTCTAATTTATTATGGTTGCAATAATTTTGGTATTGTATGTCAATAGGATGAATATAAAGTATTTCAAGAACAATATACAAAATCCTCCTATATAGAGAGAGAATATTTTTTGCAAGTGTTTTCATTTTGGAACTTTTATTTACAAAATGTTTTGAGTAACCTTTAAATTTAAGTTTGTTTCTGTTCTCATGTTAAGATCTTTAGTTGGCAAACAGTTTAGGTTGCAAATGCTTTGTTAATCAGTTCAGTTTTTAAAGCTAGACAAAACAACTTGTCCATGTGGTTTGCTCACCAGTGGATTATTGTGTTTTGAGAGTTGGACAAATTACTTCTCAGACTGATAATACCATGATGTTACTGCAGAAACTGGCCCACGCTCCATCCACTGCTTTCCTTTTGTGCAAAGAAGAAAACAGCTAGCTCAGGATGGTTTTGACTACATTGCATTTTCTTCACAATTTAGCTGAGGATTTTTTGAGAGAAAGAGAAGACGACATTTTTAACCCACGGAACACTATGTGTTTGATTCTACAGGTCTTACCATACCTCTTATTTGAGATAAGGCCTTCAATGACACCGGGGCCAGTTTGTGAGGGAGATGTTCCTGTTGCACAAGCAGCTGCCCTAGTGGCTGCCCTATAGCGATCACAATATAAAAGTGTCCCATTAACATCTCTTTTCCCACCAATATGAGCTATTCAAGTCACACAGGAAATGGTACATAGTTTCTAACAGTCATGCATTTTTCAGTTTTTTTTCAAAACCAGTTTATTTTCTCTTCTGTAGCTCTACCTCAGTTTACTGTCACTCCTCAAGACAAAACAGTGATTGAGGGACAAACCGTTGACTTCCCTTGTGAAGCACAAGGTTATCCTCAGCCTGTTATTGCCTGGACTAAAGGAGGTAAGTGTGTTTTGGTTTTACTTTTAAACTACCAGAATAGTTTAATTGTCATTGTGGAATCAATCACGCATTGAAAGGATTTACATGTATTTGTTTAGATGCTTCAGTCTCTGAAAGAAACAGGGTTAATTTCTTTCTGCTTTAGTTAGAAAAGGCAAAGTGTCCCACAGAAGCTAACTGCCCAACCATTTTTCATTGTTCAGTAAATAGAGTCACTGAAATATATGTCTCCATAATAGTTTCTTAATAGTAAATGTTTAAGAAATATGAAACAAATCAAATGTGGTAATGCCTATCACTGTCAGGTTACTGCAGAAGAAATAAAGATGACTGTTACTAACTGGAGATCTGAAATTAGGTGGAATGTGCTCTTCAAAAACCAGAACAATCCAACCTGTAACTGGCATCAGCATAGTTGTATTTCTGTCACTTAATTCACGTTGACAGGAACACTGGGCTGCGCTCTGCTGACTGTTTTATCAGATTGTCATTGTAAAGGCATTAAGCCAAATCCAGTGGGAAGAAATACTATAGTGGATGCTTTACCAATAAGTAAATATTCCATCTGAATCAAACGAAATAGCTTTAGCAGGCAAAACAACTCTTAGAACATTCTAAATTGTGGTAGATAAAGCAGATTTTTAACAAACTCTTGATCATTTTGATGCTAATAATGTACTTGTTTCTCCCTCTACCAAGGCTGCTCCAGTCAGATGAAATGTCAAAAAAGAAGAATAGAGTACAGACACTGATGAGCTTTTTATTTAATTTTTATTATATTAATTTTTTTCAAAGCTGTGTGTATTTTTCTATGGATTCTCTAGATGGCCTAGGCAAATGAGATGAATTGTGTCTTACACACATAGAACCATAGAATCATAGAATATCTCAAACTGGAAGGGACCCATAACAGTCATCAAGTCCAACTCCCTGCTCCTCACAGGACTACCTATAAAACTAAAATCATGTAACTGAGACCATCATGTTCATCATGCTTCATGGCAGCAGCCTTCTGTACATGATACATGGCAATAATATGAAATGAACAGTAACACCTGTTGATGTTCTTCTTATGGTGCCTTCTCATTTGGATGCTTTAGCATGCTCCTTAAATGAAAATATCATTTTTATCACAAACAGAGAAGACTTTGAGATTCTAATGGTGTGCATATGTATGTTTAATTGCTTTATTTACATGTTTACCTTCTGAGGATTAAAGGTTTCAAATTTTTTTTTTAAAGAAACTATTTTTTTCCAATGTGTTATCAAATTAAAAATCTTCTGGATTTTCTTTTTTCTGACACAAGAGGGCTTTGTTCTTCATTGCTATAAATAGCAAATGCTGTTGCTCTGTGTTTCAGGAGGCCAGTTGTCTGTTGACAGAAGACACCTAGTTCTATCCTCTGGAACCTTAAGGATTTCCAGGGTTGCTCTGCATGACCAGGGACAGTATGAATGCCAAGCTGTCAACATTATCGGATCCCAACGAATTGTTGTATATCTGACTGTACAGCCTAGAGGTATGTTCTCCATGTACAGGTGCCGAAAAATAAACCGAGATTTAAGTTTACACTAAAATACTGTGCTTGATTTTTTTTTTCTCCCTAAAATGTAAGATTGAAAATTCTTTTTAATGGCACAAAATACTAATATGAAGTAGTTTTTCTCTGTTTAGAATTAAAAAAGCTTTTGAAACAGAGCTTGAATAATGCTCAGGTTTTTCTTCAGGACTTTTGGTGCATTTTGCAATTATTCTAAGTTGCTGGGTTTGAATTATAAGGTGTTTTATTAGTTTTTATAAATTGAGCATGTGGAACAGTGTGCCCTGATAGACTTTATTCAAAGTCACTTGCAGACTACATAAGCTTACAACTAAACATGGCCCTTTTTGATTAAAAGCTTGTTAGAATGAGGCTATATCTTGTTGTTTAAAAAACTTACTGTTAAGTGTATTGTTAACATTTGAAATTTTTATGATTATTATTTCTATCTATTTTAGTTTCCAGGTGTTTTTTAATAAATAACATGTATGGATACTTATCAGCATTTGCACAGAATATCATTCCTTTAGAACAGTCTGTCTTCTGTTTATGTGATGAAAGAGATTTATGTGATTTAGTCTTTTTTGTAAAGAATGGATGTCTGCTTTGAGGATGACAGTATTCTTATGCTTGGGAAAATATTTTGTTTGTGAAGAGACTAGTTTCTTATAACACTCTATGCTGTTAACTAAATAGTGTTATTAACATAATGTTTTGATGTCCAGAAACAACATGCTTTGTTTTACAACAGCAGAATGACCTTCACAATAAACATCATTCCTTATAATAAGCTGATGCAGAAAAAAAAAACCCAAACAAACCACCACTCAATTTTTCTTATGCTTTTCTTCAAATAAATTCTAAGTAAGCTACCTCTAGGATTAATTAGAATAATATTAATATTTATAATTTAGTTAAGTATTTTGGTGTTTAACTAAATTCAAGGAGATTAAACATTTAATTCAAAGCATTTCTTGTTAGTGACCTCATTTTAAACAGTATTTTAGTGAAAGAGACTCAGATGTCTAATCCTGAGTTTAGATGTTGGTCAGAAAAAAATTCCACTGATTTTTTTTAGTTAAGAGTAGTAGTGGGAGACTGATTTATCAAAATTGAGATTTTTTTTTTCCAGCTATATAAAATTGTTGACTAAAATTCCATAAAATAAAACTTAATTTTAAAAAGTTTTATAACCTTCCAGCTGTGTTAAACTTCACTGAGCTTGAGTAAAGTTTAATAAAATAATTTTTATGTAACTAGGGTTGCAAAATCCAGTCACCAAAAGGTAGTAAATACAAGAATGAAGGCTGCATATGCAGCCTGAAATTGAGCTTTCCATACATTTATTGCAATGCTGTTTTCAGTTGTGCTAGAAGAAAAAACTTTTTCTTCTGGGCTTCTAACAAAAGGACTGTTCATCTGAAGAATGTCTAGTCAGTGTTCACTGTGGCTAAATTTGCATTAATGAATACAAATTAATGGTCCAGGTCTGTTTGCTGGCATGATATGGCTCACATCCACAGAGCCATACTCTCTTACCTCCCAGTGCTGGATGCCTGCCTCTGGATGCCTTATTTGAAATGGTTTCTGGTCCTTGACAGCCATTTACGTACAAACAATTTAACTCCAGGGCCAGATTTCATTGGTAGTATAAATGTATGCTGTGTGGCCAAATATTTTTCTGTAAAAGCGCAGCCCCCTCCAATTTTCTCAGAAATACTGGTATGTCACAGCAGAAATACAGTTCTTAGTGTCTTTATAATGTCGTGTGTTCTTCTCATGATGATATCTGAGCACTGGATGTCAATCTCAATTCGAAGGAAATTAGGATTAAAAAATGCATTGTTTTCTTCACACTGGTTTAGGTAACTGTGTGGCCTGTGTCCTTAAAACTGAAGGTGATCTTTTGATGTTTTAAGGCCTAAGGCTCATTGGTGTCAGGGAGGTAGGAGCTCTGTGAAGGTTTAGCATCTCAGCAAGCTGGGCCAAGGGAATCACAGTTGAATGAGTTGTGAAAAGTTTTGCTTTTATCATCTAAGAAATCTCTGTAGTTGCTATTTTAAAAATATAAAAAAAATACAGAAGTTGATGGGATATTCATTCTGGTGACTTTTTCCAGATTTAGCTATTCAACAAAAATTTTTTTCAGACTTTTAAATTTACAGAACTTAAATCTTTTTGACAACTACTAGCCTGTTTTGTTAGAAGTTAAGAGTACTTAAAAATCAGCCTGAAGCAGACATCAGGAATAAGGAATTTTATCTCCAAGACAAACATATAAGCAACTTGCAGACAGAATAGGGTTACAGATTAAGAAATGCTGGGTAACCGAAAAAAATAAACAGTGCTTATCTCTATTTAGATCATCTTTTGCACAAATTGTATTTCATACTTTGTCAATGTATTGTTTGCTTTTTTAGTGACTCCTGTATTTGCCAGTGTTCCCAGTGACATGACAGTGGAGGTTGGCACAAATGTGCAGATCCCATGCAGTGCTCAAGGAGAGCCGGAGCCAGTAATTACATGGAATAAGGTGCTAGTTATTTGTTTGTTAGTTGAAGAAAGGCAGTGGCCTTTCCATCTCTTCATAACTATATATTTAAAGTGCACGTTGTCAAATTATTGCTTGCTCTGGTGCCTGAGAATGTTACCTGAAGTTCAATCATCAAATCTTGATGCAGAGCATGTATATAGCTACCAAACCCGGATTTCATGTATATAAATATATATATGGTTATGAAAGTCATTGTACAGACCAGCCTGTGTATTTTAGTGACAGTTCTGCACGAATATCCTACTAATATTCACACTTTTAATGATATTATAGATACAAAGCTATAAAAAATACTGTATTACTGAGACCTTTGAAACTGTTAGGTTGACACTTCAACCAGGACATTTTTCAGTAACTCTTCAGTAACTCTGTGGCTTTGATTTCCATTGGTGCAGTAATTGTTATATCAAGCTATTAGAGTTATTAGCAGCATTACTGGTGAAGTAATGGGTTGCTAATATTGATCTTCAATTTTCCTGATTATCTTCTCTTCAGTTAGTAGGCATTAGAAAATATACTTTAATGTACCTTAAAGAGCTTCTAAGTGCATAGCACATGGAGAATTGATACTTATAAAGCCCTTGAGATATTTTTTAGTTTTGGTTAGTTTTGAGTGAAATCAAATATATATATGTTCTAAAGAACTGCTATTTTAATTTTGGGTCTGAAATTTTATGTGGTGAGGACCTATAACTGTTAAAATACTTTGATTTATAGTTATGAGTACTTTTAGAAGTAAATAATACACTGTATAATTTAGAAGTACATACAAGTCCTCCTGCCAACATTACAGTGCGTGAGTTTTTTATATAAGTATCTAAATCTATTTGATTATTATCTTGGCATACAAAACATAAACATAAAATGCAAAAGTAAAAGAGAAAAATAATTCAGTTTTGAAAACAAAGAGTGTTTAGAATAACTAAATATTGTGCTTTACTGCAGGATGGAGTACAGGTAACTGAGAGTGGAAAATTTCATGTTAGTCCAGAGGGATTTCTTACCATTCGGGATGTTGGAACTGCTGATGAAGGTCGATATGAATGTGTTGCCCGGAATACTATAGGATACTCCTCTGTTAGCATGGTGCTCAGTGTTAATGGTAAGGTGCATGAATCAGAGGTATGAGTTAGAATATTAGTTTTATCCTAATTGCTTCATTTGTAGGATACAAAAAAGTTAATCAAATATTAAATTCTTTCTTTTATTTGTATTTGTATTTTCTCCTATCATCCTCTATTTTTCCCCCTCTTCGTTAAATTGAGGCAACTATCTGCACAGATGTGAGTAAGATGGGAATATATCAGCCAAAATGTCTCTAGAAGTTAAGCTTCAATACAAACAATGCTTTGGGCTCCAGTTAGTCATGCTACTTTCCTCTTGACGTATTATTTGGACCTATTAGAATTTGCTAGCCGAATACACAGTCTAATCTTTAGGCATAACTTGACAAAACGTCGTGTGGCATCTTTAAAGGGACACTGACAGCACTTGGTTGAAAATTAGGCTGCAACCGCTGTGAAAGAATTCAGGAAAGTCATAATGATCTTAAGCTAAAGCAGGAAACGGAAGGACAAGGAGACTATTTGAGCTCATTCTAATTATTTAAAAGTAATAATGGCAAATAATAGTTATCAATTATTAATACATAATAATTGGTAATAAAGCAGCCAAAGAGGCTAAGGAAATAGCTTTGTTACACAGCCTGACCCTAATGCTTTTCTGACTTACTGAGTAAAACTGCTGATTTTTCAGACTCATTTTGGTGGAAAATATTAAGGAAACTGATATTTTTTCTTATTTCAGTAGAAAGTATGACACAATATTTTTGTATCATTTTAAAATGAGTATTGGATATTGTTTCCCAGTATTAAGTCTGATGTTCTGTATTTTTTTTACTAAATTCATAAATATCTATCAGTGATTTTTCTAATTTATTGGTTATTATGATATAAATCACTTGGTATTAATAAAACTGTGATGGTCCCTGGCCTAAGTTGCTTTTAGTAGACTATCAGTCTATCCCCTCCTCTATCAAAAATAGTATTTCTTCAATCTGTAAAGAAGATTTCTAAGAGAAAAATTGCAGGACTGGGAATCATTCAGTGATAAGGTTTCATCTACATACATATGAAGTCTGCAAATGAAAGAAAGTTTGTAAATATCAGTTAGTCTTGGTTAATGGAGCTTGGCAATGCACAGAAAAAGGTTGGGTTTTTTTTAAATATTAGCCAGATCTCAAATCAATTAGAGATCTGAAAAATGAAACCATGAATTGAAATATAACCCCAATGAAAAGTAGTTTCATTCACTTAGTGCTGGTGTCAACTGCTCATTCTTACCTGCTGAAATTAGCAAACTACAAAACTTGGTGCTAGCTGATCTGCAGTATTTAATTGGAATGTGGCTATTTTTCTGTAAATAACTGTAAACTGTAGCATTAATAAACCTAAAATTAGTGAAACTACTCTTAATTAATCTGCATTCAGTCTGAAACTGTACACGGTGTTTCTTCTTAAAGCTAGTGGGATATCAGATACTGTTTCTTTATGGTTGCTATAAAAATGAAGCTATCAGAGAAGCAAGAAGGACAAGTGAACAGATTATGAGTATTGGATACTTGCTATCTGCATAGCATTAATAATGGCATAGCCAGAAATACCTAAAAACTTGCATGTCAACATTTCCTTTAAACAAAGTTAATGTTTTATGAATGTTCATAATGCATAAAAATCTTTCCTTAACAGTGAGACAGAATAAAGTGAAGTGTATAGAAGCAGGGGGGGGAGGAGGGGGGGGCAGGTTTTGCTGGCCATATTTCATAATATTTTAAGATGCTTGTCTTTTACCATTTTATTCTGTCTTTTTCTGTTTTGTAAAAGTCTCTCCCTTAAGTGTAAGACAGGATGTGCGTGTATTATGCTTTTGTTGCTTAAAAAAATTGCCACTGTTCTTCCCCTGCCCCCTCCCCCCAAAAAAAGTTATTGTGTTAAAGGTTTGCAAGGAGCTTTAACTTTTAATATTTATTAGCCTGAAAAGAGAACTACTGGCAGCAAATAGTCTAAACAAAAAGTACAGTATAGATAACATTTGACCAAAGTTTATGATTCATCCCACAAGTACCATTAATCAGAAAGCCAGCTCTGCAAAACGCATATCTAAAGTGAGCACTGAGATTACATCTACCATAGACAGCACTAGGGAAGGTAACCAGCAACTGGATTTTTACAGTCTGCAGTGTTGCAGTGTTAAGATGGTTCATGGCACGCAAACACTCTCAGAAACAAATGAAATGAGGGTAGCAAGCCTGAAAATATTTCTTCTTAAAATAAGTATCTTATCTGATAATCTTTCTCTATGGTTGCTATGAAAATGAAGCTGTCAATCAAGAGGACAGCTGATAATTAGGACAGATATCAGGAACCATTGCTGTTAGGCACTGTGGAAAGGATCAGCTCATACTGTATGCTGGGAGCATGTTGTCAGCAGCCCAAGGCAGTTGGCCTCAGGGCAGATAAAGGAGCTTCAGCCACAGGTATAAAGTGCCCAGGACTGTTTTATTTGACAGTTAAGTTTCATTACCTAGGTCTAGACTCTGAAACTCATATAGACACAGCCTAAGCTGGCAGTTATGAAGGAATAGTGAAATACTGCCTAGGAAAAAAAAAAATAAATAAAAAAAATAAAAAAAAAAGTAATAAGAAGCTTGCAAACAACGATTTTTATGTCAACTGATTTTGTACATCTGATTTTATTCCAGTGTATTTGCTTTGGACTTTCTCCCTACTTTACCCTTCTTCCTATGTGACTTTTCCAATCTAAACACACTCTGGAAATTGTTAGCTGTTGCCCCTGGATCTGGTAGTTCTTGGTTTAGAATGAAAGGAAGGTTATTGGCCTTAGATATGCTGTACAAACATCCAGCTGCAACTGAGTACTGTATAAAAAGGCAGATGCATGCGCCTATGCATTAGTGAGTTTCCAGTACTATGCAGAGTCGTTAAATAGCTTTTAAGCATGTGATTTTTAACATAGTATTGAAAACATAGATAATTTTAAAGTAAAAGACAAAGTAGTGCTCAAGCTAAATAAAATATCTATAAACCTTTAAAATTAATATATATTGCTTACTAAACTAAGCTGAGGAGAGGAGCAATGTTAATTTACTGTAGTTATTTGGGAATATATCCAATTTGGTGGGGTTTTAAATTTTTGTGTGTGTTTTATTCTTTTAGTGAAATCTCTTTGAATATATGTGATACATGTGTTCTAAAAGGCAAATTAAGTCTGTCAGTATTTTTCACTTGTAACACATTCCTGTAAAGCCTTTAAATTCTTATACTGAGTTCAGTACTAATTCAGTGCTAAATGAAATCAAAGGGAATACTTGCATTGATTTCAGTGTATATAGATCAGCCTCTTGACATCAACACCTGAAAACTGATAATATATCACACCAGGAAAAAACCTTTAATAATTCTTTTTTTCTTTGGTCATTTTTACATGAAATTGTGGGACTAATTAATGGACACTTAAACACTGCATGCATTTATCTTCACTTTATTTTGTTTAAGGGTTATAAGCAAGCTGTCTTTTAGAGTTACGTTAACTTCTCTCTTAAGTGAATTTTGCTCTATTGTAATATGCTTTGACAGAATTTAAAAATTATCAAGAATTTTGTGTTTGGATGAACTTATGCTTAAAGAACAGGCATTTACTTTGTACAACCGAAATGATGTCATGTCTAGGTTCTGTTTTATAGAAGTATCTTTTCATGTGTGGCCATTTTTGCAATAACTTGAATTCCTCTTTCTGTAGTGCCTAATGTCAGCCGAAATGGAGATCCTTTTGTACAAACATCAATTGTGGAAGCAATTGCAACGGTTGACAGAGCAATAAATTCAACACGTACACATCTGTTTGACAGGTATCCCCATCTTTTTTAATATTGAGAATTCAAAATTAATTTTGTATATACTGGAAATAATGGAATATTTATTAAACGAGAGACCATTTTTGTTATTTAAATGACGTTGTTAACATCCGGTTACTTCTGGGACTACTAACAGATTAACACATAATGATTCCTGTTTTTTAAACACTCTTGTTGAGTTCTCTATTTGCTGCAACAGTTTTTCTGCTGAAATAATGTGTGTTAAAAGGCTACTAAATGTTTAATTGCTGCTATATGTTTAATATTTTATTATTTTATTAAATTTTTTTGTTTGCCTTCCATTTTGAGATGAGTAGCAAAGGTATGTACTAATCATGTTGCTGAACGTTTATATGATTTCTGTGGTATTGTTATGTTGTAACTCCTGTGTACACTTACTATTTTTTTCAAATTATCTATCAGTCGTCCTCGTTCTCCAAATGATTTGCTAGCCTTATTTCGATACCCAAGGGATCCATACACTGTTGAGCAAGCAAGAGCTGGGGAAATATTTGAAAGGACATTACAGCTTATTCAAGATCATGTACAAGATGGTCTAATGGTTGACCTGAATGGAACAAGTCAGTACTTTTTCCTTATTTTCTGTGTTGAAGTGTATTTGCCTTCCTAAGTCATCATACTTCAAGAGACATATATTTTCCAAATCTGGGCCCCAACTGCAGAACCTTTACATTGAAATCAGTGGAGTGTTTGACTTTGCAAAACTTTACCAAAGATATGTGTTTGCCCAGTTCAGTCCTTGGTTTGCATATTGCTACATTATGGTGTAACTGTTTGAGCTCTCTTGAGTAGTGTGTTTTTATTTTTCCTCACATTAATGCATTAAGAAAAAAATCATGTTCAGATTCTTCTACTGATCAAATCTGCTGTAATGGAAGCGCATATGCACCCTGTTTGTTAACTCGCCATGTGTTAATTCATTGTGACCATTGTTTCACAGCAGAACAGACTTTTCTGTTATGTATTAAAAGTAATCACTATTTTATTCATGTTTCTTTAAGTAAAACTTAGTGCTGGCATGCCTTGGCAAGGAGAAAAGATGATATAACAAGAAGTATTTGTATACTTTACAAACCAAGGTTTCTGCATGTACCACAGTAATATTCAAAGAATTATTTGCCACACATCCTTTAAGAGCATGTCAAACTAAGCTAATTGTTTCCTTTAACACTGCTCTGATGTAATGAGAAATACAATTTTTACTGCTTTTTATAAAAAGCAGAAAAGTGCAAGGTTTAACATTTCTACCTTTTAGTTATTGAAGCCCAAGTTCATGCAATCCAGCTGGAGCATATACAACTAATGTGTGTGGATATGTGTGTGGATAGGCTTAAGATGTAGGACTGAAGCATTTGGAAATAATGATGGAGTTTTAGGAGAGCTTTTGAGACTTGAGACATAGCCAAAAGCTACACTGAAAATCTAGGGGAAATATTTTTACTTATTATACTCTTTTTGATGTTTATAATTGAGTATTTATTGTAACTTCCGAAAACCTTAACTCTGACTGTGAACTAGGCAAGTATTTATAAGACCAAAGACTGCAAGCTTTGTGGAGTACGGTAACATTTGCTACTAAAAGAAGCTTGTTACTCATTAGTAGAGCTGAGTAAATAATTTGTGATGAATAATTTACCAGAAAAACTTATTCAAAATTCTTTGAAGTCTTGTGTTTTGTAAGAGCAACCCTATTTGATTTGGTTCTCTGATTAGATGCATATGCAAGCATATAAAATATAATACTAGGAATATATGAAATCTGATGTGTGAAAATTACTTGACTACTTTTCACTAGGATTTGTAATAGTGAAATTCAATTACCTAAAGTTTAACAAAAATTGGTATTAAAGCATACAATAGAAATTAATGAACACAAAATAGGGCAACTTTCTGTGATACTGGAAATTCTGTGCACAACCAGAGCTTGCTTCTTAGCCCTACAAAATCCATAGAAACCTGCCTTTTAGGGAAACTTGAATAGTAAAAGAAATCTGGTTTCATTTAATAGTGTAATGCTCAGATTTTAATACTCATATTTGTCCTTATTTGGTTTTATTTCAAAATGCAGAGCCCAGTGAAAGGTGTTATTTAGAACTTTTGCATTGGGAACAGTTGAGAAACTTGACAATTTCCCATTCAGAGACTTTTAAAAATGTAAAATCTTGGAATATCCCAAGGAAAGACTATGGAGCCAAATTCTCCTCTGCAGTGCCAGACTGTATAACAAGGGGAATGGCCACAAATTGCTGCTTGGGAGGTTCAGATTGGATGTTAGGAAACACTTTCTCACCAGGAGGCCAGTGCAGCACTGGAACAACTTATCCAGAAAGGCTGAGGAGTCTCAGTCTTTGGAGGTTTCCAGCCAGCTAGACAGGGATACGGTTTAGCTGATCCAGTACTGGAGACAGCCTTGCTTCAAACCGGAGTTTGGTCTGGGTAAGAGGTCCCTTCTAATCAAAATTTCTATGGTTCTGAAACATCTTCCTTGAAATCTGAAAAAAATATAGCTAATATTATGTGAATTGAGCTAGTCAGCTTTTAAGCACTGGAAATGCTCAGCATCCAGCCTTACAGAAAGCAGAGCCAGAGTTAGTGCCTACAATGTGAGGGGTAACTGAGGGTCTGAGACTGGCATTTATGGCAAACTCCACTCTTCTCAGAAAGCCATCAGATCTAACCCATAGATGAGATATTGCCTCCCACTTGAACTTCTAAATGCAGAAGCTTGAACCTTTTAATTTAAATTGGTAATGAAGGTCATTCCACCCAAAACATTCATAGTCGAGTTTTGCTCACAACTTGGTTTCAGAAATGTGAGTGGCAACCAGGATAACAACAGCAGACAAATATTTATGTAAAGACTGCATGAATAATGATAAAAGAAATCCATCGTGAATGAAGATAATTTTAAAAGGAGTGTTATTATAAAGAAGATACTTTTTCTGGGTGTAGTTTTACAATTAATCTGCCCTAGTAGCCAGTAGATTATAATATGTTTTCAGTAATATCCTCCAAGAGTGTATTTTGCTGCATTACCCAGTGGCACTTACTGGGTTTGCTCTGTGGTTTCTTTTTCTTTTTCCTAGTAGGGAGTCGTCTGTACAATAATTTCTGTATGTCTCCAAGAACAGGTTAGTTTTGCCTAATGCAAGCACTAGGTCTCTAATATCTTTGCCTTGACTTGTAAACCACTTGAAGTGCATGTAGCCTGAGGCTGAGAAAACATAGATCCCCTGACTGAGCACAGGTTCTGTCCCTGCTGAGCAGCTAGGAGCGATCCAGTTCCTTTCAAGGCAAAGACAAAGGGGGGCTTTAGGTGGTTTGTTTGAAATTGCCCTTCATTGTAGAAATTGGCAGAGAGCCAATGGGCCTAGCACACATTTTTGTGTTGAATACAGATGAAGGTCTTTGCAGGCACTGTGGGACTAAGCTCAGGACTAAAAGGAAAATTTCTGTGTGCAATTAGCCTGCACTGACCTCTTGCAAAACTGCATTCAGTTCATATTCTTGAGTGATTACCATCATGGTGGGAACTCCTTGAGCCTGTGGGAACACAGTACCACTGTATACTCACTCATTTCCTTTTTTCCATCTGCCTTTATTCTCCTTGTTTGGTTTTACTCCTGACCACAAGCTTTTCAGATCAAGAACCATGATGGTATGATGGTTCGTACTTGGCTAAAAGCACATCTATCCTGCCACACCTCCTACCTCCTGGGCTCTCTTTTGGATACTGGAATCTTGCTCATCCACACTGTATATTCATTAATCACTCACGGTGTGCCTATGCTCTGGATCAGCAGGGCCCATTTGAAGTGGATCTCCCAGTTGTCCCCAATTTACTGTGCTTTGGTGTGAGTTGTGGTATGATCTTGAACAGTGTGGATTCTCTTAAAATGAAGTGAAAAATGTGGTCCAGGGCTACTTTCAGCTGAAAGAAACCTGCTCCTATTGTATGATGGATACAGTAGGGATATCTTTCTCGGCTTCAAATATTTCACTCTACAAACATTTCTGTTGGTCTACACAAGTTGATAATGTAGATATAGCCCCAAATTAATGACTTTTTTCCTGTAATGAAGCTTGAATATTTCTAAGAAAAAAATCACTTTTAGAATGACTCCTAATAGACAGCATAGACAAGGTGCAGCCTGACTGTTCTGTTGCAGTCACCCAACACTGTACTAGGAGGCCTTATGTCTTCAGTCCTTCCACATGCCATCATATCACAGCAGAGATCATGCAACACATAACCTTAGCTTGAAGTTACAAAAGCATAATTCTAATGAATTGCCATGTACATTTTGTATATATTATTTTTCTATAAAATGTGAAAAAATACAGGAAAACAGTAAGTATGTTGTAATCCCAGATGTGAATGGTGTGGATTGCAGAGGAAACCTGTGCCAGGTGTTATGCAAGCACCAATTTTCTTCAGAAACTAGTCCTGGGTAATATGAATGTGAGTTACTCCACACCACTTGTCCTAGAGATCACTCATCTGTTTAGCTGGATTGCCTGTGGACATTTTCTTCGTGGTTTTTGTTGATTTTTTTTTTTCTTAAAATTCAAAACTTCTTCTGTAATAAAGCAAAGCAAAATAGTAATGTTCAGTGAATTATCAAGTCTCAAAAGATAAAGTCTTGAAATCCATGTAAATGTTACTGTCAGTTTTTAAAATGCTTTTACTAACATGGGGAAAATTTCCCGTTTGTCTCAATATGAGGCTTTTATTTCTGAAAATATCTGTTTTCTTAAGTGACCAAATAAGTAATGAGCTTCTTTTGTGAACATTTTGTAAAAGTTGTACTTGAATTGGCATTTTATAAACTTCTCTCCTGACCTAATAGTGGTTGTTGCTCAACTGACCAAATGCTCTAATATACATATGTAATTATTATTGTTCTTTTTAAACAATAGGGATATTTAATTTAGTGTGAAATGCAATATAATAATTAACATTTCAAATAAATTTGTGATCTATGGGGACCATGAGTCTATTTAGTCTTTGATTTTCTTTCTGTCTCTCTTCTGGTTTTAGGTTATCACTATAATGACCTTGTATCCCCACAGTATTTGAATCTGATAGCTAATCTCTCAGGCTGTACAGCCCATCGACGAGTGAACAACTGCTCAGATATGTGCTTCCACCAGAAGTACAGGACACATGATGGAACCTGCAACAACCTTCAGCATCCCATGTGGGGTGCTTCTCTGACAGCCTTTGAACGTCTGTTAAAGTCAGTCTACGAAAATGGATTTAATTTGCCTCGGGGAATTGAACCCAAGAGACTCTCTAATGGCTATGCCCTCCCAATGCCTCGCTTGGTTTCAACAACTCTGATCGGAACAGAAACAATAACTCCTGATGACCAGTACACTCACATGCTTATGCAGTGGGGTCAGTTTCTTGACCACGACCTTGACCTCACTGTGGCTGCCCTAAGTGAGGCCAGGTTTTCGGATGGTCAGCATTGCAGTTCAGTTTGTACAAATGATCCTCCGTGCTTTTCGATCATGATACCACCAAATGATCCCAGAGTTCGAAATGGTGCACGCTGCATGTTTTTTGTGCGCTCCAGTCCGGTTTGTGGAAGTGGCATGACATCTCTCCTGATGAATTCTGTGTACCCACGAGAACAGATCAACCAGCTGACTTCATACATTGATGCATCCAATGTGTATGGCAGTTCGGATCATGAAGCACTAGAAATCAGAGACTTGGCGAGTCAAAGGGGTCTTCTGAGACAGGGCATCGTACAGAGGTCTGGCAAGCCCCTTCTACCATTCGCTACTGGCCCACCAACAGAATGTATGAGAGATGAAAATGAGAGCCCAATTCCCTGCTTTTTAGCTGGTGATCAGCGTTCTAATGAACAGCTGGGTCTTACCAGCATCCACACGTTGTGGTTTAGAGAACACAACAGAATTGCCACAGAGCTACTGAAACTCAATCCACACTGGGATGGTGACACAATATATCACGAAACACGCAAAATTGTTGGTGCAGAAATGCAACACATAACATTTAGCCACTGGCTACCTAAGATCTTTGGAGAGGTAGGCATGAAGATGCTTGGCGAATATAAGGGTTATGATCCCAGTGTTAATTCTGGCATAACTAATGAGTTTGCAACTGCCGCTTTTAGGTTTGGTCACACACTCATTAATCCTTTTCTGTATCGACTGGATGAAAACTTTGAACCTATTCCACAAGGCCATCTACCTCTTCATAAGGCATTCTTCTCTCCATTTCGGATTGTAAATGAAGGAGGCATTGATCCACTTCTAAGGGGATTGTTTGGTGTTGCTGGTAAGATGCGTGTCCCATCACAATTACTCAATACAGAATTAACAGAAAGACTCTTCTCCATGGCACGTACTGTGGCTTTAGATCTGGCAGCTATGAATATTCAGAGAGGCAGAGATCATGGAATTCCTCCCTACCATGATTTTAGAGTTTACTGTAATCTTTCTTCAGCTCAGACTTTTGAAGATCTGAAAAATGAAATTAAGAATCCTGAAATCAGGGAGAAACTTAGCAGGTGAGCCTGAGGTGAAGAAAAACAATCAATTATCTAAATGTGCATGCAAAATGAATAGCTAAGTGTCTTATCTAGAAGAAAATATTTGTTAAGAAAGGGGTAAAGGGATTTTTGAGAAACTTCCATCCATATCAGGAAATAGATGTGGAAAATTCCCACATGCAGATAATTTCTCCACTTCTACATCTTGGTGATTAATAAGAAGTTAATATATACTGTATGTGTCCATGAAATTATTAGTTTGAAATGTCTGATTTTTTAAATACTGTAAAATATGAATGTTATTTCAATGTAAGATCAAATTTAATGCCAGTCTTATGCAAGTATTTACATGTTTATTTCTATCCATTCCGTACACTAAGTAAAATGGGAATATTGTTCATTGTATTTTCATGTGGAATCCCTCACTACAAGTAATCTGTTTTTCTTTAGAGCTTTACTGTTTGAAACTAAATCTTCAGCTACCTGCCACCCCTACCTTACCTACACAAAATCAAAGAGAGAATGTCTCAGCTACAGTAAAATAAAAAATGTACAGAGGGACAGGAAATAGAAGCTATTGAAAAAGAAACAATTCCAAGAACTCAGAAAAAAATTACTAGGAAAAGGAAATTGTGGGCTAGACATGCAGACCCGTGATGTTACTCATATATAAAACCTACATTGCAGGATTTCTTGCATATGCACGCACAGGTTGTTCATAAAAGTTGTAGCACTGTCATTTTTACTGTGAGTTGTTCATATCTCTTGCCCTTAGCTTTACCACATACTCGTTATTTTGTAAATGTAAAATATTTGATATTAAATATTCATGTTTTTCTATTTATAGGTTGTATGGTTCCCCACTGAACATAGACCTGTTTCCTGCTCTAATGGTAGAAGACTTAGTTCCAGGGAGCCGACTGGGGCCAACTTTGATGTGTCTGTTAAGCACACAGTTTAGGCGTATTCGGGATGGAGACAGGTAAATTGAAATAACATGGAAACTAAACTTAATTTTAAACAGAGGATGATTAATAATAGTTGCAATGTCTTTTTTCCAAACCAAACTCCATTTTATTTTCACTTAGGATTTTAATGCATAATTGAAAAGATGAAGAATACAGGTTTTAAAACTTTATTTTTTAAATCTGTTACTTTCTATGTCATATTGACCTCCAAAAAGCACAACAGCCAATACATGATGAGTTTCCTTTTACCACTTATTCAAGTCACTTACGTTTCTGAAAAGGGGATGTTACTCATCTGCTTTCATTATTATTTAATTATTTTATTGGCAAAGGAATTGTGGTGGTTGAGACACTTTCACCATCTCTGTTACTTAAGCATAGGTTGGAAAAGTATCACTCTCTGTATAAAATCCCTATACATATTTCAAAGCAAGCAGTGTATGCACCAGAAGAGTCTTAAAAGAAGATGAGTTATCCCAAAGAATTCAATTTGGTAATTGTTCTTAAATCACTTTACGTGCACATTATAAGCAATTTCTCATTTTCAGTTTGTACAGTACCTGAAATAGGAAAATAGTGATTGCTACTACAGCAGCCAGATCTCCTTTGCATACTTTCAACACACTCATTCAGAATCTGAAAATAAACATTTCCCTCATTTTAACATTATTTGTGACTTATTAGTTGCATGACATGAAGGTAGAAAGACTTATGCTGATTAGTCCCATCCTAGTGAAAGGAAAACAGAGGAAGAATTAGGAAATTAGATTTGATTCACTTTATCTAATGTTATTTGCTTTATGTAAGTTATAAAATTGCCACTTAAGATAGTACAAAGGCTTTTTTATTTCTGTAGTCAATAACACAAGCCTTTTTGTATGTTTTTTTAAAAACAACTTTCTTACATAAAATCTGTTTTAAAATTAAGCTGTGAAACATAAATGTCTCTTACCTGGAGGCAGAGGGAATAGAACAAGAAATATATGCAGTATGAGCTCCAGATTGCTGGTGACAAGTACCTATTTGTGTCAAAACAGGATAATGATACTGCCTTTTTGTGTATGCCTGTGTGCATTTATCCAGCAAAGGCTTTTTTTTTTTCCCTGAAACAACATTTAGAAGCTGTAGGAAAACATTGAATATTTAGGAAATGGGATTCTGCTGTCCAAAGAATACAAATGTTTTGAAACAACATGCCAGCAAATAGTAAAATATTATTAGACATAACGAAAGCAACTCTAACTTCTTTGAAAAGCCTTTACAATGGGCAGAGGATCAAAGCTGCCAGCACCATGCAAAACAAATGTGCCTGTGCAGGGAAAAGGAGTGATGTTTGAAGGGAGCCTAACTTCACGTCAAGATGGAAATTTCAGAATCTGTTTTTCTGATACCAGTACTTGGAAATTAATTGACCGCTGTCCAATGCTTTATGAAAATGATACAATAACTAGGTAAAATGAAATTTGTTGACCATTCTTCTAAGCTTAGTATAAATATGATGTTGATTTTCATAAAGTTTAAAGAGCTTCCTACTTATTTTTGGTTGAAATAGGTAGAAAAAAGTATCAATATAGAATTATAACTTTACAGTTTTGTGAGATGTAAACGATATCACAGTGAGCATTTCTTACATGTTAAAATAGTATAAAATGTGTTCAACTCCTGGACAGTAACTTAAAACACTCTCTTTTCCAAGGGCTGGCTTGCTTTTCATAGTAATGTATTTATATTTTAACTGATAACAGGCTTTTAGCACTTTATGTATGAAAAATAAATTATTCAAAACCACAATGTTTCCTCCTTGAATATAATGAATTAACAGCATATATTAATGTCCCTGAATTAGTATAGTCATCAAAATAGTTTTACAGAAGAAAAAGTCCTTACTAAATTAAACAATTTAATTTGTCTTCATTTATCTTCATTCTTCTAGATCTAGATTAACCATTCTTCTATTCTCAGCAATTCTATCAAACTTTTTCATACCCATAGGAAAGTTGCCTGGAGAAAGAAGTCTGTGGTAATTTAAGCCTCGGCATTAAGAGAACCCTAAACGTGGTAGTCTAGTGCCATTTTAGATGCCCAAAGATACCCAAGTCATCAAAATGGGACTAGAGGAGAGAGCAAAGGATTTGCTGAAGACTTCAGCCCTGTCATGGTTTAAAGCCCAGCAGGCAGAAAAGCACCACGCAGCTGCTTGCTCACTCTTCTCACCTGGTGGGATGGGGAGGAGAAAATAACAAAAGGCTCAGGGGTTCAGACAAGGACAGGGAAGGCTCATTCACAGGCAAAAGACAGATTCGGTTTGGAGAACAAAACATCAATTTAATTTGTACAGCACAGCCACTACTAATTTACCAATCAAAATAGAGTAGGACAGTAAGAATTGTAACTACATCTTAAAAACACCTTCCCTCCACCCCTCCCTTCTTCCTGGGCTCAGCTTTACTCCTGATTTCTCTACCTCCTCCTGTTGAGTGTCACAAGGGTACAGGGAATGAAGATTGCAGTCAATTCATCACCCATTGTTTCTGCTGCTCCTTCCTCCACAGGGGGAGGACTCCTCACACTCTTCCCCTGCTCTAGCATGGGGTCCTTCTCACAGGGATGCAGCTCTTCACAAACTGCTCTTCTTTCTTCTCTTTCTTCACTGACCTTGGTGTCTGCATAGGTGTTTCCTTCACTCCAACTCTTACCTCTGCTGCAGGTTCCCCTTATTAAATACATTGTGACAGAGGTGCAGCCACCATCACTAATTGTCTCAGCCTTGGCCAGAGATGGGTCTGACTTGGAGCTGGAGATGCTTCTAGCAGCTCCTCACAGGAGCCTCCTCTGTATCCCCCTGCTCTGCTACCAAAAACCCTGCCACACAAACCCAGAGTGTCGGCATGACAGCAATTAGGGCTGAAGTGACACCAAGAGCTTATGTTTTGGCGATGGATCACTCCCTCGAATACCATGTAAAGTTGAGAACAGGATTTATGGAATAATTAATTCTGAATACAGTGTTGCAATATCTCTAGAAAACTGTGTGTTTTGTTTTTTCACTAGCAAACTTGTCTTTTCTGTGAGATTACAGGTTATGGTATGAGAACCCAGGTGTGTTCACGCCTGCTCAACTTACTCAGATCAAGCAGACTTCTCTTGCCAGAGTTTTGTGTGATAATGGTGACAACATAACCAGGGTACAACATGATGTCTTTAAGGTAGCTGAATTCCCACATGGATATAGTAGCTGTGAAGATATTCCTAAACTGGACCTCAGGATGTGGCAAGATTGCTGTGAAGGTCTGTATACTGGTGGATTTGGGTGTATTAATGTGTGCTTTGTTTAATGTCCATTTTATTTTAAGGAGACATTTGTTCAGTTTTTGTTAAGATGTTATAAACTCAAATCTGGACTACAACCCTTGTTAAGTGAGCAATTATTCCATTTTTTATATTAAACAGACACATTCTAAACATAGCATAGATTTGAGCATTGTGTTTCCCTGTTTTCTTCCTCTTGTGGATTCTTGCTCGTTGCCATCTCCTTCAAAAGTTAGGACAGTGGGGTGTTTTGGTTTTCTTCAGAAATAAACTTTTTTTCTCCAGAAACAGGGTTTACTTAGCTGCATGAAATACAAGACACTCAGAATCCCATGTTGCTTTGTGGCATGTATGTTGGCTTCTATGTCATATACAGATTTTCTCTTTATCCATCATCACATCAGACTTCACTGCATCTGTAACATAGTTAGAAGATCTCTTCCCAAGAGAATCTCTGCATCACACAGATTTGCAGAAAGTTTTGCAGTAGCATCAACAACAAAATACTTCAGAAGACAATGACTTCTCTTTATTGAGATCTTCTTGACAGTGTTTCCATTTTCTTTTGACAAAAGGTGAATTATGTGCCCTGGCTGAAAAAGTATATTCAGAAATTTTTGGAAATTCTCTGCGGAACTCTGATTATCTAGAAATTTCTGTGAAACAAATTACTAACTGGAAAAAACTTATTCTTATTAGAGAGTGTAATGGTACTATCAGTTGATGATCATTAGAATCTTATAATTTACCTAGTAAGAACCTAGCTTTCAATACCAGTATCTCGTACATTTGCTGACAAAAGCTGTCTGGATCTGAGTTCTTCATCTCTTCTGCTGTTTCTCTTGAGTTTACTACTGCTGTGTAGGCTGTTCTGTATTCTGA
The DNA here is from genome assembly GCF_003259725.1 of Athene cunicularia. Lineage (NCBI taxonomy): Eukaryota > Metazoa > Chordata > Aves > Strigiformes > Strigidae > Athene > Athene cunicularia. The sequence continues at coordinate 20,261,978 of NW_020799097.1, forward strand.
CAAAAGGTATGCAAATAAAGAACCATTGGATTGTATTTCTGAGAGAGGTCATGCTCTTCCACTAGTGTTCATTTAACTCTTTTGTTAAAATATAAATGCCCCTGAGAGTCCTTTGGTGATATAGTTGAGAATTTAAGGCAGTAGGTAAAGGGTAAACTGATGATGTCCTTTCAACCTGGTACAAATACAGTAGATACTGAGGAAGGATTACATCTAGGGTGACTTTGCCATGAGAACAAACTCAGGTACCATCAAAAATGAAAAAAGTAAATAGAGATTTACTATTCAAAGGTATTGTACCATTAGCTTTAAACTGACTACTGTATTGTCTTGTCCAGTAAAAAACTCTTTAATAAATCACTAAGAAAATTCTTCCATGGAAGACTTGGTTCAAAATGTCAGTTATCTGTGTTAGACTAGGAGAAATAAATACTGTAGATTTTAAAGAAATCTTGTACAATTTCCCCCAGATATCATTTAATTCAGGTCTTAGTCTATTTTTTCTCATGGGTTTTATTTAGGTTATTCAGATTATTTAAACAATATTTACCATGTTTGCCATTCCCAAATAGATAATAGCTTATAAAACTCTAGATATGGTTGACACATTTTAATGCAAAGGCTTCCAGGATCTCTTCAAAATAACTCTGACGTATGCCAGAAGCACTGAGAGAAGATCAATTATCACTCTTCAAATGCTTTATCATAAGCAAATAAATAATATTCTACCAGTTCAGGGTAAGTTCATTTTGCCATGGTTCATGAAGTTTGACAGACAGTTTCACAAATACATTAATTATATAAATTTTGAAAAATTGTAAAGCTGTTCTGAGAAATTATGTGTTGATTCTCTAAATGTTATGTTATCACTGAGCCTTCTAGAGCAGATGTTATCTTTGGAAGGTCTTTAGAGTATTCAGCCATTCACTAGCCTAGTTTGTATTTTCATTCAAGAATGTTACTACCAGAGAATACTACTGGATGTAGTACAGTTAGACAACTGCCAAGTAAAAGAAATGTTAAATAACTAATGTTCTTAAAAAAATTGGTATCTGTATCCCCTTCTTCTGAACTCTTTTGAAGTCTGTGCAGAAGTTAATGAATTGCAAACAGAGGATGCATGGCTTGAACTGCTTTCTTGCATGGATAAATAGGTATAACGTTTTCTGTGGGAATCCAGGTTTAAGCAATTAATTTTAAAAATTTATTTCATTCTGTGGCACTAGAGACTTAGCACTGCTCTGAGGTGGGGGTATACACAGCATACATTCAGGAACAGCATTTACTTTAAGTTAAACACATTCTGGGTTCTTCTTTCTTTGAATTTATTATTGTTTACTATTTAAAAGAAAAAGTAAACCATTTTCTACATTTAAAATACTTCTGATTATTTTATAATTAATATTATTGTAAGTTAAAATTTAGAATACAGAATACTGTTCACTGCACGTTATGTATGTTTAAAAAGTAACCCATAAGTTCAGCTCTTTCAGCCTGGTTAAAAAACACATCTGTTTTTGTTGCCCTTCCTGTTTTTTGTTCAAGTCAAAATACTTTTCCACATGAAGAATAGAAAAACTTAGCTACAAAAAGCTACTAGTTAGATTTCCTGAATAAAACTAGTATTTATTTCTTACAAAGCAAAGCATTATTGCTTTTTATAATAACAATACCAGATTATCTTTAGAATTCAGTTAACAAATCATACAACAGAATTACTAGTTTATGGTGGGAATAAGGAGTTCCACATAAGTTTTTCTTATGGTTTCCTTCACTTTCTAACTTTTGTTGTCTTGTTAGAGACAGTGAGGAATTACTGCAGATTTACTGCAGCTCTTTATTTGAGCAAAAAGGATTCAAGCTCCAGATTTCCCAAACAAGAAACTTCCAGTGCTTTTTTTAGGCTCTCTAGAGAAAATAAAAGACTTTTGGTTTTTTTTTAAGTACTCAGTGTATACTTCCATGATTACTCTTACTGACTTTGTATCTCAGTTCTGAACCCAAAATGCAGAAAGGGTAAACCTCTTCCCTTAAATATAATCATAGTCTTATGTTTATGCCAAGTATTTTTTGTGAGACAAATTATGTAAAAGACTAGAAATTAGGTGCTAAGACATACTGGCTCAAATAGAAACACGGTTTTACTTAAATATGTAAATTTGAAACACATTCCATTGTGAGTCTTTAAAAGTTTCACTTTTCTTTTCTTTTCTTTTTTTCTTTTCTTTTTTCTTTTTTTTTTTTTTTTTTTATGAAAAATATCGTTAGCCTCTTGTTCTATGTCAAACAATGACCCAGGAGGAAGTGATTCAGACAAGATGCAAGTCATCCTCATAAGCATAAACTGATTTAGGAAGATTATTTTTCTTAACTAGTTCTTAGTTTGCAACTAACATATCTCCTGTATCAGATACTGTTATTTTTTGTTTAATTCAGGAAAGCAGCCTTATACAAATTATGATTAAACATGTTCACTGAATTTCATTAGAAGAGTTAAGACATGATGTGGGTACATTTATACATGGTCTTCTGGTAGGACAGATCTATATTTATGAACTCCTGCATTTTAAGACCAGACCAACAATTATGCCATCTGTTGCTTCTCTTCTGACCACATTAATCTTTTAAGCATTGCTTCTAGAAAGGCATCTACTATTTGTTTTAATGATTGTGCTTTATTGCAAGTTAAAAATTGTCTGCTTTTTACTTCTAGTATTATATTATGCACTTCTCATTATTCCCTTTCATCTTCAGTGAAAATACTGAGCAACTCTAGACTAAGCACTAAATGCTGTAGAAGACTGACATTTTAACATGTTAACAGAAGTCACAGTGTGAGACTGCAAGATGCTTTGTGACAATAGATCAAGAACTCTTCAGAATACTGAAATGAGCAATTTATGCTGAAAAATGTTTTCTCTTTACGCAGATCTTGTGGTTTGCTTCTGTCATGACATATATATTTTTGCTTTCTACAATCAAATGTATATTTTTACATTTAAATTTACACTTAAAGACAGTGTATATTAGCTTAATAACAATTCAGACTATGCCAGGCTACTAAAATAAAGTTCCATGGTCTGTAATTTTAAGGATTACATCCTTTTTTCTTTGGATACATTCAACATCATCCAGCATTTCTATATGATTACAATTTTTTTGAGAGAGAATCATTATTTTTGTTTCATCCAAACCAAGAATATTTTATCTTTTTCAGGTATCCATAATCAGTAAAATACAGTTCTAATTGATGAACTTAAAATAAGATTTAATCTATGACATTGCTTTGTCTTTGCTACCAGGGGTTTCATGTCAGTAGTTGCCATCCTTACTGAAAAGCAGGAGAGAAGCAATAGGCTGTCATTCATTGGCTTAAACTCAAACTCCTGAGTGAGCCCCCAGATCTAAGATCCCACCCTGTTGAAGTCCCACTGCAGGCAGTAGAGAAAGAGATGCCTCTAAAGGATAATTTAGGCTTCACTCTCTGTGCATCAGTGTCCATTGAGTGTAAAGGAAACTTTGGTGGGAAAGAGTCCTAATGAAGGTGTCTTAGTGATGTCTGCAAAACTAGGCAGTTGAAGAATTTCCTTCTTCCCTTTGGACTGTTGTTGCCTTTCTAAGACACTGATACCTTTACAGTCTAATGGACAGGTCAGTTCTTGGCATCCTTACTTTTCAAATTTCCAAATTGCTATGGATTTTTGGTCTGACTGAAATCATTTTTTCTCACGGATCTTTGATACTTATGCATGGTTCTGATTGGCAGAACTTTCTAACTAGTCTTGTTTAATTTTTCTCCTGGGGAGATTGTATTTGCTTTGGTTTGGTGTCAAGAACCTAACGGTTCTCCTTTATCTTCCTGCAGGCCATCCAAAACCTATTCAGATCACAAAGTTATGATGTGTTTTTAAATGTCTTTAGGCTATCATTAGCCATATATTAACAATTTATATAGTCATCTTCAGTGAATTATCTGGATATTTGCTTTCCCAATGATGTCTGAGTCTTGTAGTTTTGGTAGCATCAGTCTCTGAGCTTTGAGGTAGACTACAGAGAGCATCTTTTATTATTAGAATTCCCCAGTGTATCAGCTGAGAGGTGATAGTCTGGGTTGTCAGGTTGTCACTTCATCTGCTACCTTCTATATCATTATTTTTGTCCAGATGTTTAAATACTGCCTATGCAAAATACATCTGTTCTAATCTGAGCAGATCCCTGTTGAAATTTAGACCAACAAATTACATTTTTTGCTGCTATTTAATTTCTTATTCATTAGAAAGTCTGATTCAAAAGAAGAAATTAAAAAGTGCAGTGTAATATTGAAGGGTTGTGGCCTATTTAGCAATAATAAAACAAAGGTATTTTGGGTTAGGGCTTCATTTGGGGTGAAAAGTCTTTTTCTTGTGTTGTGTATTTTTAAGCAGCTGCTTTCTGAAAACATCTACTCAAAAAAATCTTCCAACATTTCAGACATTTTCAGTGTGTCTCCTCCCTTTTACTGCTCCCACTGGCATGACTATGATTTCTTAGGTACATTCAAATGCTTATAGTAATAGCAACTTAGTTCACTACAATAAATCTCAGAGAATTGAAGTGTAATCAAATAGAAGTAATAGTTACAGTATATGTGCTTTTGTGCACATTCTCTAAGTCTCTCAAGTTGTTTTGGTTTAATGTAATGTTAGATTAATTCTCCTTGACCCAGATTTTGAGAGGTGATTCACTGGGAATTAAGAGTGCTTCTAAATATCAGGGGTTTTTCTATCCAATTTGCATTATAGGTGCATTTTTAAAACCTTGTGGGATTTTCTAAAGATGTGAGCATGGTTTCCATATACAAATGGATTATCTTGACACTTTCAGTGTAACAATATCTAGTTTCTGGAAGAAAACATTGTCCATAGAAAAAAAGAATGCTTACGTTGCTTTTAAACATTCAGCTTTTGTGCAGAAAATGAATTGGACAGGGTATAGCTAATATGGGGAAATTTTAGGTAGACTGAAAAAAGCAGAATTTTAGGCACATTTTTCACATTTACTACTACTGCTTCTTCATTTAAAAAGGAAAAAAAAAAAAAAAAAAAAGAGAGATTGGTTTAGGCTTTCTGAAAGCTAGAGCATTCTGTCCTGAACCACTCAGCAATGGCAATCCTCTTCCTCATACCTGGAACAGAAACCAAGAACGAGGGTTGTTCATTTGTCAAGTTGACATATTAGAGTCTTTAAAAGCTACAGAAATGTCAGGTCTGTGTACTTGAAGCTGCCACTGAGCATATGGTTCTCATATTTACCAGTCTAAGGTGATAAAACCTTCCCAGGATTTCAGAACTTTGTTTTTAAAAATCAGCCTAGGAATAAAAAAACAATGGGCCATTGTATTACAGAAAAAAAGGTCTATATTATGTGAGATTATCTTAGCAGTTACTAAACAAAGGAGGATAGTAGAAACCTTTCACAAATTGCTTCCAAAAGAAACTATTTCTATGACACTCAGGAAAACTAAGCAGCAGATTGCTTTAAGAAAAAAAATTCCTCTGACCGAAACTAGTTTGTTTTCTCCGGTGTCCCTTCAGAGTGTGACCTCTTTTCTCATCATAGTAAATACAGAAGTATTTAAGGGTGATCAAAAATGCCTTCATACCAAGCATCTTACAGACACAGTGGTCTGTACCCGTCTGAACGAGCTTAGTTTCTGAGTGGGCAGCAAGAAGATTGTGTGAGAAACGGCAGAACACACAAGAAGAATGAACAATATGTCAGCAGTAAATATTGTCTGGTTCTTTGGTGCTGCTGTTATTATAGGAGGAAGGTAATAAACTTACTCAAGAATGGGACAAGCTGCAAGGAAAGAAAAGGGAAGGAGAATTGTGGATAAACTGTTCAAGAATGATCTGTAGGTATTGGTTTTGAACTGAAAATCAATCAATACTTTTTTTTTTTTGTGAGGTTCTTTTCTATCTTAATTTATATCAGCCCATGGACAAACTAAGTTTTTCCTAACAGGGAAATTGTAATAGTCTAATTTAAGTAAAAGTCCAATACAATTAAAAGTAGTCCAAGATACTTATTTTTGTCTAATCACAGAGCAACTTTACATTTGTTTCTCAAGTTGCTCCGTTCAACAGTGTTTTGAGGCTCTTCTTACTGACTTGAAACTTGTGCAATTATTTGTGTTAATACTTTAGGTATTTGATCTACCCACCGCTAAATTCCAGAAAAATACTTTCTAAAATGTTATTGACTTTCTGAATAAGTTTGTTCTGGTGCAAGTTAAGAGAAACACTCAGGGAAATTACTTCTTCCCCTGTTGAGTTGCGTTCATGGCTCATTCTGCTAATGCCAGATTTAGCTGGGATAATTCCATGGGATTCTGTATCTCAGCTTTCCCTTCTGTTTTCTTAGCAGGCTCTTTGCTGCTTACAGTTGGACATGCTGTTGGTTCCTGCTGCAGCTTGGCCCATTATAACTTTTGTTTTAAAGCTTCTGTGAACAGAAATGAGAAAGCTTCTATTTTCTCATTGCCTCTTCTCCAAAGCACTGTTCCAGTTTTGTTTTGTTTTCTTTTTTTAAATGGGACTCCTTCCAAATGCTCACTGGGTTTGGAAGGCTAAGTCACATGAAATAAAATTTATCCTGTGAAGACATCCTCAAGATCTTAGATTTCTGTCATGATTCTCAGGCTTGAGATTTTCACTCTGTGGCGAAAACTGTCTTAGGGTCTGTGTGACAGGTGACACCTTCAAGTCTCTCAAATTTGGAAATAGGACTGATCAACCAATAAAGTGTGTCTGTAAATGTTCTTCAGGATTTAATTAAGGATTCTCTTTCAAATGCCAAAAACCCCAAATAATAATGCCTGGAATAGATGAGAAAGCAACAGGCTGGTTTTTTTCTGTCATTGGTTTCCTCCATATGTAACTACCCCATTCCAAAAGCAGAAAATAATTAATGGAAATTTCAGAAGTGAAAAGAATAAAGTAGCATCGATATATTTTTGAAAATAATCTATGTTCCCTTGTTTCATATGAAAAAGCTGGTCTGTGAATAACCAAATTCTCTATATCCAGCTGGCTTAAATTTTGTATCTCTGAGACGTATTTAATTGCCATCAAACTCATTCCAGAGGGATCAGTCTGAGTGTATGATTTACCTTGGTCAATTCAAAAGACACTGTAAAACCATATTAATATTATTAATTTCTTGTTTAATTTCAGACTGCAGAACTAGAGGACAGTTTAATGCATTCTCATATCACTTTCGGGGAAGACGTTCTCTTGATTACAGCTATAAGGAGGACAAGCCCTTGAAGAAAATTAAAATATCCAAAACAGTAAGGTGAGATTTTATTTTTTATTTTAAAGTGTGTAAATACACGTGTTTTCAAAGTGGAAAGAAATGGAATGATTTCCTTGTAAGTGCATACCACTTTTTTCCAGTGTCTGCTTTCTCAAGTTAATGATTGATGTATTTCATTCTGATACTGCATATCTGCTAACAGCAAACCTTTTTTTTTCAAGCTCAAAGTTGAGTAAGACTCTTTGTGAATGACACAGTATAGTGCTTTTTTCTTCCTGTGCATTTCACAGAAAACCTTGGTAACGAAGCATAATGTGGGGGATTTGGAATCCCACATTCCTACTGTGCCTGCAGTAACCAAATGAAATTATTTTCTTTCCTCCTTGGAGCTGCTATGTCCTCTTGTAGAAATAGGAGGAAAACAACTGTTGACAATACTAGCATAAAAATTTGTGATAATGGTAGGTATTGCTCCTAGAGAAGGAATGAAGAACAGTACTGCTACAGTCTTGCTTATAACTCCCTAATCCTCAAAATACTCTAGCAAGGGAGTAAATAAAATTAGCAAGGAAGTCAGTCAGAAATGATCACAGGGTCCATACATTTTCCAGGGAATCAAAACTTAGAGTTAGCCGAATGAAATGAGTTCTGCTTGGACCAAACATTTCTTGTGAAGATCCTTCAGGCCAGGTCTTCTAACATAGCCTGTGTTCTTTGGGCAAATAAAATCATCTACTCTACAGAGACTACCAGGCAGAGTTTACCCACTCTGGCAAGGAAAGCAGCTAGACAGATATGTAGACAGCTAAATTTCTTTCAGCAAATACTCCTGCAGATGTTATAGCACTGAACAAACACCACCATTATATTTCACTTAATTGATAGGAAACTGTCCTGAAGTAACAGAGCCTTTAGATCTTTAGGATTTTAGACAAGAGAAGACAGCAACTAAGTATAAGCTTACTCATAGACAATAGAAAAAGAAAGGTTCCTTTAAAGTATTCGTTGAAGAAGGCTGTTTCGTCTGTCTTTGTAAGTGAATTGTTAGAAGCTTTTAAATTTACAAAACATCAATTCACTTTTTAAAGATGCTAATCCCATAATTCTAAAACTTTAGAGGGGGTTAAATTAAATAAAAATGAAAGCAAGAAAAAATAAATACTTATGCTTGTTCTCATTAGCTTGCTGTTTGACCCTGTTTCAGAAATTAAGTTCAAAAGTCTGTAACAGTCCAATTACTAATCAGGACTGCAAAATAGTAAATGTACAATATTTATATCACAAATAAATCTAAAGTAACCTCACTAAGCCCAGTCCTTTAACAGTCTCATCAGTTCTCATGCTCTTTGTATTTAAATTGCATTCATGGTAAGATTTTTTTTCTCCTTTTTTTTCTTTCTCATTTTCAATAACTTGAGCAGGTGGGGAAGATTAAAGTTTTTATTATACAGTAGCAGCTGGTTTACTTGAATTTTGGCATGTTATGTTGTTTGAAGTTCTTTTTATTTAATTTAGATGAAAAACTATGGAAACTAAGTAGCTTAAACACCTGCCAATAAGTGCTGGTTTAATTTATACAGGAAGATTATAAATTATGACCCCTATTATATGAGAGAGGATTTCTTTACCAGTTCATGCTTTGCGTATCCCTTAGCTCTGGAGAAGATATGCTAACAAAATAGGAATGCTTGTATGGATTCAAGGATTTTAATGTAATAAGTTAATAATTACTGTTATCTTTGGTTTTGAATACATGTTTTCCTAAGTGGTGCCAAGTAATATTATTATTGGATATGGAAATTTCCTTTGATAAATGTTTCCCATCAACAGATTGAATTGATTAACACAATTTAGTGCTGTACACCTCTTGTACATCAGGTGTCAGCTGAAAAGTGCTATAGACAAAAGACTCCAGATTTTATGTACAATAATCAGTATTGATTTCAAATATTAGTTGAAATGGGACACATGGATTTGTTCATATCTAAAAGTACTTATTATATATTTATGAAAACCAACTTTTTCCTTTCTAAAGTTGTATTTTTTTTTAATATGCACTTTGCTAATAAGCATATAGAGGCAGAAACTATGAATCTGAATGCAAAATGTGAATTTCATATTTGGAAGTAAAAATTTTTAAGACTCTTTCACTGTTGTCTGCTTTCATATTGGAAGCTCAAGAGGTTTCCCAGAGAAATTAAGGTGAAGCCCTACAGTGTCAATGATGACAACTTTCTGTCCCCGTGCATGAAATACATTATTTTTCTAAGTAGAAGAAATACCCTATTGCTAGTGATATGAACACTAATCCACAGCTCACCTGCCCTGAGGCTGCCTTCAGCACGAGTGCGTCTTTGTGTGCCGTTGTGGTTCATACAGTTCCTACATTTGTTGGTTGCTCTTCTTCTACATTTTTGCTAAGTGTTCTAAAATATCTAGCCGAACAAAAATCAGTTAGATGAATATCCTGACTTGGCATTCATTTGTTGCAGTTCCGTGAAACAGAGCAAATATTTTCATAATGCCACATCAGCATCTAATGAAAATACAAACATGCCCGCAGTGAATGACTTCAAAGAATTTGTTTTGGAAATGCAAAAAACAATTTCAAGCCTCAGAAACCAGGTAAGGTACTATAATGGATAGTTTCTAATTGTAGATTTAATTTATAATGTTTTCCTAACATCACTCCTCTTATGTTTTCAATATTTAGACATCCACTGCAGCCAAAACTCACCACATAGTATCTCAAAGAAAACACAACACATAACATGGTGTGTCGTTATTCTTTATTTCTATGTTCTTCTGAAATCAGACTCAAATATTCTCCAATTAGACCCTTTTGACTTCTGAATATGAAGTTTTGTGTAACCTTTGTGTACTAAACATGAAATTAGTCTTTCTCTAAAAATCTGCCTGTAGAATTGATTTTTTTTTTTTTTTCCTATCTGAAATGCATAGAATCTATGTAAAGGTATGATTAAAATGTAGACTTCATAAGTAATATTCCAGAGTACAGCTATAAACATAGTTAAGAACTAGATTACTTAGAGAAGACTTTTACAGTGTGGCATAAATAAGCTATTTAGAAAATCTCAGCCATAGTGCAATTCAGGTTTAAAAATATATACCATACAGGACAGACAAATGCGAAGTATGCCAGAATGTTTACCTGGATTAATTAAATCCATCCAGAGCAGCTTTTCCATGTAGTTTATAGGTATGAATCATGTATTTATTCACATAGTAAGATGATTCCATCTTTGATTATATTATTTAATCATTGCTGTACTGCAGCTTCAGTGCTCCCATTTTGACATCAGAAATGCTATGTTAAGACTTATTACATATTAGTCAGTTCTGGGGTTTTGGGGATGTAAAAAAGACTGAGGGACTGAGAAAAATTGTGTCTTCCTAATTACTGTTTCCGAGAAAAACACAATCAGCAAGATAAACTAATCATTATAACCTCTTTTTTTACATCATTAAAAAAAAATTGAGATCAAAGAATTTTTAATTGGTTTGGGGTTTTTTTTTTTCCACCTCCTTTTCATTCACACATTTTTGAAAGTTTAGATTTGTCTTTTCATATATGTCACATGTAGTTTGTTCCTCTTTGTATGCTCTAATTGTGTATTCTGGTGGTAAGAAAAATGTATCTTCTGTTACTTTTCTTTTGAAAGACTGTTTCCATACATATTACCTGTTTCTAGTGTTTAGCATTATCTCACTAAGTAGTGAGAAGAAAAACCCAGTCAAGTATTTATCATAGATTATGTAGCATAAGAGAAAAAACTGATATGCTGCACAAATAAAAAACTTTCTTTGATTCAATTAACTTTTTTTTTTAATGTTTTCAGATAAAAAAACTTGAATCACGCCTCAGTAAAACTGATTGCACTGATGAAAAGGGTAAATCATATTCCAGCAATGAAACCTGGAAAAGGGACCCTTGTACTGTGTGTGAATGCAAAGTAAGTATGTGGAAATCCATTTTGAGACAGAAATTACATTAGATTCTGCTTCTAAAACAGTTTTGTTCCCAATAATGTCTGGGTAATAGTTGCTAGTTGGTTTTTCATGGATCTTCAGTTATTTTGTGAAAAAATTTATATTGTTCAGATATCCCTGCCCTTGACACTGGTTTTCAATCCAGCCTTTATACACTTTTATTATATTTCCATTTTCATTGATGTATAGTTGTACTGGCAAAATTAACTGCAAAGTGAGAGACTTCTTGAAAAAGTGTACTAAAATGCATAAAAATCAATAAAAGCTCATCTAACTTAGTGCTAGATTTTAATTTTCTTTCATCATGTTGAAATTTTTAAAAAGATAGTAATAGAAATATGTTAGTACTTGGTATCCCAGAGTTTCATGCCTGAATATTGGATAAAATGGTATACTGCTCCATTAAAGATGGTTTAAAATAAAGAGCCTTCTCAGATGTAAATTTATGCTGGAATAAACTATGTGGACTTGGTCATAGTAGCCAAAATCTTAAAGGGGATGAGTTAGAACATTTTCTTCGATAATATAATAATGTATTTCTTGTTTGGAACATGTAGCTAAGTAGGTTTTATTACTTCTTTCCTGTCACAGGTTGGTCAGATTACCTGTTTTGTAGAATCATGCCCACCGGCTGACTGCGAAGCACCTGTGAAGGTTAAAGGAGATTGCTGTCCAGTCTGCTTAAAACAAAATATTAATAAAAAGAAGCCATAAGTCTGGTTTTTAAGGATTTAGGGTGCATACTCCTCAGATCATATCAATGCCTGCTGATGGCAAAAACAGGTAACTACAGTATAAATAACAACAGCAAGAAATCAAGATTTACAATATTCTAATGGTGCTGTAACAGTATATCATAATGTATCATTTTATTTTCTGCCCATGAAGGTAATCACAATGCAAAAATTAATGAAAGGGAAATTAGCAAACAGGTCAAAGTTAATTGTGTGTTAAACTTCTCAGGTTAGACAAACTCAAACTGGTGCTACTTTAAAAGAACACTGTCAGGTAGTTTTAGGTACCCAAAATGACTGGGCTTAAGACTTACTCAAAAACAAACACTTTGTTTCCTATCTTTAATTAGTAAAATTAAAAGTTTACTATCCCTTTTCAGTACCAGTCTGACTTGATATATAGCTCTTTGTTATTACTTAGTAAATGCAGGGAAAAGGAAAACTGTCACTGTCCCCAAAGAGATGCCATAGAGGGCCAGTTTCTACAAACACCTATGCATGGAAATTCCATTGAATCACACAATCATTTCTGTGTCTAGACCAGCAAGGAAATAAAGAAAAGTACACTACACCTTTCAACATCCTTTCATTAATTCAAAGAGTAAAATTAATCAAAAGTTTAAAACCAAAAAAGATAGAATTAGTAAGAAAATATAAACAATTGTAATTGGAAGATATAAAAAGCAACTGAATGTATTATACAGATCTAATTGACAGTGTTCCTCGTTCTACGAAAGCATACGTGACAAAGTAGCATTTGATCTTAAAATGAACATAATCCTTTTTGTCAAAACATATGTAATTGCTTGGCAACTTTTTTTTTTGTTTGTTTGTTTCCTTTATTTTAAACCATTGTAACAAGACCATTCAGTCCGGTTTTAAAGCATGCTTCTTTTGATCTCAGATCAGCTCACCTATTTGTATGGCCCTGTTTTGAAAATGTGAAAAGATGTCACATGCCATTTTGTATACAAAGATTCCTACTGATTCATTGTGCATATTGTCAATAGACATATGTTCCTGATTATATTATGGCACTGTTTGTTGAAAAAAAGAACAATCAAAATCAAGCATCATGATTAATTGTGGATTGACTACTTTTTCTGACAAGGTATTTGATTTTTTAATATTTTTTTTTTCCAGTTTCATCTAATGCATATGTATTTTTACCTCAGTATTTTTATCATTCATGTTAAAAATGGTCTGCCAATGGACTTTATTTCCCATTTAATAAATGTTTAACGTTATAGAGTATATTGTCTACACTAGCATTTCAAAGTTGTGTAGTTTTTAGAAACAAAATGCATATTTCTGACCAGGAATTATATATTATATTCAGTGAAGGACAACTATCATACCTCATTTTACAGCCTTTTTGTGTTTATTCAGAATTGATTCTCTCCCTGAATACTTAATATGTTAGAGTTTATGGCTCTGTCCTTAAATCCTAAATCAGGACTAACAAGAACCAGAGCTCTTCCTTAGTTATATAGTTCACTGAATTCTGAGTTTATTGTTCAAATTTAGGGAACAGAGATTTGGTTATCAAATAAATCTGCACAAAATTAACATTCTCATTTTAAACATTTCAGATTATGCAGACTGAATACTTAAATATTGTATGGTAGATCAAATACCTGTCTAATAACTAACCTAGCACAGCAATATGAGTTCCACTACAATATCTTGGCACATAATTTCTCTGATTACTAACGTTAATAATTTCTAAATTGATAAACTGATACCGTGACATACATCAAAACTTTGGTGTATCTTTAAAGCTTACTACAGAAACTTGTTTCATATTATGGTAGGAGCAATATGTACATGTGAGTGGTGTGTTAAAGGTGTGTGGTAGAGGTACACATGGAACTACAGTTTATATTTTTAAGAATATTTTAATTGATTTTATATACAATGTTTTGACTTATGTAATTTTCTATGTTAATACTTGTAGAAATTGTGTGTGGCGAGCATGTTTGAGTATCATATGGTTCTTAGAGGTTGTCATTCCTGTATTTCTTTGATACTCTGGTATTTTGTTGACTTTTGTTGAGAGTCCAAACCACATGTCTCGTCCTGTAATTCCAACTCAGATGGAACTTCCATTGACCTATAGCAGGAATTCCTCAAAGAGGAAGGATTGCAGAGCTAAACCAAATATTATTTAACTGTCTAAACAGTTAAATAAGGCAGTAATACATCCAGCTGGTTACTACTTGCATTCTTTTATTCCAATTTTATATTAAATAAACTTTCTCAAGATTTCCGCTTATAGGAGAAGAGAGTTTCCATTTATACATTATAAAATAATACCTTATATCTGATTGTTCCTTTTCTCCAGCCTCCAGAGTAAAGTGGGAGGTTTTCTTTGTTGTTCACTGTTTATTCATATGGTATATAAAATGGGCTTAGGAGTCTGGATATGCTTAAACAAGTGTAATATTGTTATTTTCTTCCATCCATCTGATTATAAACCATTCAGGAAAAACAGGTCTTCATCCACAGTTTAAAATGTAATCAGTCATGGGTTGTACTAACTCAGTTTTATTGCAGTGTCTGCAGAATCAGCATTGATTTTAACATTTCTGAAACAGTGGCCAATGGCTAGATGACTATTTCCTCAGTATCCACTGTGAGAATATTGCTGTAATATGTTGCAAATTTTACATATTTATTTTCTTTTTTTAATGTTACCTAAAACAAAGTCTTTGTTGTTTTTATTTTAATCAGTAAATTTACCAAAGAACTGTTTGCACTGTATAATGAATGCCTTTCAGTTAAAATAAAATGGGCCACATTTCCAAGTAAATTCCAAGTGATTTCTTCTTGTTACACGTGTCATTTAGATTATTTGCTGGAGATTCCAGTGTGTAGACTTTTATCAAAGATCTGTATTACTTATCTTATGCGGGTTTGTCATGATCAAGCCTCCATTTTTGAGAACTAAGCAACCAGCTAATGAATCATGTAGATTTAGTAGGTTCTTTAATATTATGACACACAGAGTTAAAGTATCTATTCACTATTCTCTTCTAGATGGGGAAAACTACATGTAGACTCAGAAAGGATATTTAAAAATACGCTTATTTCTTAACACAAATATTTATTTGAAAACTCTTAGTGATGAACAATTTTTCCCCATTTTTTATGGGAATGTTGTAATACATACCACCCATTTCTTCACTTCCTCATGACTTCAAATAGATCCGGTCATGACTTGCCTTCCAGGGCCCCTGATTGTACATCCATTCTTTATTCACATAATTTCACAAATGGATATCCAGGTTCATTCAGTATCATCTCAAAAAGAGTCTTCTGTGCAAAAGACCTCATCTTGGTTTTCCATCACAGAATATGAATTGCTGATGAACATATGAGTTTCATCCTTTGGTGAGGTGTTAGGGTATTTAGGCCACTGGGTCAGTTCCTTTGTTAGATCCACCTGAGATTCCTCTGTTTCTTCATACAGTAAAGCATTTTGTCATACAATGTCATTGCAGTTAACATAATTCTAAATTGCTTTACAGGGAAATTAGAGAAGTTAAAAGATGGACTCCAAGACACAGAATTAAAAAATCATTTTTAGGTTGCATCTGACTGTGCTTAACTATAGTTTGACTTCGAGTATTGCATAAGGCAAATCTAGAAAAGCAGAACTGCAATAGGTTTATTTATGTGTTTTCCAGCAGACTGCTGAAACATCCCATTGATTTTCCAAAATGTTGATGAGTAGTATTTCGTTGCTATCCTAGAAAAAAATTTAGGGCAATCAGGTTTTTTTCTCCAAATTCGGATAAAATTAGTTTGGCAAAGTACTGGTATACATTTTTCAGCTTTTGTGTTGTGGTTTTTTGTTTTTGTTTTTGTTTTTTTTTTTTTTACCATGAGACTAAAATAGGCAGAGACTTGAGGAGGTTTTGTTTCGGTAAATAACTTTGTGTTAGTCCAAGCAAGACAACAGTCAGAGTTCCAAGAAATCTGCTAACACGCATTAAAAAAAAAAAACATTTACAATAAAACTCTTGGACTGATACTGATATATTTTGAGAAAGATTCAATTATATTTGAAATAAACTGAGTAAATTGACTTTATTCCTTTTGATTGATTACAGCTAAGAATCATTTGGCCACAATGTGATTGAAGTTGTCTTTATAGAGAATGACCTCCCATACTCAGTAATCTTGTTTTGTAAGATAATATTTTGCTGCCATAGTGTATGTCATTATATGATCTAAAATATTTTTCCTTATGTTTTCTTTTTAATTCCCTACTGGTTTCATGCTTTTTTCTAATAGTATTTACCGAATCAGTGGTCTTTGCAGTGAGATTTTTAGACATGGTGGGACTGTTCCATGGCTTTATTTTGGAAACTAGAATAAGGTATCAAAAGCTGGTATATTTGACTAATTTTCTTGAAACTTCTGCATTAATCTGTTGTTGTATTGCTAAAACACGTTAAATGTTTTGCTTATACAGGATCATACGATTATAAAATTATCGGTAGAAAGACAGTTTACTATCCTCTCAGTCTCTCATCTACAGTGTGGGGTTCAGTGAAGTATATTTCAAAATTCACTACACTAATTTTTATTAAGTACAAGAAAAACTGAGATCCCATAGGTGACAAAAAGCTTGCTAGGTAGCATATGTCAACAAAAAATACCAATATGAGCATGTGCACATATCTCATTCATGCTGAAAGTTTGTCAGACTCCCAGTGGAATGAAACAACATTATCCTTATTTAAACTAAGGGGAACCAATTAATTACTAAATGTGTAATAAATTTGCTAGATACTAATGCTGTCCTAACCAGCTTCACATTATGAAATCAGGAGACTGAGTCTTGAAAAGGCAGCATTGTCTGCTAATAGTGTGCTTTAAAACAAACATCCTAGCAATATCAGACTGTTATTTTGCAATTATCCTGGCTGCTTAGTTTCATGTGATAGTTCCTTTTCTTTCTTTTTTTCACACTTAGCCTGGCAAAGAAACCTCTGTACCTCCAACATACTTTTCCTTTTCTTTTCTGCCCAACATCTTCGCTGTCCACCTGACAGTGTTATGAATGGTCCTTTCACTGTGCTTTAGCATTCCAGCCTGGTAACAAACAGAGCAGAGTACACATCAGATATGTCTAAGTCATGAGAAGATCTGGCAGCTGTGTTTAGCTGAAAAGCTATGAACTGAGTATCTCTGTTTAGATTCAGAAATGGAACAGAACAGCAATTCCTGCAAGAAAGGCATAAACCTAATTGTTGCATTCAGTAAAGATGTTTGTATATATCTGATGCCTCCCTCAGTGATACAGCTTTACATTCTCACAAGTCACATGCTTTACAAATGTTGCTGTGTTGCCAAAATAAATCCCATTACCTCACATCTTTATGAGATGTTGCCTGTTAACCTGTCCCACAGCCATTCCAAGGATCAGCACAGTAGAGCACTTCATGTCTCTATTCATAGAGGTTAGTGTGACAGAAGTACACAGAGGGAAAAAAGTAATCAGGAATTGTCCTGAAAAAGGAAAAGAAACTATTGTTTTGGTGCGGAATAAAAAAAAGAACTCTGAATTTTTCAGGCAGAATGCAACAGTTCATCAGGAGCTGATTAAATACACCAAAGCAACACATATACTAGACTGTAATAGAGAGTCCCCAGGCACTGGGAATCAATTTCACCATTTATTGGACCAGCTACTAGAGTGGTAGTAAGGCAGGCTTTTAGTCCTCTACCTCCACTCTGAGGCACTGCCTCTCTTTCAATGAAGATCACTTTTTCATTTTTCTCCTCCCTGTTTTCACAGTTAAGAGACTTAAATATGAATTTAGGACTACAAGCTAAAAGGTTTACGGGGGCAAATCATCTGCCTGACCCCTCAGAATGGCAGGTCCTAGCTGGTGAACAATGACTTAGAGGCCTGAATGGGATGCTTTGGAGAAGGGTTCAAAGTCAGCCAGTTAGAAGTGTTAACCAAAGGGACATACTGGGGTTCCTGTCCTTCTCTTGTACTTAGGTGCTGGATTTGGCACTGTTACGAATTTCCTTAATATGTGTTTTACACTTCCAAGGAACTCTCCTATGAGACACCAACTGAGAGCTTGCTCTCTCCTGTCACTCTTACTGCAGAAAGCCATGTTCTTGCTACACGAGAGGCAAGTGTGACAGCTTTCACATATAGAGAACAATCCCAGTTGCTGAAGGACTACTCAAGCTGTTTTAGTCAAGGGTTTTCTTTCCCTCTGGGTGAAATTGAGTAATTTAGCAATCTATGCTTTTATTTAAAACCTTAAATGCTGTCACAGAAAAAGAAGCCTTTTTTTTTTTTTTTTTTTTTTTTTTTTTTTTAGAAAGGGCCCTGTTGAATACAGTACAGCAGACTGGACACATTGTAGGAGCTGAATAAATGTTTTCTTTTAGCTGAATTGGCTTGGTATAGTTGCATACAGCCTTACTTGTTGCCAGGCTATTCTCTTATGTTGAGAGCATTTAAAAATTGCCATGGGATTATTTGGATTTTCTTTTATATCAACAATCAGTTCAGGCAATAACAAACAATAGCTGCCTTGAGTCAGAAAATGACATCTTGTTTCTGTGCTAGCAAATGTGAATGTGGATTTTAAAACTTTCATCTTATGTTCTTTCTTTATTTCTGTGGTGGAATGACATTGTTACCTCAATCACAAACAGCTAATATTTTCCATTTGAACTGCAGATGTATTCAGCAAACATGTCACCTTACTTTTTTAAGATCAAGGATTTTGCACATTTGGAATGATACAAAGGGCCGCAGCTCCTACCTATTCATTTAGATTAATAGACTTCTAAAGCCCAGAGAATTCACTGCAGTCTTGATTAGCATCTGCACAGAGTATTAAACTCATTTCATCCAGTGTTTCTTACATTAGGATACTGTCTTGTATTTGAGTAGGGTCATTAAAAAGACATTTTAAAATGTTACTTCTGCATCACCATAATGTAAACTGTAATAGTGGGTTACTTTCACAAAGAATTTCAGCCTACAATAATTTATGTGTGTATGTGCAGGTGTTCAGCTACTGTACTGCTCATCCTGACCCTTAGTTTCACTTTTATTTGCAAAACAGATCATGCTTCTTATTTTTTTAAAAACCTACAAGGTTTTATTGGTGCATATTCACAGTTTAACATAACTCTTATTCACTAAATCACACCAAGAATTCATATTCAGCGAGGTCCAAAAGCTGCTTTTAGCTATTTTATAGCCCCCAATTTTGTTTTTAGGAGTTACATTCTTTATTCCTCTGTGCATGATTTAGCATTTAACTGTGTTACACTAATCAGATAAACTCAGTCTAGAAAGCAATCAGATTTATCTGTAATTATTTACATTTTCATTAGAGAAAGTAATTTATTTAAGGTTTCAAGTTATTTAATCTGGTATAGACATTCACATGCAGCTACAGGTGAATCCCTCTCTTAATTCCTTGTAGCAAAAATCAGCCAAGTATGACTGATCACACTTGAGAGAGCAAGGAAGTAAAAGAAAAATAAAGAAAGGCTGAGCTGGCTCCTTCCTTTTTGTGGTGAGAAGTTGTTCACAAAAGGAAAAAGGCTGGTGACAGTCACTGCTGTTTTTTCCCCATCTGCTGCTGTTTGTTTCACTCTTGATGCACTATTGAAAAGTATAAAAGCTTTGAGAGAGAGGCTTTGATGGGAAAGTAAGGATTTACACTTTAGTAACCTACTGTGTACACTGTGTGTTCCTAGTCATAATCTCATCTCTCCTGTATTGCAGCCTGTAGTTCTGTCTTTAATTTAAATTAAATTAAAATAAGAATAGCCCACAGTTATGAAAGAGCAGAAAAATATGGTTGGGGAAAATGTTTATATTAGAAGTTTAAAGAGTTTGGGCTACATTAAGCTATAGCTGTGGTCAGGAATTTTGCATATTTTAGTGTTGGATTTGCATCACTGGAAAATAAAATGCCTTGTTGGCCTACTGAACAGCCATGGTTTGCAGATGTGAGAACTTTCCAGTGCCAGCAAACTGCACCACAGCTCTGGAAAATTATTCAGACACAGATGAAGACAAGAGTTCATTCAGGCCTTGGTGTCTCTGTTGAGACTAACATTGCAAGTAAGTACCAGTCTTGGTGAGTATTGTGATAATTACTTGTTTGCAAGGGTGTAGAAAGGATTATCTCTTTGTTCTGTGCAGAATTATTGATAATGGGTTTGCTTCTCCGTTGGAAACACTGCAAACCATTTTACCTGTCTTCTAGAAGCATTCAGATTAGCAGTAGTATGTGACTACGGGCACCTTAAAATCCATAATATTTATTATTTGAAATATTGGAATATTTATACACAGAAAAGTTGCTTGCATAGTATTTTTTGTTATTCATTACTACCTTAAATGGTCAAAATGAAAGGGATATTTTAGAACACAAAAAGAAATGCAAATACCACAACAATCACACATTTATTTTATAAACCAAACACTGAATGGTTGACTTCTTATTACTGCAATATAAACTAGAGTGTTCATCCCAGATTGTACAGAAAATGGCATAATGATACTTTCACAGATTCTTGCAAAGCAAACAAGAGAGTAGTACTAAGTCTGCTCTAAAGAAAGCTGATAGCAATGACTGTGCCAGCTCGTTTCAGCTGTTTTAAAATCATGTTGTTTAATTTTCCTATGGGATTATGGAAAATTTAAGCAGTTACGATTTAAGATTTCGTAAAGTATGATTTTACAAAAGTGCTGTAGAAACTGTTTACCTAAATAGACCCTTGTTTTTCTATTTTGCCTTCCTATCTTCAGCCAGTCAGGTGGCTTTTTTTCATTCTGAAGTCCCATGAAAATCTATTAACAGAAGATAAAAGACAGGGCTGGAATCTTGTCTCTGCTAAGCAGATATGTAATACCATCAAGACTGCGTGGTCAGTCCTGGTATGGACCCTCATTGTGCCAGGATTTCACCCCAAATAATCTAATAATATTGCTGCAGTTCTGCCTTTTGTATGTTAAGCGGGAGAAGGAATTTGGTGTATAAGATACAAGATCAGGAGATCAGTTTGAATTATGTCAGTCTACTACAGGTCAGTAGGAGATCACTGAACAATATATTTTTATTAGGAAGAAATCTTATCATCTTTAACATCCCAGGTCCGTGTCCTGACTCTTGCTTGTTTACACATGTGCCCAATACAAGAGACTGAATAAACAGAAAATTTACAGTTGCAAGTCCTGAAAAGAAGTATCCCGAGAAACATTTATAACTAGTTTACTTACAAAAGTTTCCTAATTAGACTACTAGGAATAGTATGTGACTACAGTTTAAGAACAGGATTTCACTACAGGAATTAATTTTGCAGGAGACCATCAGGTTTGTAATTTTCTAATAAAAGCCTTGGTGAAATTATCCTAGAAAATATTTAAAAATATTTTTCTAGGTCGATTTTATTAGACGTCTAAGATCCATTGCTGTGAGTGCTACAAATGAAATTGAAATCCGTGTAAAAACTAAATTATGGCTTTTTGGCCAGATTTCAGGAAATCATTCACTCTTTAGAGAATATCTGTAAGGCTCCCAGCAGATACAGCGAATTCTCCTAGGCAGCTTGCCAGACTGTCAGGATGAAGGCTGCTATCTTGGATCTCCGTTAACACACTTTGGTCTTCAGTGAAGATTCCCAAAGCTTGTTACATCAGTCTTGGCACACACACTAAGGAAGCATGCACTGGATCATGACTTACATGAAGACATTTTTCTCTCAGGCCCTGAATAAAATCTCTGGCAATCAGGCAGAAAAAACATACTTCCCTTTTGTCTTGTAAACTTGAGAGCCAATTAGTTAAAATATCTCTATGGAATACATGAATCTGCAGCTGTAGGCAAGAAGGAAACTTCCACTGAATATGATATTCCTTTACTGAACGTATTTTATTTTAATTATGAAATATATTATTATGAGTTAAAGTCTTCTGTGACTGTAGTAGTTACATGTACTTCTACAATACATAGGATATTTCTTGTGCCTATCTAGTGACATCTATAGTTCACATGCCTCTCTCTTGCATGACACTGGTGACCCTGCACCTAAAAAAAAGGATGCATTTGTCAAAGGGGTGAATCTAACATTTATGGTACCGCAGGGACTGATTTCATGAGGGAGGTTAAAAGAGCTTTTGCCAAATGACCATCATGAATTGACCAAATAAGACAACAATTCACAGTTATTTTCAAGGAAATATTTGGAAAAATAGAAGGAAGAGGTTATCTGAGGTGGTTTCAATAGAATGCAGTTTTGAAGGAGGAAAAGTTACTGAGCATTGAGCAACTCTATTCAGATCCTCCAAGTATGAAATAAGCCCTGTTGAGTTCATGGTAAAATTTTCACAAAACATATATGCAGAGTGCACAAAAATAAACAAACAAACAAATAATAAATTGCTTATTTGCAAGAATTGCAATATATCTAAACACATCATACTTGCTTTTATTTATATGCTGATTTATTCATCAGTATCTACAAAGTTCTGTTCTTTGTGAAAGGAATAGCATGATATAAGAACTATGTGCAGTGCTTGAAATGGGGATTTTTTGGGTCATACGTTGCTCTTGCTATGTTAATAAATCGTATACTCCTTTGCTAATGATATTAACATGACAATGTTATCCTAATTAGAAGTCTCATTCCTAGTATCTGATATTAACTTAAGTATTTTCTACATATAGATCCATATTTTAGTTGCTTTTCGGTAACTGGCTTTTCTGGTCTCTCTTAAATTCTGTTTCCCTGACCTGAAGGCAGCACAGACCTGTGTACTGAGAATTTGAAATGTACTATTTAGGAGTACTCTGCAGTCTGTATACAATATTCTGTATTTTACGTGTTTTATATAAATAATGTAACTAAAATAAAACTTTTTTTTTTTTTTTTTTTTTTTTTTTTTTTTGAATTAATTGCTCAAAATAGAATAAGAAAAAGAAGAAATGGTTTTCAACCCTTCCTGTCAAGTTGTGAGTTAGCCCAAGAAGTTAAATGGAATGTAGAGGAGGACGTTTTACTGTTAAACACGTCAAAATGGGTTGTGTTTTGAATGGGTAATTTAAAAGGGTTTGGCTGCAACATATTTGTAGAGATTGTTTATCTGAAGTGCTCTAAAGAAACCATCTGGACTGCTGGATGGTTAGAAAGGATGCGTAGCTAACAGAGCTGCTGGCCCTCCTGTCTCCAGGGTTGCTGGATTCTACATTAATACTTGTTTGTCATCTTGGTCCTAAAAAAATATTTTTGACCAAGTCAGAATAAGGGAAAAACATTTCTTAACCATTGTCCGGCTAAATCTTGGACAGTAAATGGAAGGCAGGATGGCCTTGAAGATAAGAAATAGGGTGGGTTTATTCTTGGTTTAGCTCTTAGTATGCTTGGGCAGTTCATTTAATCTCTCAATGTTTAAGTCTCCAATCTGTAAAAATGACATAATAATACAGGCCTCTATAAAGTCTTAAAATCTTCTGAAGCTCACTAGTGGTATTTTGTGTCTCAGAAAAAGTTTACTGTTGTTCCTTCTTCTATATTTTTTCCCTTTCCTGTTTGTTTTTTCATTTTTACTGTCTTTGTCTTTATTTCAAATAGGCATATAGTTGACCAAATTAAGAAAAATCTACGATTTACAACACTTCTGTGAACTTTTAACCAGAATGGGAAGCTTTATCTTAGATGATCTGATTTTCATAGTTTTCCAGATCTGACAGTGGCTGATATAGCCATTGTGGTGCCATTTCCCACCAGCTGCTCTGCAGGGGACATTGAGGGTTAGAAGTGGTATTCTCTGTCCTTTCTTTCTTCCTTTCTTGTACATGGAATTAGGCATGTGAAGAATTAGTAACAGTGAGACCATACTTATGCATATCTAATTCCTGTCAGATAGCCTATAGCCTTAAAAATAAATCTTCAATTCACTTGAACCTCAGATTACCCACCCAAAATTAAACTGAAAAAACCCCCTCCATTAATATAGTTTGAAAATAATTGTAGAACATCCCAGAATTTCACTGAACCCCAGTGAACTTAAAATCATCATTGCCAGCTAAGACATACACAAGCATGTTGACACTGCTAGCAGATAGAATTTTCATCAGTTTAACTTTCTGAGATGTTGAATGAGTCTTCAAGCCTGTCCTTCATCAGAATTTCTATTTTTTCACATAATCTTAGGCCTGAATTTATGTGTAAGCCATTGAACTCTCAGCCTATTGTCATCTTTTCTTTCCTTAAATTTTCCCAAGCAGCCATGGGATCAGACAAGACATGCTTCCCCTTTCTTAACATGCTAGAGCATCCACAGCCAATCTTCCTCAGTAGAGAGTTTATTTATTCCAAGTTCTGCATCACAGGCATCTTGATAAAGTTGTAGAGATGTCCCTGATGAAGAGCAGGATGAGAGACAGGCTAACTCATTCTGGTGCTGAATTAAAATTCTTCCTGTATCTTTAGACACATGAATTACATTTTCGTTCCCTTCCTCCAAAAAAGGGATTAACAGCTTTAATTCCATTTAAGATGTTAAATTAGAGATTTCTCTACAAAAAGTTGAGCAGAAGTAAAGCTAAGTAGGGCATTTCCTTTCTGTCTTTCTTTCTGTCAGTCTTCAAATTCCTTATGTCATTTGTGTTTTACTATAATATTCATATGATAATCAACAGTGATCTTGTTACACTATGGCAAATTTTCTGAACATCCATTAACTGTTTGATGTCATAACATCAAAGGTAAATTTATATTAATATATATCCCTAGTAGGAAGAACAACCTTCTAGTCACCCAGATGCTGTTGACAGAAAATACTGTGTAAAATAATGGACACAGAATCAATATAGCATTTTCAAATGATTGGAAGTCTGTCTGAAGATGGCTGCTTTATGAGAAATACCACTAACATTATGGCCAGGGAAAGATGTGAGATGAAACCCTCTTGGCATGAAAAGTAAAATATCATGTAGGTTTTCCTTTATTTCCTACTCTGGACCTTCACAGTTTGCTTTTCCCACGTTTCCTAAAATAATTCAAGTTTTCTACTTTTCAGGGATGTTTACAGGGTCCACAAGAAAGAGCTGATTTAGTGCTGGGTGTTGTGGTTTGAACTCAGCTAGTAGCCAATCACCACATGGCCAGCCGTTTACTTCCCCCCCTAACCCCCGCTTGTGAAAGAGGGGAGGGACAATAAAAAAGAAATTCATAGATTGAATTAAAAAAAAAAAAAAAAGTAATAGTAACAAAACAAGAGTAACAATATTAAGTCCCAATGGGTAATATCCAGTGCAGTTGCTCACTGACCAGTGACTGGTATGCAGCCCACCCCCACGAGAGATCCCACCGTGCTGACCGGAAAATGGAAATGGACATGAGAGAGCACCATCCCCTTATATACTGAGCATGACATCACATGATATGGAATACTCCAATGATCGATCAACACCCAGCCCTCTAGCTGTTCTCCCTCTCAGCCCAAGGGAAGTTAACTCTATTCTGGCTGAAACCAGGACACTGGGTAAGACCAATTCTGTGGGAAGGTCAATAATTCATCATTAATAACTCTTGTGTCTGTTTACTATTTATTTTTTAAATTGTCAGCATAGATGTTTGATTACAGTTCAGTAAAAATAAAATATTATTTTTACTGTGATATAAGAGATAGCAACACCAAAAATCCTACAGTGACATCACTTTGGGCACCTCAGGAATTTACTGTTAGATAGGGATTAAGCACTGCCAACTTGTTCTTTTAGAATTTGCTTCAGATTTGGATTTTGATGCATGAACAGCCCATATGCTGTAGGTCCAGTTGCATTCAAAAGAAGCTGTCAGGTTCATGAATAGTACAGTTTATTCTATGCAACCTCTACAGGTTCTTTGAGATTGCCTACAATAAATGCACAAACTGCAGGTTGGCTATATAGCACTACACACAAAAAACCCGATTGCAATCACACACACTTAATTCCTGGGTAATCACTCAGTGTAGCCAAGGGCTCAAATCTTACCAAAAGGTGTCCCTTTTGGGAAGGGGCGAGGAGAACAAACCTGTTGATCTGTCCCTCCAATTTGGTATCGGATTATCGTCCCTCTAAATTAGATACAAACTCAGGGTAGTATATGTGTGAGTGGGTGAGTCTATGGTCAAGCCATGGTTTCTGAGTAATGACATGGCACATTCCTTGCTGCAAGGTGCACACTGTTTTTGTGGGAAAAGAGGAAGAATGAGAGATAAAGTCCACAGAGTACTGCAAAACAGTCCTTGATAGAAGGGGAAGAGGAGGAGATAAATCCACATAGTCATGTCAAATGTTCCTTGAGATAAGTGGAAGAACAGGACCGAGCAGCCTCCACCTCACTTCACATTCCTCCTTGGTGCCACCACAACACAAATCCCTGAATCTCTATCCTGTCCTGTGTTTGTTCTGGGCACCATGTGTTAAGGAAATCTGTGTTTTGCAGATTTTTCGCTGCTTTGCTTTTCCCACACTTCCAACAATACAGGATAATAATTTCTGTAGATAAGTACTGAAACCATCTGTGGGACCTTGCAAAAGAAATGTGTGTCCCTGACTCTCACCGAGGAACAGGATGTCTTTGAAAATGAATAGACCTTTGCATGTAGATAGCTGGTCTAAATCTGCTGTTTAAGAAGGAAGAGGAGCATGTGGAAGAGGGTTATTAGATAAAGGGATGTTGTCTTTCCAGCAAATAATTTGGATATTTGAATACAAATTACACTAACATCACAAGATCTTCCAGCCTTTTCAAAGGTAGCAACTTTTCTGGTTTTGATCACTCCATTAGCTGCTAAATGTGCTATTTGATTTTATATGATAGTATGAATAACCCGTATCCACTCTTTGAGGAGCTGTCTAACATTACTTGACACGGAAGTCTCTTAGTAGTGCTTGCAAACACTGGATACTATAATATAAATAGTATCTTTACAGATTAAAGACAGTAGTGAAAATTCCTTTCCTGGGAGTTGATCAGGCAAATCTGACTAAACAGTTGTCAAACTGGTTTACTTCTATCTGTAGAAGTCATGAACCTAGGTTGGATTTAGATTCTGCCAAAGTAAAGGAAAAGCTGAAAATAGGCTGCTGCTGCTAGTATATAAACCATACTCGTTGTATCAAGTGTTTGGTCACAGAATCACAGAACGGTTGAGATTGGAAGTCACGTCTGCTCCAACCCTGCTCAAGCAGGGCTACCTAGAGCTAGTTTCTAAGGACCATGTCTAGATGGCTTTTGAACATCTCCAAGGAGGGAGACTCCATAACCAATCTGGGCAACCTCTTCCAGTGCTCAGTCACCCTCTGTTTCCTTATGCTCAGAGGGAACATCCTGTGTTTCAGTTTGTGCCCATTGCTGCTGATCCTGTCACTGAACACCACTGAAAAGAGTCTGGCTCTGTCCTCTTTTCATCCTTCCTTCAGGTGTTTATATACATGGATAAGATACCCCTGCGCTTTCTCTTCTCTAGGCTGAACAGTCCTGGTTCTCTCAGTCTTTCCTCATAGGAGAGATGCTCCTGTCCTTTAATTCTGGCTCATGGTCAACTTGGTGTCTACCAGGACCCCCGAGGTCCTCTTCTGCAAAGCTACTTTCCATCTGGGTAGTCCCCAACATGTACTAGTGCCTGGGATTGTTCCTCCCCAGGTGTGCAAGATTTAACACTTCTCCTTGTTGAACTTCATGAGGTTCCTGTTGGCCCATTTCTCCAGCCTGTCGAGGTCTCTCTAGCTGGCAGCATAACCCCCTGGTGTATCAGCCACTCCTCCCATTTTTGTGTCATCTGAAAACTTGCTGAGGGTACACACTGCCCCATCACCCAGATCATTAATGACATTAAACAGTTTCCACCTATCGTCCACCTATGTTCATTTATACTGAAAGTGATCGGTCACAGGGTACTGTAACTTTCTGGTGTGTAGGTAAATAAGAGGCCCGAATTGCAAGTGTGAAGATGCTAGGAATCTACAGGTGTCAGCACGTCAGCTGGCTAATAATCTAAAAATATTCAAAAGTAACTGTCTTCAAATGGAAAACTTCCTTAAGTAAATATTTATATTTAAGGTACTCAAGCAAAAATGTCTGAAATCTAAGTGTCGGATATTAAGCTTACTATAAAGCATAATGAGAGTTAAGAAACTGAAAACGGGATGTATGAAAAAGAATATGCTGAACATGAGCAACCTACACTAACCTGAAGGAACACCCTGAGCATAATGTTATGTATTAAATATCACTCCTCTCTGGAATTTATATTCTGTTTGCCGTGGAGTCCAAAGAACCATGCCTTGTTCCAAGGAACAGCACTGAGCATACACTTTAGCCATCCTTTTAAAACAATCACTTCTGTGAACTCACATTTTCCTTCATATATAGCTGAGAAAAGCTATGCTACTGCTAATTTTCAGCTACTTGCTAACACTTAATTTAAAACTCTACCGAGACTTAATTTTTTTAGTGCTTTTGCAGTAATTGATGACTTGTAGTGGCAGAGAAGTACTTGAGAGGCTGAGAACTAGGTCTTGTCTACTATTAAATGTTCATGGAATGAACAAAGAAAAAATTCACAGCAAAATCCTGTAGTGACTTGAGAACAAGATTATCCCAAGGCCAGGATGCTCTAAATGCAAGAACAGCTGATCGTAAGCCAGGGTAGTGATGCCGACATGCAGCTGGCTCCAAGAGATCAGTATGACAAAGCTCTGTATGACAGTAAATAAAACAATGCCAGGCTCCATACCTGCAAACTTTAGTGTTTTGTTAGAAAGAACCTACACGCTTTCAGCTTATTTCAACTAGCACTTTCCAAAACCAGCACAATCAGGCTAATCAGTTTTCAAGGGTGGAAATTTTTAGATATTTAAAAACCAATAGACTAGATGATGCCTGGGTTAAGTGGTAATTATGTGAGCTGCTTGAGGGCTACAATTCTATGTAATTCCTACGTTAGCTGACAATCCTTATTTGAATCTAGCCCTGCTGTCACTTCTCTGATACACCCTTCATCTTGCCTTCTCTACAGCTCTGCCACCTTGGTTGCTTGTTCTTTCCCCCCTCCTTATATCCTTAACTTCTCATCTTAATCCTTCTACTCCCATTAGCTTTTTATCCAAGACTGCTCATCTCACTCCCACTTTGGCTCCAAGTTGGGCTTAGCTGGAAGAATCAAGCATGTCAACAAGCCCCAGCAGAGCAATTTTGAATCTAACATAAGCAGACATTTCCTGTAAACCTGATACCTGGATTATTTCCATGTTACAAGTATGACAAATGGCTCACTAAATAATAGACTTCATAAATACATTATTCTTTCAATGAAATGTTTCATAGCATTTCTGAAAAGGTAATAAGAAGTGAACTAGAGTGCAATTCCTTGCTGAGCTTCACAGCCACCCCTAGTTCTAGGTCTATGTAAGATGCTGGAAAACAACCTGGGACGTGATATCATCACCAGATGCTGGATATATAACTTGATGTATTTCTTGTGGTTAGTGGGCTGAGGAGCAGATCGAACCATTATTCCCCTTTCTGGAAGAGCAGCAACACATCTGTTAGAAATTGCACTAAGACCTTTGGGATTTTCAAATGCAGTAATGCAGTTTTGCAGCTGTAGCTAATTATACATTGCTAGATAATAAAGATTTAGATTTTGGGGGGTAAACGGAGAGGAATGTATTCAGTATTTTATTTTCTTAATGCTATAACTAAAAATCTCTTTATATTCTAACTCCTTTTGCAGGGAACAGGCTTGAAAATGAAACATTTTATTTGGTTTATCTATTTTTAAAGAAATGTCAGCTATTTCTCTCACACTGGTCCCTTTACATGAAACTTGACATGTAAATCAAAGATGAGATGAACTGACTGGTAGAGTTCATCTTATGCAATGGCTAACACACAAGGACAATGCAAGAATTTTGTTAGTTTAATCAGTGCCATTCAATCTCTAAAATGCAGAGAAAAAAACTTTAGCTAAACTTAATATCTCTTGACAATAGATAAAGAGTTTTTCCTTTGAAATTTCATAGTTTCTTCATAAAGAAATGCAAAAAATCATTTCAGTGGAAGATAGAGCTCTAAAACCTAGTTCTTTGAAAATCCCGGTGTATATGCCTTGGAGCTGAGCTGTAGCATGTAAAGGAGAGGTAGATTCAGGGTTGTAAAGCCTGAAAACACAGCTGGTCAGAGAGTTGTCTCTTTTAGAGTTTCGTGAGGCAATTGTTTTTTTTTACATTTGCTGCTGAAATGTGTATGTTTTGGACAAAATCTCTTGTCTCTGACAAGTGTTTTTGCTGTATATACTATCTCTATCTCCTCCGTATTCCCAGCAGTAGTTAAGAAACACTTTACCTCACTTACCTAACAGTGGTAAAGTTTCAGGTCAATATGTGAAATAAATTCAGACAATACCTTGTATATCTTAATGCGAGACAGCTCTGGCCAGCCTGTGAAGATATTTTAAGGACTTTTTTAAAGTAATGCTTCCCCTTGACCTTGAGAAACCCTGAAGTCAGCTAGACAAAAATATTTTCAATTTTTGTCAACAAAAGAGAAGGCAAAGATCAGTCGTTTGCTCAAAAAGCTCTTCTCACCTGATTGCTAATCTCATATTATGGGGGTGTAATGCAGTAACTCAGCTGTTCAATAGCTTATCAATGCAAAAGACAAAAGTAAGTCAGACGGCAGGTTTGTCTCTTGCAGTCCCCAATTCCACAGAATGGGATAGCTTGCTCAATGATAATGTAGTGACTGTTATCATGGGGTAGTGTCCTTGGGAGGCTTTGTGGCTGAAAATTTGGGGTTTTTTTTAACCACAGTCATGAAGATTTACTGCAAGACAGAGGAATAAGAGCAATCTGAGATAAAGGAATAAAGCAGGTATTTGATACGTGCTATAGCATAGGCAAAACTGAGGTGCACTAAAGAACGGAGGTTCTTTAATGCAGGTTCTGTAGAATGTCCTGTAACAACCCATGGCCTCTGCATACAGGAAGATTCATTATTCACAGTCCTCAAGAAATATAAGAGAGGCTCCATCTTGAACCAACTTTGGTATTTCTTGTTCTGGAGGCCACCACTGACTGTCTGAGGCTGCGCAACTGTTTGTGAGCAGAACAGCGACTCAAGCCCTGTGAGTCCTCTGCAGCTTCGCCGGATCTCCTCAGGCTCTTCCGATCCCTGTTTGAGGCTCTGCTCCAACTACGAAGTCACCATCGACAGGTGAAGTCCACTGAGTCTTCTCACAGGCTCAGGGTTGAGGGGGACAGGGTCCCTTTTTTTCAGCCTAAAGATTAAGTCAGACACCTACCTTTCAAAAGAGGGAAGAGGGATTGCAAACTATTTTGCCACATTTGATTGTATTGAGGGGAAGCAAAGGAAAACTTTGGCAAATGATATGGCTAGTGATGTTTGTGTGTGGGAAGTAGTTTGCCTGTTAATTTCAAGGACATTTACACAAGCCAAACATCCTTCTCTCTGGATAAAACCCCATCATCTGGGCTATTATTTGAAATTTTTTTGCAGAGGTCTTTTCTCTCAACCTCAAGTGTATACTTCAAGTGTGGTTTTCCCAGTAAAAAGAATTTAAGAACTTAAAACAACCTCCCGAATTTACTTTAAGTCCTGCTAAAGCTTACACTAAATTGCACACTAGTTTGAGGTTTTTCTCTCTTCATTTTCGGGTTTTCAGGACAGGTCTGAAAAATACATTCCCCAGTCCTTAATGTCGCCCCAAAACAGGACACTAGGCAAGCTACTGTGATTTGATTTTAAGCCTTGCAACTCTCCTGACATTTTTATTTCCTTGAAAGAAAGCAGCAATTGTATGTTTAGCCATTTGTTTTGCAGTTGAAAAAAAATCAGAAATATTTTCTCTCTTACTAACCAGACCAGTTTGTGGACACGAGGGAGTCCTTATAAACCAGCTTTTCTCAATATTTTACTTTCTTCCAGGTGGCTGAGGAAAATAATGCATCTGTTCCAAATCTCAGCAGACCCACACATTACAGACGTCACTAGAGCCCTAAAACAAACATGTGTAAAGCTGGAAATGTTTCAATAGTTCCCACAATTATGAATTCATCTGATATTTGCTTGAGAAACCTAACAGCTTGGAACTTATTATCTTTTCTAAACTAGCTAGTTGTAGTTAGATTTTCCTCTGTGTGTATGTGTATGCAAAGGGTAAGAAGGAGGTGGGGTAGACAGATGGGTTGAACAGTGCCCTGTGCTGAGCCAAAAAGCGACAGAGGAGGTTCCTGGCAGCCCAAGATCTGTGGCTGGGATGAGGTAATAAGTTACCAGTCCCACGTTTTACTCTTCTCTGGTGGTTTGAGTTGTAGTACCCATTGATTTAAATTGTCAGCGAAAGATACATGAGGAGAAAGTTCTCAATAACTCAAAGCAGATCCCTTCTGCCAGAATTAACTCCCTTGCTTACTTTATTGAAGCTATTTATACATTATTTCATCAAGAAAATCCCCCTTGTGACACACTTCACATTTTCAAGGAGGTCCTGGGAAATTGTCATGACCTTACAGTGGGTATTTTAACTTGTTTCTACCTGGGACATCGCCAACATCATTCATGTTTTCTGTGACGGGGCACTTTATAAAAGTTTTTTTTAAAGAATTTCCAACGACATTTTATCCCCATTTAAACAACAACAAAAAAAGTTCCCCTTAAAGGTGCTGTTTTATCATTATCATAGTAACCTCATTTTTTATGTTAGTTTTTCTTATTTGTTTATCTTTACAGATGGCAATATTTAAGCATTTTTATCTTTGGAGAAGTGTCTATACTTTCAATTTCCTTGTTATTATTTTGATACAGTAAAAAAATCATGTCAAATAGTTATATTGTATTAACTTAGTATTTGAAAATGTTACCTTTTGTTAAAGGTCCAGAACAATACAATTTCTTATCAGTATAATTAAAAAAACTGTTTTAAAGTAGTCTAAATAATACCTTTCAGAACATGAGGAAAATGATCTCTGAAGGATAGGACCTGAGGGAAATGGCAAGACACATGAGAAAACAGAGAATATAAGGGAAAGAAAGAAAGAAAGAGAAACAGAGATTTTACTATATAATAGGGCTTAAGTTGCTGATACAGCCAAGACATTTTTATGACTTCTTTTTAGAGGTGACTGTCTAAATTATTTAAAGTCCCATAGCTTGAACTGATGCCAGCCTGTCTGTAGACTGTTTCTTGTTTTTAACTTATGTCTGTTTCCAATTTCTGTTTTATTGTAACCTCTTTTCACTCTTTTTGTGTTTTTTTTCCCCTTATTTATATTCTTCACTAGAAACCCTCCTATTTTTGGCCAGGAAGTGCGTGGCAGGGTAGAGCAGTGATTTTCAATCTGCCTTTGGACAACTTCCTTAAGGCTCCCCCTCAGCACATTCAGGAGTGAAAAACAGCCCTTCAGTTGGATATCTGAACTGGGTGCCCAGCCCAGGACGTTATCAATATTTGTAGTCTTCATGCTGTTCAACAGTGAGCTCTCATAATCCAGAGACATTGCTCTTTCTTTTCTTTTGTTATGCTCTCCCAAGTCTGTCAGAAGTGATAAAGTCCGGCATGACTGGAGAAACAGTTCAACTTTGTGAGCCTAGAACTTTTGTACAGTCTGATTAATTACATGTTCATGTGATTGAAGTGACACTATTTATTCCCCCATGATCCTGCAGACCTAGAGACTTTCACTGATTTTATAAGGTATACTGAGAGACATCATGCTATTTGGGATGTCCTGGAGCATCCTGTTAAGGGTAGTGAGAGATGAGTTTTGATAAAGGGGAAGAGATATAAAAGAGTGACAAGAATGTGTATGTCCTTACTTTGTGAAGCTTTGTCATAACTGGATCTTCCATCCATCTTCTTCCTGATGCTGCTAACAGTGTTTTTTCATGGCCACGGCTTTTCTGAGATTTGTGTTCTTCAGTGAGAGAGAAGAACTATTGCCAATATGGGGGATTTGGGTTCCTTGTGTCAAGGTAAGAGTGGGAGTAACAAAAATGACTAAAAATTTCTGCTTCTTGAGATATAAGAGATGAAAGATATATTTTCTGGATTTGGAGAGCAAATTGGTACATGCTCCCTAGAAGTACAGTTCTTTACCAGATGGACATCAGCATGTCCTGGACACATCCTCTTTTTCACCTGAATGGAATCTGAGGATAATGGGGATCTGTGAGAATGATTTGTCTTATGTTAGCCACTAATGATAGCTAGTGAAATGGAGGCTAGGAGTCCATTATGTATACTGGGACTGCTGTATTAACTTCATTGTGCATAATGTGCAAGGTGGGTGTTGGTCACTTTTCCCAAGTAACAAGCAGTAGAACAAGAGAAAATGGCCTCAAATTGTGCCAAGGGAGGTTTAGATTGGATATTAGAAAATATTTATTTGCCAAAAGGGTTATCAAACATTGAAAGAGGCTGCCCAGGGAAGTGGTGGAGTCATCATCGCTGGATGTATTAAAAGACATGTAGACTTGGCACTTAGGGACATGGTTTAGTGGTGGACTTGGCAGTGTTAGGTTTACGGTTGGACTCCATGATCTCAAAGGTCTTTTCCAACCTAAATGATTCTATGATTCAATGATTCTACAGAGTTCACTGATAGCTCATGTTTTGGATGGACCAGACCTACTGCTACACAGTACACTCCTGCTCAGAAAGGTCAATCTCCGCATTGCATATGTAGTAGATTCCATGTGTCCTGGATCTGTGTCCTGGATCTGTGTCCAGCTCATTCTGTTTGTGTTGTGGAGCACATGTGCATGTATTTCTGCCTAAGAGATATCAGTCAATAAGTGCCCAGACAACAGCTTACCTCACCTCGTGCAGGAGGAAGGGAATTTGCAACCCTTCTGGTGTCAGAAGCTTTGGTAGTTCAGTTATATATATTTCAGCTGTTGCTGAAATTCTGGAAGTGGTATAGAGGAAGGAAGACTGTATTTTCTCTATTTAACAAACTAAACATGTTGGATCTTTTCTTCCTCTTTGTCAAGTAATGGGAGAGAGATATTTCAAGGGGCAATGGCTGCTAGAATGATGAGGTGAAGAATTTCTAAATATGTATTTAGAGCAAGTGTTTCCTAGATCATAGGCATAATGTGAAGGGTCCCTTTCAGTGGCAGTCAGTGCTGCAGGAGAGAGCTCTTTGATCTTTAGAGTGAAATGCAAGAAAGTACATTTAGGTAATCATGTATTTGGTAGAAAAGACTATTTCGCTAGTTTAAGCATTGTGGGATGCTCAGTTAGTCATTTAGACAATGATTAAAATAAGGTATAATATTTATCTGGCTATGAACTCTTCAAGATTACAGTTATTAATATATTGATGTATGCTAGTGACATTTTAATATGTTTTGGAGTATAGATGTAAGGTTTTAGAAATTATATTTAACATACACATTTTTAAATGTTTGGTACAGATAAGATGTTCGAAAGCAAAATCATGTTATAAACTTCAATTATTATACCAGGTGTTCATCTTCCCCAGCTAGTTCCTCCAATTCTCTGCTGAAAATTCATGCTCCAGATCCTCTTCCTTTCTCCATGTTCCTCAGAAACATTTCCTTCCTGCTCTCTGGGATCTCTACAGCAGAAACAGTTTGATACCCTGTTTTCAGTATGCCAAACTGATCTTTTATACATTCAATTATGAGCAATTCATATTTATCACTTTTGAAAATTCACATAAGATATTGCTGTGACAATTCATCTCAGTGATCTCTGGCAGGAATGCTGCAGAGTGTTCTGCTGATCGTAGTAGGTGTTTCTGCCCTGAAGTAAGGAAATCCCCTTCATGTCTGACAGTGGCTTGGATGTACTTCTGAAGTTGATTGATGTTGGGCGCTGAGTAAAATGATGAGATGGTCATGGGAGAAAGTGAGAATTTAGGAAATGAAGGAACAACAGCAGAGCCACCTACAGTGCTTAGGAAATATTTGGAGAACTGCTACTATGTGGTAATTTTATGGTGATCATTGTATTACTTAGAGCCATGGGACTTTGTTAGGAGGATATCCAATTAGAAACTCTGAAAGAGGAGAGATTAGTCTGTGGAAGACTTGGCAGTAGCAGGGAAATATTAATTACAGGCTGAAAATTACCTCTGTACCTCAAGCCCCATCATAAAAACACAGGGCGTTGGGCCAGCTCTTTATTTTTCATCCCCTTTGTGACACTTGAATCTCTCTCTGCATACTTGAAGTTAAATCACAGTATATGTTATTGCTAGGAGGCTGCAGAGATCATGCCTTTTCCTTGCCGTAGTCAGGAAGGGTCTGTTTTTCTCATCGCATTTTTTTCCACTTGTCCTCAGAACAACTTACTGCTCCAGTGGTTACCATAGGGACTAGAAAGACATTCAGCATATTCTTCCTCAGTGTTTTTGCAGGCTGCTCTATGAGCTTGCACAATTCCAGTAGTGTGACACCATGTTATCTTTTGTATTTAAGACTTTATCTCCTCTCTTAAGGAAAAATGCATTATGAATTCTAGACCAGTTTACAAGAAGCAACAAGTAGCTTTGGCCATCTCATTAGTTCCACCCCCCCCCCC
>NW_020799097.1:20298696-20339460 GCF_003259725.1 Athene cunicularia
CCCCCCCATTTCTTCATTCTCTGTTTTTAAAGAAACTTAAAAAAAAAATAATTAAAAAAGTCACTTCAAGTCTTTTAAAAATTTCTGGATCCAAAGCCAGAGATTGTCCTTAAGCTAACAGAAATATAGTTACTTTTGTCTCACCCTCTTAGACCTACAAGATATACAGATGCAATCAAGATTAAAGAAAGTTATCACAAAGGCCATTTCATTTGTGCTCTGAGAGAACAAGAATCCTTCCTTGTTATTAGTCATTAGATCAAAGCTGCATTATGCGGGAATGTTGTATTTATGTTCTAAACTTGGATTTCACTCAGCAAATGGCTTTAGGCCCAAGCTTTGGTGATTAAATTAGGTACTTAAATTCTGATTAAGCACTTTAATGAAAAAAAAAAATTAAAAATACTTGACCCATGGTTCACATTTATTTCTGCCCCTATTTTACTGCAAAAAAATTAGTTTTTTCAAAAGTACTCTAGTGGAATATTGTCCTGTTTATTTTTCACTGCACATAATCATTTACGTGTCAAGTGATTCTGGATGTTTCAGTGCTCAGGCAAAGATGCAAATCTCTTTAAACTGTTCTTTGCTTGGCCTACAAAATTTCAAGAATCTAAAATCACTCTGCAGTTTAGAGACTTACCCTGTTTTTAAAATAGTGCCCTCTTTAAGTGGAAGCCTGTTGTAAAATTGTCCTATGACTCAACCAGTAAAACCTCTATCCCTAGCACTGGGATATAAATGGTATTATTATCCTTTTGGAAACAAAGGGAAATTGAAAAAGCTCCAGAAAAGTTGTAGTCCAAACTTCCTCCTTTCTCTGAAGTTCACTTTCTTATGTGAACAAGTGTATGTCTCAAACTAGACATTATCTGAAGCTGACTTTCCCTGGGTGTTCTTTGTAAAGCTGACCCTGTTTTCTGCTGTGAAGGCACTTAAATGCTGTTTGTCAGATGGTCATGCCAAGAAACAAGGCTTCATTTCTGGCATGGGTCAGGACACTACAGTAGACTCAGCAGAAATCTTGTATTTACAGAAAATTCCCCTAAGAAAGAAACAAATTCAGTATGCTTACAAAAGACATGTGGCTGTCTACTGTGTACTGAATGTCCAGCTTTCCCCATGCAGTCTCTACGCTAATGAATTTTAGCTCTGCGCTGTAGAGCTATGCCATTCCCAAGCTACCATAACCTTTCCTGCTTCTCTCCGATTCTTACAGCATATTTTTCCCCTGGATTGTAATATGCAGCATGTGTTTGTGTGGAAATCTTCACATCTTCAATATTTGCTAGACACTCAGCAGGAACCAAGTTGTGTGCTTAATCTGATAAGCCCTCACATCCCTGACTCTGTGAGCTGTTCGCACTATGAGGTTACGTGAGAATTCATGCATACTTGGATGTGATGGGCTTCTAAAAATATCGCACTCCAATGTACATGCACACTGACAGCAGAAATGCCAGACATTCCTCACTGCTCAAGGCTTTTCTACTGAATGTATATGTGTATGAAAAAGAACCCAGTTCGAGGAATTAAACCACCTCCCATTAAGGCAGTACTCTAAGAATTCTTTTAACAGAGTTTCTTTGCTAATTATTCATAGATTCTTTGTCTCAAATAATGAGCAGATGTAGTCCAAAGTACTGTAGATCTTCTTCTGCCCTTGACTATTGAGTCCACTTGACTGTGAAAAAAATCAAAGGAGTGACGGAGGGAGGGCTGCATTCAAAGGAAATTTGCTATTGAAACAAAAGTGAATCTGCTTCCCTGCCAGACTTTCCATGGACAAAAGGCTGTTTGTTTTCCCTTTGGTACCACGGTGGCATGGCTTTCATTAGAAAGGTACCAGGCCAAGGTTACAGCTGTACAGGATTGCCAGCCAGCTTTTGCAGCCAAATGGTCTAAAGCAATCCATGAGAGCACAGCTGTCTCACAGTGCAATGAGGTGAGGAACACATGATGAAGAGCTAAGTCTGTGTCTGTGGGTGAAGTGGGGAAGGAGAAGAGATCACTGAGGCTATTGCAGAATGCAAGTAATACAAATTATTCTGAGAATTTGCTGTCAGTTAAATGAGCTAGGCATCTGATAGTGCCTGAAAGAACAGATGGATTCAAACTAGGATGTCACATCCAACTCATTTTATCTGTGGCCAAGAAGGGCGGGGAAACATCTGAATTTCCAGCTTCAACATCACTTGTATGCTTATGTTTTTCAGTAAGATCCCAAAGCTCGAAGAGCCTGTTTCCCATTTAAGATATAGCCAGATTCTCAAAATGAAACAATCCTCAGGAGACTTCATGAGATTTCTGCCAAACCCACATAACTATTAAAAACGATGTTGGCATGGTCAGTTCTGCCACCAACCCAAACTGTACTTCTGGTAATCTTAAACCTTCAAGCTTATGCCAAGATGAAAATTCCCTCAGCCCATATTTACTTGCAAATATATCTGATGTTTTGATATTTGTAGAATTGTCTATATTTGAATTCAATATTAGTGAACAAATTATTGCATTTATTGAATTTTATCTGTCATCTTTAGGACTTACAAGTGCTATGTGGAGTCAACTATTTTGAAATACACATATCCTTAAAATCAGACAGTTGTGTGTTAAATCAAGAGTATGTTGGTTTTTGTTCCTTTGAAACTTTCCAGGGCCCTGAGAGCACCAACAGACCTTATTGGCCCTGCCCAGCCTCCATTGGGCCTCCCCCCTTCTTTGCCTTTAGGCCCAGGACCCCATTTCAATTCAGTCCAGAGTTCTCTGTCCATAGACAAATTTTTTTCTACTATGTCTGTCTGCAACCATATCCCTGGCTCCATCTCCTTTTGCTACTGATGAGATCCCCGGCACCAACTGTGGACCTGGATCTGGGGCTGCTGATGGACCCTGCTACCAGCCCATCCATGACTCTGCCTGACATGCTCAGCCCCTGTGGGACAGTGTGCTCTTAGTGAGGGAATGGCTTGTTCTGAATCACCTTCAACTCCCATGTCCTTAGGCAGCAGCTGGTCCTTACTGCTCTTTGACATCAGGTTTTGATCAATGGATTTATTTTTTTATTTGCATTTTTTAAAAATAAAAGTACATTTTGTGTAGAAGTCTGCAGTATCGTTTAAACCTCAGCTGGTAGTTACAGTCTGATTCTGCCTTTAAAGAAACAGAGAGATGGTCAAGCTTCTTCATGAAATTATTTGTGTGGCTTGCCTGTTTCTGACTCAGGCAGCTCTTTATGTGGTGTAAACAGTCTTTGTACAAATGCAAGATAATACCTAGCATAGGGGAAAAAAAGGTTACAAGATTGTACAGTCCTCAGTATTTGGCAGTATCTCCACATTTCCAGTGAGCCTTCTCCTGCCAAAAGCCTAGCTCATGAGGATGAGCTAAGAAGTAGTGATGGATGAACTGGCTGCATGGACCCTGCTCCTGATGCACATGCATGGGAGAAATAAATCATAGTGGCCAAAAGTCTTTAGTAGGGCTCAGCACCAGAAATGGCCTTGTGTCTTTCTCTCATCCTTATTCTCTTCGTTACTCTTAAAGGCAGAAAAGATTAAGTCATGCCAAGTTTTCTCCCCTCAGCTCTATCTAATTACCCAATCCTGATTCCTTCAACCTTAATGGGCCATGTTTTTAAGACCTTCAGTCATTCTTGTTGCTTGTATGGACTGACCCACATTCTTGAGCTGCACAGCCCTAAAATGGACACAGTACTCCCCCTGAGGTCGTACTACTGACAAGTAGAACAAGAGTTACTTCATGAGTTTTGCAGACAAAACTATTGTTTATCTATCCCAGTATGGTATGTTCTGGTTTTTGTAGCAGCTTAACATTGAATCATTTTCAACTTGTGACTCACTGTAGTTCAGAGACCCTTTTCTGTAGCACCAGAGATCATAATTATTCATCCTGTTGTTATACAGCTGATTGCTCTTACTTATGTGCAGAACTTGACATTCATTCTTGTTGAATTGCATTGTATTCTTCCCCAGACAATTTCTCTAAAATTGCTCAGTGGTCCTGCTCTAAGCCTATTTTTAGAACCACTCTTGTTAGTGGAAAGTGGCTAAAGCCACTGTCACTGATGCCTCATTACCACAGGTAATGTCTGCAGTGTTACTTCTGTCACTCTACATTAGGGTAGCCCAGACACTGATGGCACTAAAGATACCTCCCTTTAGATGCTTGGGGATAGATACCTACAGGCATTTTAAGTGCTTAAACTTCCATTGCAGGCAACTTTCACTACAGGCAATGAAAATAAAGTTCAGAGTGATTTCTGAGTATTTGAGGATTATTTACTTAACCAGCCCATCAGCACAGTGGTTCCTGAGTGCCATCTGAGATTCTCTAGGCTGACCCAGACATCCACAACAGAATGACAGAGGGTGTACAGGAACTTGGGGATGTCTGTGCCCTACTGGATGGCAGCAAGGTGTTAAACAGGAGATCCTAGGACATTACAAATGGCACTGGATCCCTCTGATAAATTAAAGAAACTCCTATGCATTTTGTAGAGGGTGAACTGAAGTGCTCTCCAGGCTCCATTGACAGCACACTTTATCACTCCATACACTGTAATTGGAAATTAGCCTGTCATGCTGATAGATACTTACGTGTTCTAATTGCAAATTTAAGCCCTTAATATAACCTAGCAGGAGGAGGAACTCTATTGCTGAGAGGGGAATGCTCTGGATGTAATGTAAAGGTTTTTCTCACAGTTCCTCCCTTCTCTGAAAAGAGAAAATCGGATACTGAGATTACAAAGGAAAAGGTAGAGTTTTCACCATAATCCTAGGACATGCTGTCTTAGGTGATGGACTTTCTTCTTGTTATGGAGAAAAATTAAAATCCACAATTAATGGTGACTTGAATTTCCTTGTGAGCAGCATGTAACAGTGCAAGATGATTGCACACATATGGTGAGGGATACACAACTTCATTTTTGCTCAGTTGAGTTACTTGCCAAAGTCTACATAATGACAGGGAATTTCTATTCAAGTTCAATGTTCTTTCACAATCCAAGTTTAATGAGGTCTTCACTTGGTGGAGAACCCCAGGAATGCTCAGTGGTCCCTAACATTAAACATTTTAACAAATTCTGAACTGAAGTTTTTGAACTTTTTCAACATCTCTTTCAAGCTTTCTTTTTTTTTTTTTTTTCCCAGAGAAATATTTTATGATATGCAAATGAAACAAAAAAACCCCCAAATTTTGTTTCAACATATGCAGGGCCACCACATGCTGGACTGCATTAGCCAGAATGTAGTCAGCAGGTTAAAGGAAATGAATATTCCTCTTTACCTTTCATTAACCAAAATTGCAAGTGGAATATTGGGTCCAGGTTGTGGCCTTTCAGTACAAAAGAAATATTAAAAAATCCAGCAGATATCCACAAAGACAGATAGTGGTCTGACATATAAAGTTTAAGAAAATTTAAGAAAGATGGGTTTATTCTCTTATCTGAGTGAAGAGAAGGAAAAGGAAATATATCTAATGGTAATCTTCAGCCACGTAAGTGAGGGAAGACAGATTTAAACTCTTCTTAGATATGGTCAGTGAAAGGAGGCAACAGCCACAAGTTGCAGCAAGGGAAATTCCAGCTGGATACGCGTATAAAATTTTCATTATGACAGTGGTTAAGCGCTGGAGGAGGTTGCCTAGAAAGGCTGTGGGTTCTTCATCCTTAAAACAGTCAAAACTCAACTTGGCAAGGCCCTGAACAACCTGACCTGGCTTGGTAGCTGGCCCTGGTTTGAGGAGAGGATTGGACTAGATGGCCTCCAGAGATACCTACCAACCAAAATTATTTGGTTCTAAACAACATGCAAACCAAGCAGGGATGGATTTTAATTTCTTTAATATTTCTTTCACATCACTTTTAGTTAGGGGATAGAGGGACAGAAGGTAAAAGAGAAGGGTAGGAAACACTAGTAACTGAAGCTATTTCCTTTTATGAATTGAGAAAAAAACCAAAAGTCCATGGCAACAACTGACATTTACTTAACTCAAACACCCTTAATTAAAATTAATATCATTTTTTAATCAAGACTCTTTATCAAGTTGATGGTGTATTTGTTTCTTATATGACACTTCATTACTGTCAGCCATGACCTGAGAAGCTTGACAGATAGAGAAAGAACAGAAGTTCACGGGCAGAACTGGGAACAAAATGCATTCCTCCCAGAGCAGTGTTCAAAGCTGTAGATAATTTTGCCTGCTTCCTGTTGGGAAAGGTCTTTTTTTATCTGCTGTCAGTTTAAATGGATATTCAAAACTAGGTGAATGCTGTGCGTGTTCACACTTGGACAAAACATAGCTTGCTAGGTCATGTTAGAAAGCAGTTCACTGGCAAGCATCTCTGCTGATGTAACTTCTGATTTGTCTTAAATGACATTCATCTCATCTGAGTTCCTATATTCCAGTGAATCTCTGAACAATTAAAAGGGAAGGCATACATGGAGTCTGTTTTTTATCCCAAGATCCCAGCATAAAATAGAAATGTGAAGAAATAGCCACCATAGGAAAAGTCTCTTCTGTTCCAGCTGTTCTATTATGACAGCTTGAGCCCTTGAATGTTCTGTCTCCTGTTGAGCTACTCCTTTTCCTGTCTTGTTTTCTCCAGTCTGACAGCTAATTTGCTGGCTCCCTGTTCACTTCTGCCTTCCTTCAGCCTTTTTTCACAGCCTGTTTTGTAGCTTTGCTATCCTTTCTGCTCTCATTTTTGGATCATGATGGTGTGGATACTCCTGGCAAGTCATAATTAATCATGTGCATGCGTCCAATCTGCTTTTCCGTAAGATCTCTCTGAGGAAAACATACAGTTGGATTTCAGTTTTCCTGGAAATTTTTACTGTTTGAGCTTTAGTGGATTCTCAGTAAGTTTTGACAGGACTGGATACCTTACTCTTTGACTGTACTTTTTCATTTGGCAGTCAAAGAGAGAAACCCAAAAGTCAGCCACTGTTGCTGGACTTGCTAAGTTTGCATGACTTATCTCGATTTTTTTTTCTCCCCTGTTGGTTAAATAAATTTCTTATAATTTCTCATAGACTTTCTGACTTGGATGCATACACTAACTTGTTTCCCACTTTTTTTCATATGCATTCCTTTGTATGGACATACATGATGAAAGATGATAATAAACAATGGGTATGACACTAGCAAATTCACTATGATAAAACTGAATAATGGTGGGAAATGTTTGTGAAGAATATTAATAATGGTGAAAGAAACAAAATATATTCATTATTGTCAGGCAACTATGTGTATATTTCAGTTCAGCAGTGTCTGGAAGCAGTTATTTCAGCTTGTAACAGTCTGCTGTGGCAGATACAACCTATGGGGAAGTTCCTTCTCCTTCAGCAGTTGGAAGCTGGTTCATACCTTAAAACCTGAGGATTTATATATCAAAGAAAAGTTCTCTGAATCTCTTCTATTCTCTGGATAATTTTACTATTCATACAAAGGTCCAATATTTTTTGGAAAACAGCTAAGCTATTTGGCTTCGGTAATGTCATGTCTGAATCTTGTCAAAACGTATTCGTTCTTCACAGCCCATAAAACATATGGGAATATCTCATGACACAGAGTAAATTCAAGTTACCAAAATTCATGCACTGAAAACAGAATAAAATGCAGTGTTTAGAGCAGAGAGAAATTCTGCTAAAATTGTGAGCCGGAATCGAAGGAAGATCTGGAATTTTCAGTTCAGGACACAGTAAATGAACAGCATTGGAGCAAATGTGATGATTCAGTGTTGTTATACAGAAGTATTAACATCAGTCCCCAAAGGAAATAGCTTGGTTTTAATCAGCATATCCAACTCCCACTTATAACAATAACAGCTGCAAATGAAGATCCAGGGTAATAGGAGGATGTAGATGTGTTAAGATGACTGCTTCTTGGAAAACTGGAAAGCATGTGCACTGTGGATA
This sequence comes from Athene cunicularia, assembly GCF_003259725.1. Classification (NCBI taxonomy): domain Eukaryota; kingdom Metazoa; phylum Chordata; class Aves; order Strigiformes; family Strigidae; genus Athene; species Athene cunicularia. The sequence continues at coordinate 20,306,637 of NW_020799097.1, forward strand.
ATGTAAATCTTTTTTCTAACAATATTGATCATACAACCATAGAACCACTTGAGGAGCATGGGCTCCACTAATTAAACATAGAAGAAATGTATGCATTTGTGGAGGACAACAGAGAAGAAAAACAGCTGGTAAAATACAGTACTTTGCTGAAGATTGTTTTAGATATAGATCTGTGATAATTTTGGATGAGATCCATTCAACCTAAAGCATTTATAGCAATAAATTAAACAGTACTATAATAATTCATTTGCAGTTTGGATGAAGCCATCCTGCTTTGGAGGGGTAAAAACATTTATTATTAATGACAGGTTGTCTTGGTGCCAAAAGCAGTTCCTGGACATTTTTTAACTTAGTAGAACAGGCATAGCCCTAACATCCCTCTTCCTTCCCAAGTTAGAATTGGAATTCCTTAAACTTATTGAGATTTCAGACAGGAGTCTTAACAGCCTTAACATCAGTATGTCTTAAAATTCTGGATGTCAGTATTCACTAGGCACATCCTAACTAAGCTTGGACATTCCCATGACACTTTTCAGGCATTTTTATTCATCTGAAGAGAGGCTGTTCCACGGAGTGGTTTGCTTTTGTCTGTATTTCAACAGACATCTGTAGCACGCACTTCTTTTGCAAGATGCCCAGGTGGTTAAAGCACCAATTCAGAAAGTGGGAGGGACAGGTTTCAAAGTGAAGATATTGAAGTCCCCTCACTAGATGGCTACTTAATTCATAAGTCATGAGTGTGAAGGACAATATTATTGTGCAGTTCAGTCTACAAACTGCCTTGTGTGAAAAGAGTAGGGAAGAGGTACCTAAATGTTGTCAAATGGCTAGTGCTGGGACAGTTTAGGTTCTCAGGTCTTGTTTCTTGGAAGGTGCATATGTTTTATTTTAGACTATTAACAAAAGAAATAAAACCTTCCTGCAAGCAGACACCAGATTTCTTTCTCTGCTTTGTGTCACCTGACTATTTGAGCAGCAGCATAGGGAAGTGGTGCCTTCTTGCTTACTGTCCCAGCACAAAATCTGCTCCCTTCAGAGCTCAGCATTTTGCCTTCAAAACAGAATGAAAGGCAAGAAGCTTCCACCCAGCTACTCCATGTTTGTGTGCTTAAAGATCTCTCTTTTGAACAAAATTGAGCCAAGAACTCAAATTTCTTCCTTGCTGCTTGAATTCTCTTATCATTAATCTGTTAGGACAAAGAAAATTATGTCCACTGATATGGTTACATGGCCTTATCAAGAAAAACCCAAGAATAGGCTCCATCCTTGTTCTGTGTACTTTTAAAGGCAGATGTAGACTTCTAAATTATCCAAAGTGTTGAGATGAATGTGAGCTTGGTGTATACCACTGGAGCTGCAGAAGGTGCTTCTGCTGTGCAGAATGGCTGTTCCTTTTCTGGTTTAGGGAGGTGTCTCCATCCACTAAACAGGGAACTTGGGCAATGATTTTAGACAGGCAGACTATTCTACTTTAACTGTTATTCAGGTAGACTGTGCCATGAGTTCATGAAATGCTCATTTCATACCTGTACTACTTCAGCAGATACAAGTGCAAGGAACCTTGGCAGTTACAAGTCAGCAGTTCCCTGCCTAGAACATTCTAATCTTGAAAGACAATATAAAATATTACAAGTTTCAAGGTTTTTGCATACTGTCCTTTAGAAAGCTACTAGATTTGTTTTGCAGTTCTGGGAACCAAAGAAGCCTGGGAAAAAAAAACATGGAAGACAGATTTAAACGACTGAGAAACATTCAAGTCCCACTCTGAACTAAACTTAGTTTTTACAAAGGAAAGATTTGGCTAATAAAACTGCTTACAGGAAACTTACTTCATCAGGATCTCAATATGAAAAGTGGACAGAAAACTGGGGCTTATAGTACCAAGATAATTAAACCCAAAATAAAGCTTAAAAATGGTCAAATAAAGTCACTTCACTCTGGGAACAGTTAAAACTCATGCCCAAAAATGTGAGGGGACATTGGTTCAGGATCTGAGACACTGATTCTGAATCTGTCTTTATTTGACCTGACACAAAAGGCTACGTATTTACAAGGAAACTATGTGCCTAGGACTATCCTTTAGCACTAAGGCCAAGTGGTATGGAAGAGAATCCATCATCATCTTAGCCAAAAAGTCAGGGTGTACATCCCTTGAGATCAGTTGATAGATTGCACTAACACTCAGGCCATGCCTGGAAATTGTTTGCTAGAGCAATCTTTGACCCAGGAAAAAGGGTGCCAGGGAATGTTCTAAGAATTTAACATGTTTAAGTGTCAGTGCCCAGGAATGTTCCCTGGCACCACTTTGATTTGTTAACACAGAAGTAGCCAAAATCCTTTTGTTTTAGACACTTCGGATGACACCCGAGGCACAACTAGCAAAGGATAAGCTCTGCAAAGAATTGAAGTATTTATAGGAGTAAAATAATACGGAGGGATGGAGGTGATGGATGAGGGGAAATATGAAAACTGCAGTTAAAATTGTAATTTTTTTTTGATAAAACACTGAAAAAATAAGATACTGGCTAATCTCATTTGATTTAAAATGCTGAGACAAAGAATGAGAGTATGTTTTTAGAATTATCCTTCTGATGGTATTATGCTTGTCCATTTTGAAGCATTACTGTGATTCCGTCTACATTCAAACAATACTGACCATCTATTTTTTTTTTTTTCAATTTCTTCATCATTTTATGGATGTAATAGACACATCCAACTTTAATTCTTAGGTACTGAAGTGTTACTTCTCATTGTCCTTACCGGGATAAATTTTTGTTTCTTTTTCTTCCCATTTTCCAAATTCTAATTTATATTTGTTGGTATCAGTTTTCCCAATTTTCTAGACACCACTCTGGTTTTATAGCTGTCTTCTTATTTTGTTTGTTGGGTGGTTTTTAGCCAGATTTCTTTCTTACTTATAAGATTATGACTTCTGGGGCATGAAGCAAAATGACCATAATTGATTGCCAATTGCCATATGATTTTTCCGCTTAAATTATTTCTTCTAGATGACTTGGCTCATAATTCTTTTCAGCTTTGGGAAATGTCTCCTTTCAAAGCACTGGTTACATACATTAGTACTTCAAACTTTATTGTACTTGATGTAGCAAGTGTAATCAAACTTATTTTTTTGTACGTACACTACCATTAATTTTTACTTATAGAACCAATTCTTCTTCATCCCTTACAATGGGATTTCACGTTCCTGTCTATACACTCCCATGGAATGAGAGAACTACTGTATAATACATGCTGAAATTTCAAGGATGTTTAAGTAATGTCAGCATCATGTTGTATTTAATTCATATTGATTTCTCCATATAACAGATTTCCTGATTCATTTGGTTGATGTTCCCAGAGCTGCTCATCCTATTCTATAGACTAAGTAAGAGATTTTCAAAATACAGCAAATATTACCTCATCTTGTACTCTATCTTCTAAATCACTGATCCTTAAACCTTTAAGAATATTTTTGGTGAAAAGAGTTACTTTGTCAGACAATGATTCCCATATAGATTATTTAAGACCAACTTTAAGATTCTAATAACTGATTAAATTAATTTCATATCCAAGACATTTCATATCCAAGACATTTCTTCTGGTTCCAGGTAGGGAAGAAAACAGAATCTAGTTCCAGTTCACGTTCCACTGATATTTACCATGAGCATGAATTTAAAAAGATAATTTCTCCTCTTTTTAGAGAAGCTGAGTAAGTCTGTTTAATTATTTGGGCTTCTTTATTAATAAGGTTTAGAGCTCAGCTGTGTTTCCATTAAGTCAACTCTCTGTTGACTTCATGGCAGCTGTATTTCACCTACAATTTTTCATTTGGCTTTTCAATTTTATTTTTCCCACTTCTCTATATTTATGAGCACTGTTAAGTGCTACTGATGTGAAAATATTCACTTTTTTTTTTTTTTTTTACTCTGTTCTGACATCTATATTCTTAAAGACATGTGAAAACAGAGATGAAGGGAGATATTTTTGTACCCATAAGTAATGGTTGACAACACAGAAAGGAATCTGAATGAAACCTCATGGACAATCTGGGGGTTTTTTTTGGCAGCCTGTTGCAATAAGTAATAGGAAGATGAGTGTGAACACATGCACTGTCCATTGCCATAATAATTACTTAAATTCAGATAACATGAATGTACCCTAATCTAGGGTACCAATCACAGGCTATAAGAAAATTGAAACTGTTCTAGGGAAGAAAGTAAAGCTTCATCTGGGGAATTTCTCTGCCAGCTGAGGGCAAATAGAAGAACTTTTCTGAAAGCTCCATCAATGGAGCTGGAAGAGAATAGGAAACTCATCTTATTCCTTGGGTGGGGAAACAAGGGTTTTATAGAAAAAAATCAATAGGTTCTATGGGTTCTTTTAGTTCTGTGGAGCAATCCTCAAGACTTTGTCCATTCTAATTGCATTCTTATCTTGATTAAAAGTGGTACTGCCTACAGTTTTGGTTACATTTTTAAAATTCTTTTCCTAGAGCACCAGCAGGATTATTGCTTTTACAGTGTAAATATAAGATCCTGCCCTGTAAATATCAAGATGCTGAAAGAATACAAAAATTACAGGTGTTTCTGAATTATTTTAGCTTTCAGTAAGGAAATATCAAAAGCAATCCAATTTGGAAATGTTGCAGGTATGAGAACAAGAGTGATGCTGGTCAGAAACACTGCTGAAGAAATTTTATTTAGATATTTAGAAAAATCAGAACAACCACACAAAAAAGCCTACGAATTAATTGTGATCTATATTCATAGTCAGACCAGGAGAATTAAGCTAATAGATTTGTTCTCTTAGTATATAAAACTGCCTGTGCCCTGGAAAGCCTCAGACTATAATTTGCTTCATAATGGCTGCTGAATTGATATCACCCATTAACATATTAATTCTTTGTGAATGTTGATACTCAGTCTTGAAAAAGGCTCAGGCTTCAAAGCACAGTTTGTCATTCCCTCTCATACATATTCCAACAAGTTGTGGTGTTTTTTTTTTCATAAACAATACCTTTCTCACTGTGAGATTTACTGCTCCTTAAAAATATCTGACGGTTAACTTTGGCAGTCATTATATTGTAGGAGGACACAAGAAAAATTTGTAAAAGTTCTGGGACTCTGCTCATCTGGCAGCTAAAGGATTCCAGCGAAGTCTTGCTTGGCCTCAGGCTGAGAGTATGGAAGTTTTAAATTGTTCATGTGAATACCCTAAAGCAAAGAGGAGCCTGAATATTGAGAGGCATATGCCAGTATATCCGACTGAGGAAATATATATGAGAGCTTATCTTCTCTTGTGAATGTTTCACACTATTTCAGTTGTAAAAAATGTATTGTACTCATTTTTTGAGTACAGTAACTCATGGTTATTCATGCAAATCAGGCAGTCTTTCCCATTGATTATTTTCCCAAAAATTCTAAGTCATATAATTCAATAATATGATTAATATGATTTATTATTTATATGATAATCCAGTAATATGATTCCTGATATAATTTCTAATGATTTACAACATATTTGCAAACTGATGAATACTGATGTTACTGGGAGTATTTCCATTCACCACAGTAGGCTGTGAATCAGGCACATACCAGTATATATAACATTCTCAAGAAATATTTCTGGAAGTTTTTGAAAACATACAAACCAGTCTCAAAGCTGGGAAATTATAATGTGTGGCAATAAGCTTTTTAATAAGATAAAGTTGCAGTAGGTGTCACTCAGTGATAGTTCCAGAGAAGTCAATGGACAATTAATTTTAAAGTTCTTTTTAATTGGATTTTTAATGTCCTGAGGTTTTTTGGGTTTTGTGTTGTTTGTTGTTTTTTTTTTTAAAAAAAGATAATTCATGAAGCACTTGTTTTTCCGGCATTTTCTCAGGAACTCTATACAGACAAGCTTGCTATGGTGCTATTATAATCATTTTCAGCCATGAATGCCCTTATATCCACAAACATTTGTGGCCTAGAAACCATTTCTCCAGAACGCAGTCTACCTCAAGTCAAGGAAAGGTCTCTTCACCTTTTAGGAGTAAAATGCTATTCTATGAAGAACAGCAGCTGTGTGCATAGTAACAACATAAGTAGGAACAATACTTGGAGAATCACCTAAAGTTCCATGATTCTCTCTAATGTGAACCTTAGCATAATCCTCATTGGGCACCATGTGGTTTTGCTGCATTCAGGGATGTCCCACTTGTGTGTGAAGTGATGGCTTTCATATCTCCATGAGACACATCCAATCCAGTGACAGGAGAACAAACTGAAAAATCTAGTTCATGAGAACTGTAGAACCAAAGAACATTGCAAACAGGGGTTTATGTCAATATTTGCCGTGAGGTAAAGATTGCACCTGCTGGAGATATAGACCATATATTTTAAATACTGTGTTTCTGCTACTTTTTGTGACTTTGGGCTTTAACATGAATTCTCTATATGCATGTTTTGCAGAGCGTGACATTAAGGAAATATGAAGGACAAGGGACTATATTAATTGTAAGAATTACTTCCCATGACAGAATTTTAATCTTCGCAGAGAATCACAGGTTTGGTTTAGGAGTAAATCAGATACCTTTCCTTCACAGGGAAGGGATACCATTCAGAGGCACCTTGACAGGCTTGAGAGGTGGGCCTGCCAAACTTCATGAAGTTCAAAAGGCCAAGTGCAAGGTCCTGCACATGGGTTGAGGCAATCCCAAGCACAAATACAGGCTGGGCAATGAGCACATTGAGAGCAGCCCTGCAGAGAAGGATTTGGGGATATTGGTAGATGGAAAACTGAATGACCCCACAATGTGCGCTCACAGCTCAGAAAGCCAACCGTGTCCTGGGCTGTATCAAGAAATGTGGCCAGCAGGTCAAGGGAAGTGATTGTTCCCCTCTACTCTGCTCTTGTGAGTGTCCACCTGGAGTGCTGTGTTCAGCTCTAGTGCACCCAACATAAGAAAGACATGGACCTGCCTGAATGGGTCCAGAGGAGGCCACAAAGATGATCAGGGGCTGGAGCACCTCCCCCTATGAGGACAGGCTGAGAGTTGGGGTTGTTCAGCCTGGAGAAGAGAAGGCTCTGGGAGACATTATAGCGGCCTTCCAGTACTTAAAGGGGGCTACAGGAAAGATGGGGAGGGACTCTTTATCAGGGACTATAGTGACAGGATGAGGGGTAATGGTTTTAAACTGAAAGAGGGTAGATCTAGATTAGCTGTAAGGAAGAAATTCATTACTGTGAGGGTGGTGAGGCACTGGCACAGGTTGCCCAGAGAAGCTGTGGCTGCCCCCTCCCTGGCAGAGTTCCAGACCAGGTTGGACGGGGCTTTGAGCAACCTGGTCTAGTGGGAGGTGTCCCTGCTCATGGCAGGAGGTTGGGACTAGATAATCTTTAAGGTCCCTTCGAATCCAAACCATTCTGTGATAAATCAGTGTGACAGCAGGCCAATACTAAATGGCCAATTTTGACTACTCCCGCCCTCAGGACTTTTGCATACTGAATTTCTGTTAGATTATCTATAAATCAACAGGCAAACAAAGTAAAAACCCCCTGTGATCTGTGAAAAGAGTTGTTTAAATATATTCTTTCCATGTATCGAAGAAACAGCATTTAAGAACATTTGTCCCATAAAAACAGGGAGGAGAATCTATATAAAAATCTTTCATGGAGTTATTGTATGAAGTCAAATTAGAAAGTGGTGAAACTGAAAAACTAGCAGCAGAGATTTGCTGATAGTGCAACACCTTAAAGAACTGTGGAAACAATATCTGCATATTTCCAGATTCTTGACCATCTGTTATTTTTCTTCTTACCTGTTCAATTTCAGATTTGAAACTTTTAGTTGAATTGCTGCAATTGGGATTTTAAAATTAGCGCATTCTAGAGCTGTAGGGGACACTTTATTTAAATTAACAAAATAACAATAGTGTTGATTACAATGATAGATGTTCCTGTTTAAATGGGAGCATGGCAAGTGTTTTAGAGATATCAGAAAAGTAATAGTGTGAAGTAAGTACTTCCTCTGCCATTTTGGGATCAGTTTTAGATATGTTCACATCAGAAATAATCTCACTGAAATTGTACACAGATGCATCAGTAGCAATCCCTTGAATTTACTGTAATGCTAGTCTGAGAATTCTTTTTTTTAATGTCTAATTACTAAAATAGAGTTTGCACCTAATAAAAAGGGTTTGCATTTCTGCTAGTCTACAGAATAAAATTTTTGTGCAAGCTTTTTGCCAAGGTATCTCTTTTTTTTTCTTTTTTTTTTTTTTTTTTCCCCAATAAAAATTTGCCATGGATAATACCTTTCTTTGCTGCCAGAATGACTTGACTCCAAAAGTTTTGCAAGATGTTTTTGAATGTTGCCTGAATTTATTCTGAAGTCTTCTGGTACTAATATAGGTTTAGTGCAGAGAAAGACATCAAAGGTTTAGCACTGTATGCTTTACTTTATTAGAAGACGATGTAATGTTAGATCTTCAGTTAGCATAAATCAACCTAGTAGAACTATGAGGATTTTTGCCAGCTCTGATCTAGTGTCTAGTCAATTCTTGGCCTGTCCACTAGAACAACAGATATCAGATATGTTTGGCAAGTTGGACCAACTAGATTTATTTGAATGCTTCCACTTTGATACAAGAAATGTGAACTTATATTATCAATTCAAAATGTATTGTTTGTTGCCCCAGGTAATGAATCTTCCCTGCCCTTAAATTCATTTCATTATCCTCTTCTCTTACACTTATACTTGTTTTTATCACCCACTTCATACAACTCAGAATAGAAATCTCAGTCACTATTTGTTCTGGATCTTGACCCAGCTTCTGTAGAAGTCAAGGACAAACTCCCACTGGTTGTTGAAACAGAAGATCAGCTATAAAAAGCAAAAAAAAAAAAATCCCTAGAGTACTAGTTCTTCACAAAGACACACAGGAGAAGATGATCACACAGCAATAATAGTTTTTACATAGAAGGGAATTTGTCTGGGGATGAAGCAGTCTGGATGTTTATCAAAGATTTTGTCATCACATGTTCTGGAGTCAGCATGCTTTTCGATTGCAAAAGTCCTTTTATTAGCTGGCTTCTTGCCAGGTTGGATTTTTATTTCCATAATACCTTGCAAATTTCCCTGGAAACATTAGTTATGACAAACTGCCTGAATATTTATCTATTTTTCCAGTACATGTTAAAAAATTGTTTGTATTTACTAACATGTAAAAAAACCCCAACTAACAGAAATAAAACAGGAAACAGTAAGGAATTTTGGTCTGATCTTTCAAAGCTTTTTCCCACCAGCTTTGATTACATTCCTCAGGTGAATTAAGTATACTTAAGTATATTTAAACACTGGCCTCTTTAGTTGAAATAAAGATTGGGTTCTGATGGAGAGCCTTTTTGTGTAAGCCCCAGAATTTAGATCTCAAAAGCTGGGTGCCAAACAACTTATGTGTCTTAAAGTATAAAACTATTTTGTCATTATCAGAAGAGTTTGCCTGTTGGATAGAGACTTGAAAGTTCAAGAAATGAAGGGATTTCCCAGAAGAGTGACCCAAACACCTTTTCAAAAGCCAAAGACTGGAAGAGGGAAAGTTTAAGGGGAAAAGAAGAGATGTTTCCACACTTCCTGTTTAAGCAGGTATACTCAGTTCCTTACCTTCTCCAACCTGTCTTCCATGATCTCATATTTGTGCTTCTTCACCTACTGCATCTTTTACTTCTCTGAGACTGCTGTGGACAGCAACACAGTTCTTGACAGGGTGCTGGCACAGGATAATATTTGTATTATTGGTGCTGCTAAAGGATTTGTAAAGATTTGTTATATAATATCAGTACTAGGTCAGTACTTGGTCATCCAGACAGTGTAAACTGGTGGTCAGTCCCACCAGTGTAAAGACTTTGCGCTAACGCATTGTAACTGGTGAGTGTATATCAGTTGCCTTTGCTATAGTTGGAAGCTGTGGCATATAACATGCTGTACTTTTATTCTAGGTACACATTAAAATATGACTACAACACTATGCAAGACAAAGATACCAGACTTATGGTTAAGAATACATACAAGATGGTTATTTTTGCATGTTTTTTATCCTAGCTTGCAACATTGCATTTCTGGTTTTCTCTTCCTTATTTGCATGAGTTCTTCAGCTTTGTGAAATGTATGTTGGCTCTCCACATATACTTGCAGCCATACATTTCCAGTCTGTGGTGGGACACCACAGGTTTATCACATAATGATTATTCCCTATTTGTGGACAGGTGCTTGTTTCTACAATAGAATTTTACCACCTTCTCTAGTAATTTTTTTTTTTTCTTTTGCTCTGGGTATCAAATAAAGGTAAATCTTGCATTTTGTGCTGTGGAACTACTCCTTATTAGACAGATCTTATCTAAAAAAATGGTTTTTCTTCATTCTTTTGCAACCTTTCTCTCAAAAACTGATGTTCCTCTACTTCAACAGATTCAGATGGCTAAAAGATGTTGTAGTAAGATATTTCTTGAAACTATCTCTAGTCTTTCCACAGCCAGTCAGAAACTGATAACAGACTACAAATCCTGATTTGGATTTTGCTCTTTTAGGATTACACAGTTCTTTAAGACTTATTTTGCTCCTGTTTCAGCTTAACCTCAGCAGTTACTTTTTTCAGTTCAGCTCCCTCCATAGGGACAGATGTATATACCCACAAGAACATATGTACAAATCCCTTCTTTAGCATAGTCCATTTTACTAAATGCAGATTTTTGCTCTTCCTTTTTTTTTTTTTTTTTTTTTTTTTTTTTTTTTTTTTTTTTTTTTTTTTTTTTTTTTTTTTCAGAGGAAGATAAAATTTAATGAATTTATAGAATTTGAAGTGGAAATGAGCCTGGTAGACAATGCTTATGAAAAGTGAGTTTGAACTGACTTGGAAGAATGAGGTTAAAGTGATTTTGTAGCAGTTCTTTACCACTCATTGCTCAATGGCATAATATGCATGTTCTCTAATTCTATCTATATACTCTTAAATTAAGATTTTTGCTTGTTGTATTAATATTTCTTCATATGATGGGAGATGCTGTAATGTTTGCATTAATAGATAAGAATGCTATTATTTACCCTGCTTTTGCTGTTTTCATTTGCACATTTATTCTTACAGTAATTTTGTTCAAATCAAAATGGTTTCAGTTTTTTTTTAAATTTATCCTGGGAAGATGATATGACATAGCACCGTGTAGGAAAAAGTTGATATCTGTCTGGGACATAAGGATTTGCTTATAATCACTTTGCAATCATTCTGGACCATAGGCTTAAAAAGGTAATCTATCTGTTATCTCTTTTAGGAGTTATGTGGGCAAAACAGGATGTGAAGTTATTTAGGTGGGTTTTTTTCAAACCAATTCTCAGGAATGTGGGAGACATTCTGTGGCTTGATTCATGTATATTTTGTCAGAAACAGTCTCATGCTTTGAGAGATAATCTCATATCACATGGTGCAAGGGGGAGGGCAGTTTTTAAGTGGTCGGTAAAATGACATTAACTACAGTGAATACTCATACGCAAACAAACACAAAATCCTGTGTGAACTGATCCTCAGCTTCCTGTGGGAATGAAATCTTCAATGGATCATGTTTGAGCCCACTGTGAATCAGTCAGCATGACAGCTGAGCTGGAAGCTATGCAAGAATACCGGCTGCCGTCTGGTTTCGTATATGTTAGTGATACCTCTACTTAGCCTGATGTCTGGGGTAGAGACAGTAAAATTGGTATGAATGATGGCTGTTAAAGGAGCCTGATGTGTCATTCTTCCAGGCAGTTGTAACATTATTGTCAAGATGCTTCCTGAAATGTGTTTTCTATTTATGACCTTTTTCATGGCTCAAGGACCTTTTTTATTCAGTTTTTAGTCCTGGTTATTTTCATGCCTCATGCATGGTGCATTTCTTGATAGCAAGGTAACTTTTTAGAAGTAAAAAGTCTTAATGTGTAGGAATTATATGCAGAGCAAAATTAACGAGTTAGGTATATGAACAACATAATATGAAGCCCAGAACAGAGATCTGGCTCTAACTTGCTGGCCTTTCTATCCATGAATATATATTTAGAACTGCATGGCCTTGCTTCATCAGAAATGGCTTTATATGTAGGGGTGGTATGTGAAGAGATAAAAATATGCATGGCCTTTGAACAAAAGCATGAGGGTGATGTGTAAATCAGATTCCCTTCAAAACTTCTGACACTAAATAATGCTGTTCATGTAGAAGTGATGTGAAAATTATAGTGGTGATGTAACTTTTCAAGTTGCATTTCAAGAAGCAAGAAAAATTTTCAAATAGGAATAAGAGGCTTTTGTATACATTGATAAGGTTCTCCTGAGCCTTTAGTCAGAACAGTTCCAGCTTCCTCAGCCTTTCCTCATATGTCAGATGCTTATCATCTTCACGGGCCTTTGCTGGATTCACTCCAGTATTTCCATGTCTCTCTTGTCCTGAGGAGCTCAGAGGTGTACCCAACACTCCAGATGGGTCTCACCAGTGCTGAGCACAGGGGAAGGATCACCTTCCTCATCCTGCTGACAACGTTCTGCCTAATTCAGCCCAGGAGGCTGTTGGCCTTTGCTGTGAAAGCCCTTTGCTAGCTCACGGTCAACTTCATATCACCAGGACCCCCAGGGCCTTCTCTGCTTACCAGCTGGTTCACCCCAGCTTGTGCTCTTCCAGCCAGAGAGCACATGAAGTAGGCTTGGTCTCAATCTCCCTCAGAAGAGCTGGTTTCATACACAGCTCAAGGCATAATGACTTTTCAACTTAGTCAGCCAAGCTGGGTGTATAAAACTGACTGTTGTGAATATCCTTCCCTTCAGCCTGTGGAGTATTTTTAACTATCTTGTCATACTCTTTTAAAATGAGCTAGAAGTTATGAGTAGCAGCCTCTATCTGAATAGTTAGAAATTAATCTGGAAAGGAATCTTAAGAGCAGAAACGTGATAGAAGTGCTAAAGTGGAGCAGTTTTATAGGAGCTCTAATGTGCATCCTCACTTGTTTCCTTTCACTGAAATTACATAGCTTTGGAATTAATATTACTGCTTTTAACTTGCCAAAGTGACATTTAATATGTAATTAAAAATAAATAACTTAATAAATGCTTGTTTTCAAAGCTAATTGCTAGGAATTATCTTCTTTCAACTTAATTCTAGCTGAGGCTTAATGGTGGTACAACCCTTTGCAGACTAAAGGTATCGTCTATCCTTGTTTGAATGTGAATATCCTCTTTCCAGACTGTTAGTCTGCCAATGCTAAGCACCTCCTTCAGTCCTGATCTGGAAGGAGTATTTGTCTTGTCTTTGTGCAACTGCCACAGCATCTTATTTCACATTATCTAAAGTAATTCCAGGGTTTATCTGCAATCCTAAGGTTGTTTTTCCCTGGCATATGATTTGTAGATGTAGTGGAGAATATGTTCAGTGTCTCCTGCCTTTATAAGGAATCATCAGAAGTCACTGCTAATGGATAGCTTGCTAACTGGGGAATGATTTATATTTCAATATCAAACAAAGTTTATTAGAGTGGACTGAACAGTATGAATGCTAACAGCTGTCAATTGTAACACAATATGAACAGTATGAATGCTAACAGCTGTCAATTGTAAAACAATAATTTATGCTAAAATCTCCAGGATATAGAAGAAAACAGAGTAGCTTGACAGTATAAAATGTTGTGTATGAAGTAGGAGTATTTCCCACTAACATTATTTTTGGCTTTTTATGCTTTGCACATTGAATCAGTGACACTTCATTCAATGTGTATTTTCCTTGAATAACCTGAGAAAGTGAGGACCAAATGGAAAACTTTTTAAAGGTCTTGTTGATTCAGTTTAGGAGTAAGTTCTGTGATATACTTCATATCCTACTCAAAATCAAGTTGTTTGCCATAATTCAACAATATTTTACAATGTGCTTTTCATTTAATGACCTTCTTGACTGAGCCTGAATTTTATATATAGTGTATATACAGTATACAAACTGTGTATATATTATACAATCTCAAGGTACATCGAATCTAATAAAAAAATTATTTAAGCCCTTATTTTCATTAAATACATGCTATTGGTCTTATTGAATACCTGAAGAGATGAGATCAGACCTGCATCTATCTTTAAAATATGAAAAATATAAAAACTCTGCTATAAACAGAGCTCTGCTCAATGCAGAAACATAATCTGTCTTTAGTTGGAGTAACTTGGAGTAGACTCAAGAGCAGCCCCATTTCTTACCGTGAATGGAAGAAGCTTCAAGATGAGCAGCACTGTAAAACTTCTGTGTGACACATTTGAAAAAAATTAAGGATGTTATGTAAACACTGTGTCTTAGTGCTCTTCCGAGCAAGGAGCTCTCTGCTCCCATCTTTTGGTGATCAGCAGGAAATATGCTGGTTTTATCTACACAAAATGTTTTATCCAGGGCTACATCTGGACAGAGGCTCCAGGTCTCCTGAGTGGGTAGATCATGCACATTGAAGTAATCCTTGTAACCACGAACTCTTCACTTAGAGATGAAGACCTGGATGCTGCCTCCAAAGTCTTTGTAGAGTGCAGTTTTAAAGTCCCTGGTAAGTGACACTGCAAGAATGTAAAGGGAAATAGGGGTTCCTTCTTCAGGTACAGGTCCTTCTCAAGGGAAAGAAATGCTACAGCCTCCACTATAGAAATGTGTCTGAGAGGTAGCACAAGTGACTTTTGTCAGGGTACCCTGCAGGGCTGCATGATCCCAGTGGTTACCCGCTCTCACGGGAGTTACTGTATAGCAACAAGACACTGTCACTTAGACACTGACAGTTGGCCAACCTGGGCTGTTACACCCATGGGCTTGGACATGGGGTTTTGTACTGGCATCAAAACGTTAGCAAGGCTTGCCAGGTGATGAAAAGTGAAGTAATGTAATAAAGTGGCACTTTCCTCTTAGGTTGACATATCAAACAGGGAATTGATTTGGAAAATATCTATTAAAATCACTAAGTATATCATGATTGTGTTTTCTCAAGTAGATACTGGATGACCTTCATTCCTCTTTTAAGGTGTTCCTTGATTTCTGTGCATATTCAGTGCTTGTGAGAGAGGGAAAACTGTCTGTTGAGAGTGCCTTGGGAAAGTAGATAATTGTTTTCAGTGCAAGCTTGAGATGATGATGACTATCCTTTTTAATGGGATTGCAAGTTTTCTGGGTCCAGACCTTGCTGTCAGTGATCCCTGTCAGGAAGATCACACACACAAAATGAAAGTGTTTCAGATCTCAGCTAGTTAATGGTTTAGAGGAAGAAAAAACAACATAAGGCGGCCTGAGAATATGATGTATGACACCTATGTCATACCTAAAATGATTCTTCCAGAAAACTCAAGATTTGTGTTGTCGTTTCTCTGCCAGCTTCCTACCTTACCTCCCAAATGATGCCCAGTGGCTTCCCCATGAAAGCAATCACTATCTGTGCAAGGATGGAGCACTGTGGATCAGGGGTTGCCGATCCTCTGCAGGTCTTATGGAGTTCCTGTCACCTTGCCTGCCTAGTGGCACAGAAGGAACTGAGAGAAACAAAAATTTAATTCAACTTCATCTGGGTTCTGTTTTTCTTTATGGAATACAGACAAAATTCTAAAAACTGGCAACCTTAGCTTCTTTTTGCAGTCAGCTGAATAATGAGATTTTAGAGTTTTTTTGACAATTTTCTCTGCAAGATACCATAAATTCTGTATCTACATCAAGGAAAAAGCTGAAATTTTCTCATATTTTTTTCTCACTTAGACAAGATAGTTGAATTTATTGAAGATGTCTATTTTTTCTTACACTCCCTTTTAATATGAAACAGCTACAATGGTTTCAGACTGCTTTCCAGTCCCTTCACCCAAACAGGAAAGAAACTGATAGGTAGGCTCATAAATAGAAAATGGAAATTTACATCACAAAAATTCTTGTAAGACATGTAGTAATAGTCAATAATTAGAAATGCCACATTTTAAAAGTTTATCTCATCTTCTTCACAGCAGGTAACTCAGGTTATTTGGGCCAAATCTTGTATCCATGAATTATATTAATTTTGTTTACATTACATGCGTGCTGGTTGTGATTCATTATTTATTAGAAAAGCTAGATCTGTAGACCTAAGTGTTGAATGGCATATATTAAAATGTATTCCAAACATTAATCCATTCTGTTTCTTAGAGATGATTTAGAACATTATTCAATTAAACCAGAAATTTCTTACAAATGCTCTAGGATACTATAGAAACAATTGTTATTTTTGGGGTTGAAATTATTGTAAATCACTTTACTCTTTCCAGCAACACCCACCAATGTAATACCTGAGTAGCATATCTGGAGAAAAATTCTCACAAATCCGTAAACACTATTTTGTAATGTATCACCCATAGTCACTGCAGAACTGGAAAAAGTTTCTGTATTTAGCATGTGTGAATAGTGTTCATTCTACTTTTTCTCTCAGAGCATCATTCCCGAACTCTGTATCACTCTCTCAAATTCTATCTTCCTGTCCCTGGATATAACATTGGTACTACCTGAAGTAAATACACAAAACAAGCTCTAACCTCAATGGACTGCAGTAAAACTGGGGCAAGGGAAAACGAAATCAGGCTCAGAGTATTTAAAGTGCAGCTGTGACGGAAATGAGGAAGGCAAGAGAAATGTGGGAGGATGAGTAACAAAACCAGAGAAGTGTATGGAAAGTTCTGAATTTTCTCAGGAGCATTCTCCACCCCATAACAAAACATGTTGGTTAAATTTTTTAATCTCCAGCATAATTATACAAAATATTTCTCTGTCTCTCCCATTGTATCCGGTATGGGTTTCGCCTATGTGCCACTGGCCTCTTTGCAAGAATCTCAGTGCATCATTTGGGCTGGTAAATGTAGTTATCTGCATTTATGGTAAAACAGCTTTAACCCATAGATAAGATGTCTGGCAGGAGATTTGGCTCTTATATTTAGTTAAGCTTGGGGCAAACTGTTATGTTTTCCTGGATTAAACTTTCTTTCAGGAAAAGAGACTTTCTGACTGGCCTAATCTTTTGAGCTCTCAAGAAGGGAACTTGCTGCTGCTTTGTTCTCACAGGATGTTTTTCAGCAAGCAAGTGTATTTATAGCAAATATGGGGGGACACAAAATTAGGTTTAATTTGCCTTGTTGATAAGTGGGACAAAATATATAAGCATGAAAATCTATGTCTTAAAAAGCTGCCCCACTGTAATTAACTAATTTTTTAAAAGCAGATAGCCTCCACTTTCTGAAAAGTAGACTTTAAATTTTTCAAGTCAAGCTCCAAATACTAAGGGGAAAAAAAATTGGTATTTAGATATGAAATGTGGGTGTGAGAATTTAAAAGGAGATATCTATGGAATCCAACATAGTCACAAAGCTCCTCAATTTTATCTATATTCAACTTGTTTACATATTTGTAGTCACATCTCAAAGGAATTCCAATGGAAATTCTAGTTTAGAACATTTGGTGACTGGTAAAAAAAAAAAAAAAAAAGACAGTGTAAGTGAAATAAACAAACCCAGAAGTTTCTCTGGATACCAGTCAGTTTTGTAAAGAAATTAATTTCAGTTTATATTTAGTCACAAAACTCTTTCACAGGCTAGCAGCCTAAAAGCAAGTGTAGGCTGCCAGTCTAGAAACTTTGTTTGGCAATATTGTGTCCAGATGTGCTTTCTGCAAATAAATAGAGTAGAAAAACTGAGATTTTGAATTATGAACACATTTAAGATAAGACATAAAGGCTCAAGGCCTAGTGCTTGAACCTCAGTTCCTCAGATGGCAAAATGCTACATGAAGATTTGCTGAAGGGTGATACTCATATGGCTTCAAACCTTTCCAGTGCCAGTGTGTACTGATCCAATGTCTGGGGAAATTTCGATATGATCCCAAGAGCGAAATTAAGACACAAACGAGGTCAAATGCCGTATACCTAAACCAGGTTTTTATTATTAAAAAAGTGAAGAGCAGTAGCGATAGGACAGAATGAAAGGAAAAGACAGAAATAAAGCAAGGATGCAGGACAGAGCTGCAAGAATAGTCACCACAATGGATCCAGCAGCGTCCCCTTGGTCCTCAGTCTTCAGTACTTTGGTGGACGGATCTAGATGCACACCGAGCAAAGTTTTCTATTGCCTTTTTAAGTTCATTGTATCCACTGATTAGCATATCTGCCCACCTTCGTTTTTTTTTTTTCCTCTGGTCCCCCAAGTTTTTGTTGCATCTGGCTTCAGGGCAGGAACGTTTGCCTCTTCTCAGTTCATTAGCAATGCCTGCATGGGGTCTGCCCTACACAACTGAGCCAGACATGGCTACAGGATGGGGCCAGCTCAGTACAGTCTGACCCTTCGAGGCTTGTCTAAGGAGTCTGAAAACGCAACCACAAAGTGGGGGGTTTGTGGTACATCCTTCAATACACTTCCGCTTCCCTGGGCAACATCCCCCAGACCAATCCACAGGCCGCAGCAACTTGTCCTGGAGTTCTGCACAGACACAATCAAGCTTTGAGACAGTCATAGGACATTTCAGTCTCTCACACAGTGTTAAATAATGAATAGAAGTACCATGTGAACATGAATGAGCAGCATGGGGAGAGTAATGCAATACAGAAACGTTAATAAGAGTGTTGTTGTGTGGTAACAAAACTCTTGCCTGCAGGGTGAGGACAGACAGAAGAGCCTGCAGCAACGTGCAGTAGATACTAACAGGGTGCAGTGGGAATTTGGAGCCTACACAGGAGGTGACCTTAGTCACATGCCACTGGTCAGGCCTTCTTTTATATCTTGGCTTAACTGGGCGTGAAACCTCATAGTCCGCTGGTAATCCACAACTGCACAGCTGGTTTTTTTTTTGCAAATGGATGTGAACTGTGTTTGAAGACACAGCAATTAGCACAGCCAGTTCTTACAGTTTCCCCTTAGCTATGTGAAAGTAAACACTCATGAACCTCTCTCCTCTTTTACCCTATTAAACAGGAATTAAAAAATCAAATGTTTGTGTTTATAAAAATAAACATAGTGGTTAGACTTTCAAAATGACACAATAAGCAGAAATATATTCTTCAGGGAGACTCAACACCAGCAAATGTTATATTCTGATTTTTCATTAAAAATTATATCCCTTTCAAAGAAAGAGCTGGCTTATTTAGTTAGCTGTGATGGCTTTCCTTTAAGATCCCCATTTGAAATCAGGAGATCCATAGAAATCCCACAACAATCCTAGCGTGAGTACAGTGATAATGTAGGCAAAGGGAAGCTTTTAATAATTTATCAAATACAGGAACCAACAGCTGCTCTCCCACTTTGTCTGCTTACCGCTGTTGGAGAAACAGGGAGCAGTAACTAATCACCCTGCATGGAAGTCACCGCATTGCAGTGCTTAGCCTCATGCAATCTTTGAGGAGTAAGCTCTGAATTAATGGAAGGTGCTCCCGTAAAGGCTGTTAGAAGATGCTCTTCTGTGTCTCAGCATGACTTGAGTTTTTCAGCATAAAAAACCACAAAGAAATGTGGACTAACTTAACTAGTGAATTATCTACCTGGTGAATGGTGCATTTCTCTTGCATTGCATATTTTTAAATCTGGCTGGTGATAACAGATATAGCATCTTTGCAAACCTGGCACTGACACAGCCTTTGTTATGGTAAGTAAGTAATTTTTTTTTTTTTTTTTTTTTTTTTTTTTTTGGTGGCAGAAAACTCTGATTTAGACTCTGATTGTGCCAGCACAGGAATATATATCACGCTTTAATCAGTTTGAATGTTTGACTTCACTTAATGTGATATACATGGAAAATAGGAAGTATTCTTTATATTGTTATATAGAAGTGCTATTTTGGAAAGCTGCCATACCTAAAAAGAATTCATATGCAGAAAAAAGTGGATTCAAAATTTCAGTTATAACAGAAAGAAAGGTCCATTAAGCAAAGGCCCCACACTGGGTGCAGTTACATGATAAAATAGTGTTAGATTACCTTACACTGGATGCTAGTTCATCAGTGCTCAGAAGGGCCCCTGGAAAGTTTTGCCTTTATTAATAGGATAGACTTTAAGGAACAGAATAATAATTAGCTGTTAACAAACTAGACATTGATAGGACACTATTGAGACACCTTTTGAGCTAATTTGTCATGGGAACGGGGTTAATTCCCCAGAGCAGTGAATACCCACTGTGGCCTATGGGAAGATGAGGAACTTTGTTAAAATTATCTGAGGAAATGTTCTTGAGCAGAGTCCTTATGAGAAATACAGTGATATATTTCCCCGGACAATGCAAAGTGTCAGAGAGGAATGAAAAAGTCCAGAATATCTGGAAAAGGAAGGGAAAGAATATAATCAGTTTTTGACATTGTGAATAAGAAAACTGAAGAAAACTGGATTTTAAGGAAAAGAAAAAAGGTATGAATGAAAAAGAATCATAACTGTCACACAGAATGTGAAATCTTTATTGTTCCTGACTGGACACAAACATTGAAAAAGAAATGCTGAAAATTTTTATTTAACATGAATTTTTTGTATATCTGATTTGAAAAATCAGTGTGACAGACAAGGAAATCTAAAAAGAGCTAATCTGTAAGGCAGCCACATGAAAATTTAAGCGCCTAAAGAGTATCTGAGCAAAAATAGGGACAGAAATTGTATTACATTTTGCACTTGTCCCTGCAGGGCACTCACTGCCAGCAGTCGAGAGGCAGAAAGGAGAGGGTATTCTGCTCTGCTATAATAACTGGATGATGTATGCAGGACAGAGCAGTGTGGCAAAAGCACCAGGATGTTATTTGTATGTATGTTATTAGAGTGCCAGCCAGAGGTGCAGTATATAACCTAGTCTGTAATTTATGTAGTTAATAATTTCTCCTTATTTCATCACTCCCTTCCTGTCGCCTGTTAAAGATACTTCATCTTTTTGCATATGTCCTGGGAGTCTGACAACTTTCTGAAACGCTATGCTATGGTCTGAACCTATACAATAAAATCATTGCAAAACAAAATGGTAGGTGATAGACATTTCAGATTCTCAAATAACAGCCAGGATCTGCCTGGATTCCTTCTACTTCTCTTTAGACATCTGTAATGTGAGCATCTGTGCTCAGTCTAGTCAGGCTTATTTCATCACCATCTATGAAGAAAAATCAACACTTTTACAGTTTGATAGTACTACCTTGTGAATGTCTATGCTGAGGTAAATCTTGGCCTAGATGTGACTCATTCTTTTCATTGTCTGCAGAAGGAACCAAGTGTGATACCTTGCAGGTATCCGAAGTTAAATGAAATGACTCTCACTGAGGTTGTCTTTTGTGAGCAGATAATTAATACATGTTTTGTGCCATTTTGTTTTGCAGTGTCCCAGTGAAGGGTTAGCAGTTAAGAGGTGTTTAAAAATGTCTGCTTTAAAATACTTGCCATAGTAGCAAAGAAGGAGGATGTGCGAGAGCAGCCATAGTACCTACAGTAAGTGTCAACTCGTCCTTTCCTAAGAATGGTTAGTTAAGTTAGCACAACACTTCTTCAAACTAACTAGAACCTTATGAATATCCCTACAAATAACACAAGCTCACTATTTAGCAGCTTAGACATTGCTAATTTAGTGCAGATGCTTTAGGTCGCTGGTCAGCTAAATAATAAGATAAGTAAGAGTGAACTGATTCAAAGGAAATTACATCAGAATACAGAAAATTGTTGTTGTTCCTATGTAAATTAAAGTAACTGACTGTAATTCACTCTTCTAGGTATGTGTGTTTAGTCACAGCTGGGTAAAGGATATGGCAATTTAAAACCATTCAGCTCAGGTACTATTTCTAACTGCTGTTCATCTGGCAGTGCTAGACCTGGAAAATAGTCACAGCTTATGTTATACAAAAGTTTCTTTCTTTCTTTCACTGCATGGAATGTCATCTGCAAGCTACTTTATCTACCATTTCACTAATTTATTGAATACACCTCTATTGCATAGTTTGAATATTCATAATTTATATAATTTATAATAAATGCTAAAGAATAAGCAGATATTAGTATGGTCCCTCAGTTGCAAGACATGGAAACTCAGAAAAAAATTTAGTAATACACTGGCAGTAGTACACTGTCAGTAGGTCCCAGAAGAATAACTAAAATATTTCACTTGTGCCCTGGTCCCTAAACCCAACAGCTAAACTGAATTATTATATTATAAATAAAATATAAAAGGCTCAGAAGAGTACAACCCAGATGTGATTTGAATGATTCCAACTTTATTTTCCCTGATGTTCCTGGTATGAGCAAACCGAGGTGTTCTGGATTCATCCTACTGATTACAAGACAAAAGCCAAGCTCAGAGGCAGGCTGTCCAACCCTTCTGCATTCCTCTGAGCTCACATGCCAGCTAGCAGACTCCTCCACTAAAAAGGGATTAATTCTCGGTGCTTTGTTTTTAGGACCCCCCAGCTAGCCTTCTATATGAGTATGACTAACACTGAGAATAAATAATTTCTCATCTCATTTTATTTACCTTTTAGTCTTCTTTGGACTTTTGCTCACTGTACCACATCAAGCAAAAAGACAGATCAAGCTTATTCCTGGTTGCATACACAGCCTATGTGGGAAAGTGCCTGCTGTTTAGGCTGTCTGATTCTCTAAAGGTGGACCTAAGCTGATGAATGAGCCTGAGATTCCCTTGTCTCAGTTCTACTTCACTTCCAAGAAAATATAACTTGAGTAGGTTGGCTTCATTGGCCATTGAGGATATCTAGAAGGTAAATGTTCATACTAGTCATTGAGGTGCCTTTCATCCTTGAGTGTAATTCATCTCATCCTGGAAGAGATAACCATAATAAGTCAAGAATGTGCCCTTATATGCTTCTTTCTCTCCACTGACAATCAGTTCAGCCCTGAGGGAGAGGCTGGGGGAGGGTATCCCGTATTTCAAGATATGAGCATGTCGTTTTAACACACTTCATATCTTCCCCGACCAGAATCAAGAAGGAAATCTGTCCAAAGCTCCTGTATGTGCCAAGTAGAAAGTTCTGGATGTCTATTGTACCATAAAAGTCTTTAACTTAGCACTACTAGATGACAGAACTTTGGTGGTGGCCTAAACCACCTTAACTGCTTTAAAATGTCCTCTCCTTCTCTGCAAGGGGAAAAATATTCTAGAGATTACTTGACAGAAATGACTGACACAAGGTAAAAAAACCATCGAATTTCATAGAAAAATGAGTGTTAGGCACCACTGAATAACTTGAATTCATGGGTCGTTATTTGTTTTCCTGCTTCATACACAGCAATATTTCCATGTCTTCCTAGTACATGAATGGTATGTTCCAAGATTTTTATCTATTTTTTTATCTTGAAGGCAGTTGAAATTGCCTCTCCAGATGTTATTAAATAACCAAAGCATGCTGTAATGAAGCAGCCTAATTCCCTGGAAAGGAAAATAATTTCCTGTACCTTATTTACATATCTTTAATTTCTTATAAAGCTTGCAGAAGAGGCTTATGACAATGGTAGTTGATGCTGTTTTCCCACTTAACAACAAATAGTTCAAATTCTCTGATGGTATTAACCCCATTCACTCCCATCAACTAGTCTCCAGGGAATCTAAAAGAACAAATTTGAGTACAAGTGAGTTTGTCACTTTGTAGTATAAGGATTTAGCTATCCCACAGGAAGAGTATAAGAAGCTGGGTGGAAAATTGACATAACCCTTGCTTCTGTGAGCCTGAGAGCAAAGGGGAGAGATAAATCAATCTCTTCTAAGAGAACTAGTTGTGTGTTTGCTCTCTTAAATGCTAGCAGGATGCACATGCTTTAATTGGATAATATAACCCTTGCACATTCCACATTACCATTTTAAGGGCAGCTGCCATTATATATTCTGAAGCTGTAACTTGTATCAATAAAAAGCCATTTAACACTTGAAACTAGTGGTCTCAAAACATTTTCAGACTTAGACACTTCCAAATCATGTAGCTTAAAATTAAATTCAGTTTCAAGGAGCTAAAATTTAGAAAAGGTATTTGGTTTCTCTAGTTCTCCTCCATCCTATGTACAAATTTTGTCCCCATCACAGAGCAGTGCAAAGCTAAGTAGAATGTAAACCAGACCATAAAGTAAAAGCACATGTGAATCACTATCTAGCTGACATAGCAGCTTAGCCTGAAACCTATCATTTGTAGCTGGATACTAACAGGCAAAATGTAATTTAGAGCACAGTTGGGGCAGTGACGTTAGAAAATTTTTATGCCTTATATCTGTGAATTTACACATGCAGCTTAAAGATTTCTTTCACTGTTCTGTGTGTAAGCATGTAATCTCAAATTTTGAACTCTACAGTAACACAGAAGAAAGGAGAGGGGGAAAAAAAATCCTGCAAAAAATCATTTTTCTTTATTTCTCAAGGGGACACGGGGCAGTTTCTGCAGTCTAACACGGGAATATGAAATGTGAGAAGTTCCTCTCCTCTTTTTCCCTGTGCATCATTAAAGGCCAAATCTAGTTAGCCTTTTCTCAAAATTTGTTCCCTTGAGCCCCTCACAAGTTAGTTCTGTGATATCCTGTTTCAAGAATTTCCCATTTGTTCAAATGAGGCCTCATTAGTGCTAGATGAAGTCTTGCAATAACTTCATAACTCAGTAGACATGTCCTGGGACTTAGTTTACCCTGTTTTGTTGCTGCAGAAATAACATGCAGATGGTTTATTATGCACAATCACTCCCAGTTCACTTCCCTGACCTATGTCCTATGACATTAACATTAGACATTATGAACCTCAAGTGCATTAACATTTGAGAGTTTTCATCTTAGCAGTCATATAGTCTCAAGTGAAAGATATTCATTAAAACCAGCTCACACTCACAACGAGTAAAGTTTCTCATTAATGTTCCTTAAAGGTCAGGGAGATGATGAAGGAAAAAAATCTTTAGTAATAATTAATAGTAATGGTTTACACATATAAAGCATTTTTATTCTCAGTACTCCAAGTATACTAAAGACATGATAAATAAAAGCATTTGTACTTGGTGTGGCTTGTTGCAGAAAAACATAAATATCACTGAAACTCAATTTTGAATAATTTGCCAGACTATACAGTGTATTATAATTTTAACTAATATTTTTTAAGTTTCCACTAAAATATTATTATGACTGGTTCTTCTAAATATGACAAAAAAAGCCCAGGCACCAAGTCAGGCCTAAGTTACTGTGAAACTACTCAAAATGGGAACTCAAAAATGTCATAAGAAGTGTTTTTTTGACATAGACATGGTGTAAGTTATGAAGCCAGTTTCTTTCCTTTACCTTGCAAGTGTTTCCAGGACCGTCACTGAAAATATTCTGCTTTGTCCTGAAGAATAAATGAATTTTCTCATTCAACTCTTAACCCTGACAGCTAATAAGCAGGGTTTCTCAGTGAAAAGCTGCCCTACAAAATTTGCCATGTTCTTATGAGGAAACTGGATCTTTATAAAGACAATCTTGCACAAGAGACAGCGCATACACTTTTCGTTCCTCTGCAAAGGCCAGTAGCATAAATGCCACACCAGTGAAAGCAACAACCTTTGACAAGTAACATCCAGCATCACAGTACGCAAGCAGAGATAGTGTGAAACCAGTTTAAGGATAAAAGTCTACGCAAACTAATCACCACAGGTCTACCCAGGAAAGCAATTATCCTGGGAAACCATTTCTTGCTGAACAGACCCACTCTTTAGTCCTAACCCACAAATGGAAAATTGCCATTGACTTCAGCGGACTCTGAAAACTGTGTAATTCATATTGAGGCCTATATGCTTATGTTAGTGACAACACTAAATTCTTGGTGTATATTATTCCTTTTAGTGCTGCAGAGCCAACAAAGGGGTCTGTGAGAGGGAGTTAGATATGAGGCAGGCTTGTGCTTCATCAGCAGATCTGTCTTCTCCGTTCTGATTGCAGTTTCCTTATGGCTGCTGATGATTATGAGCCAGGAAAAAATCACAGCTGCTGTTCCAAAAAGCCTTTTTTAAAACAGGGTAAATCCAATCCTGTAACACGGGCAAGTCAATTAACATGAAATGATCTGATGCTGATGTTGCAGGTTTATTTTTCAGTGGCTATCAAATATAAAGTTCAAAAATAAGGATCTACATTAGAGGCATCCCATTCACATCCTCTGCTTCATGAGCAGCACGAAAAGACTCCAGCTGTCCCTGTTTTTATTTTTTCAGGAACACACCTTTTTAGAAGTTTTGATAAGGATCCAGAATACTCCCTGACTGAGAGCACAGAAACCGATGCATTGTTTTTGGTGTACACAGTCCCTATTCACAAAAGAGACCCCAAATCTGCAGATTTATTTTCTCATTAGTTGACTTAATTTAAAATTATTTGTATTAAATATATTGTCATCCAATATAAAATTAGATTTTAGGGACACACAAGTGACAGATTTGTATGCTTGGGCAAAAAAAAAGTGGGACTGCCTTGAAAGACAACAAAGAAAAGGCTATTGCAATGCTGCCACTTACTGCCTGAACAGCAGAGAGTTGCTCTGAGCAATTATCATGCACTCTCTGTTTTCCAGTGTGTGATAATTGCTCAGAGCAGAAGCATCAAGTTGTATTACAGCTGGGAGATTTCTAATGTCAGGAAAAGAGTATTTTTTTTTGTCTCTCATACTTATTGAGAGCCTAAGGTCTTCAAAGGAGGGATTGACTACTGCTGTGAGTTTTTGTATAACATGTCTGAGACTTCTGAATACCATCCTAAACCTAATATTCTAATCTTAAAAAAAAAGTAGTTAAAGACCATGAAAAAGCAGAGAATCACAGTCACAGATTTACTCTTGGCTATGCAGCCTTAAGCCATTTGTAGCTGGAGTTTTAACAATGAAGGTAGAACTAGGCAGTAAAAAAGAGCAGCTGTAGAGGAGTTAAATGATACTTCTGAGGGAGAGTGACATGTCCTGTAGAATGACAGTGAGCTCCAAATGTCAGCGTTTTCTGATTCTTCAAGATAATCATAGAGCTGTTCTGCAAATAAAATTATGACAGCTTGGAATAACTGCAGAACATAAACTGTTTACACCTATGTCTGCCTGTGCTCTGCAGACTCCTGGTTTTGTTTGCTCTTTCTGATGTGAAGATTTATTGCTGAAAATGACATTTGAACAGCTGGTGATGTTTGGAAATTTCAGTTTTAGATATCAGAAACTGAAAAATAAGGAGACCAAGTCCTACAACGACAAAGCACCTAGCTTTCATTGAAATTGATTTAAGTGACTTCAGTGTCTAAGTACTTTTGAAACTATGTAATATAAAGACATCTGACCAGATCACAAGGGAACTGCATTACTGGAGAATGATCTGAACATTAGCTTATGGAGTTCAATGCTATCATCAAAATTGCCTGATGGATGAATCAAGAATAACTCTTTAAATGTTGGTCGTCACCTTGTATTACCTGTGAATTGAATTCAGCTATTTGTCCTTGAACATGGTCCATTAAATTCTAATATTTGGGGGCTTTTTAAACAATTTTTTACAATTAAATATATACATCTATCACATAAGCCACAAAGACCAGGCTTTATTAACAGTTAAAGACTTATAGAAGTAAATAGACCTAGTAATGTAATAGACCTTATGGTCCATCTTGCCATCAGCATGTATGCAGAAATATAATTGGCATTTATGGTAGCTGTACAGTCACAGAAAAGCAAGAAAAAAAATCCCTTTCATTTTAACTGTATGTAAGTAACAAGATCTTTAAAGCTCTTTCATAATGAGTATTTCAGCATTGAAAAAAACCTCATACAAGCAACCTGTTAATTAGGCTAAAATAAGTATCTAACTTCTGGAAGATATATGAAAAATCTACATTTGTACTTACTTTATTCTGGAGACCTAAATGCATGTCTATTCAGTTGCTATTTATTTTATGACTAGGTCTTTCTATTTATTGCTTTCAAATCATAATCAGGTGAGGAACAGCTTGTCTGACAGAGCAGTTTCCCGCATTATGTATTTAGTGTAAACAACACATTTTTTTCTGAACATGTAGGTTTAATGATGTTTTTTGAAAGATTTCTCTAGTTTTCCTCCAGCTTTTCCATGCTGTGGCTCCAAAGAAATAGGGAGAAGTGAGAAAATGAGAAAAATGGAGCACCTTCTGATAGCTCTGCTTGATACCTGTTTCAACTTGTCTCACTGCTCAGAGTTTTGCTTGTTTTGACTGGATCCAGTCGCTGGGTTTCATGCCCTTTTAAGCTCCATTAGTCTCTGGATGATGACTGATTGCTATTCTGAGCTTCAGGAATGCCCAACTATTAATCCTACGTCTGACAGCTTTTGCAGTAGTGGGGCTCTCACAGTCAATGCAACAACCTTCCCAGGCATATGATGTGTCACCTGGGCATGTTCCCAATCAGGTATGGCCTGGGTCTAGTGCTTTTGGTTTCTAATGGCACTCTGAGGGGTGAATGGCACAGCATTTGCTGTGTTTTGAGAGAAAACCATGATCTAGTTGTCTGGACTCAAAATGCATGACTTCAGCATAAGAAGTAGCTAGAAGTTGTGCCTACGGCTATGGAGTAGCTAGAAGCTGTGCCTATGGCTATGGTAGTAGCGCAACGTATTATGTGACATATTAGGAACAGCTTTGAAGGGAGAGAGTTGATGCTAGGCACTTAAGTGTCCACGCTTCAGATATTTTGGGCAGATTTTAGACTACCCCCAACTGGTCACATATGCCGAATATCACCTAGTGGTTGGAGCACACTTTCTTGTTTGGTTTCATTCAAATCCATTCCAGTTTGGGTGGTCTAAGACTAAAGCATGATAAATGGGGATGACTTGAGAGATCCTTTTCAAAATCATGGTTCTGATTTGAAATCAAATGTTAATGTGATTCTTCCCTATAATCCTAACCTGTGAATCTGACGTACATCAAGGAGCTTAAATGTAACCCTCATTTAGTCTCCAGGTAAGTGCCTTCCTGTAAAACCACTCCCATGAGATCTTGCCTGGGTAGCCCAAGTCTAGTGCTGGCTGCTGGGAAATTCATGTGTAGGCTTCTCACTCTCCCTGTATTCATTGTATCAGGATGGGAGTACCTGAGCCTGCACTGTGAACTCAGTGCTTCCAACCAGCAACCAAACTTCAGGTGTTGCAGCCCTGGGCAGCACAGCGTATAAGCCCCTTCTCGGCTGAGGCATAAACCCCACAATTTAAAGAAACATGTTTCTGTCTAATCAAGATGCCATTAGTTTTTAATCAGGAAATCTCTTGAGATCCTAGATTTGCAATGCTCCCTAATTTAACATGTTTTCAGCATCCTCTCCAGTACTTCTTACATTTTGTGCTCTTTTACCAAATACACTCATACTTAGTGTCTAGTATTCATGCTGAGATATCAATTCATACAAATTCAGAAGCTAAATGATTAAATGGACTTAGGACTGTGACACTGAGTATTGTTAATGAGGCCATTTTCCTCAGACTGCTCATTTTACTGTATCTCCTGGACTCAAAACTAACAAAAGTCTTGTTTGAAAGGTGTAAGGATTTAACCCCAGTAGGCAGCTCAGCCCCACATAGCTCCTCGTCCACTCTCCACCAGCAGGATGGGAAAAAGAATCAGAAGGATAAAAGTGAAAAAAGGACAGTTTAATAAGTAAAGCAAAAACTTTGCATAAGCAAAGCAGAACAAGGAATTAATTCACCACTTCCCATCAGCAGGCAGGTGTTCAGCCATCTCCAGGAAAACAGGGATCCATTACGCATAACAGTTACTTGGGAAGACAAATGACATAACACTGAACATGTCCCCTTCCTCCTTCTTCTACTCCAGCTTTTATTGCTAAGCACAGTGTCACATCATATGGGATATCCCTTAGGTCAGTTGGAGTCAGCTGTTCCAGCTGTGTCGCCTCCCAGCTCCTTGTGCACCCCCAGCCTACTCACATGTGTGTTTTCAGACTATCAATTTATGCTGCTACTAGGCACATAATTGAAGCATCCAAAATCACTATTTGAATATAACCTGAATATATACAACTGCACCCCAGGAAGAACATATTCTGAAATCTTGGAAAACTGCATTGAAATTCTTCTTGTTTAGCTACTGCAGAAGTCTGACATGGCAACAAGGCCCCAGAGCCTGCTCTGCCAATGGCCCAATTCCTTTAACTTCAAAGCCCCAAATTCTATATGGGGTTTGAGCTTTGTTTTTTGCAGCTGTATCTCATGCTCCTCCTTGCACACTCTGCTGGGAGTGTGTTGGCTGCCAGAGCCAGCAGAAGGAGCGAGCAGCACCACAGGCTGTCCCAGGGTGAGGATGGTGAGCTGAAGGGCAATGAATTTTTAGTTAATGCACTGACAGTACCTGGTCTCTCAAGTTCTTATCCATTGTTATGTACAGTCTTCCACCTTCCTTTTTCCACTGGACTTCTTCCAGTAACCTCAGTGCCCTCACTGATTTCCTTACCTCTCCATACCTGGTCAACCACCACTCTTATTATGATTTTTAAAGGTTCTAAGTGATAAACTTGTGACTCACTATGTATCCTTTCCTCTGGCTAGAGTAAAAAAAGATAGGAGATTGTGTCCTTACTGGTGAAAAATGTAATACAGAGATCTATGCTTTATGAATAACAGAGAAGGCATGGTGGAGGCCATGAACAATTGAAAGAAATTGCTGTAGCTCGGATTGAGGTATTTCCCCAAAGGTGGGGATATACTGAGCCATAAGCAGCATCCTGGATGGTGATTGCCTCCTGCAGCTTGCACTTTGCAATTTGGTGTCCCCAGAAGAAGTGCACCTACGGAAAAAGATGAAGGGCTAAGACCTTTGGTTGAATGAGTATGTATGTATATTTAAACTTGTAAAGAGATTGGAGAGGAAACTAAAGTGAGGGAATGGATGAAAACAGCTAGGAAGCAACTTTACTCACTGGATCCATTAGGAGCGAGCTCTGAAGTGGTGCTGGACTGGGATCTATAGTTCTGAAGTATGAAGGAAACTATTTCTAAAACATGTGTCTGTGGGCTATATTTAATTGCATTTGGGCATAGGAGTCCAATTAGACATATCATGCAGGTATCATGGAAGATTATATATGATGAAGGGAATGGGGGGAGTGAATAGAGGAATACACACTGAAACACATGGAAAATGTCACTGAGCAAATGCATAATGCTTTTTTGTGGCTCTTTTGTAGGAAAAATGCTATGTGAACTCCAGAGTACAACTACAGGGGGTATATTATAGACCTGAGTTTGCATTGAAATCTCAGCGTGTTTTGAAGATCATCTGGTTTCCAACTACAGACACCAGATTGCATTAGCATGTTTCTGTACTTTTGTTCCATTGGAAACAGCAAAGAAACATCTCTCAGACCTCGTGTAAATAGGGAGCAAAAACACAGTTGAGAAATTATCAACAGTTCCAACAGGAAATGTACCATGGATTAGCTGAATAATTTTCAGAAGGTATTGGTATGATTGCGAAAGAACTACAGGTAGCATCTTCTCTTGCAAATAAATTAGTAAATTAATTTCTTGAAATAAAAAGTATTGCAGTGGATTTAGCTAAGTACAACCAAAATGAGCAAACCTGTAAAATACTTCATGCTAATAGAAATGGCAAAGTAAATCACAATAAGCACCTGAACTGAATGAAACTTTATGGTCTATTCTGAAGGAAATTGAAAACTGTATATCCAGGGACACTGCAAGATCTAAGTTTGACTGCTGGATCTCATGTTGTTTTAAAAATTCGGTGATTAAAGAAAATTCCTACTTTTGCAAGACATCAATCACATAGATTGAAATTCTGTCTCCTGAAATTTGGACATGTTAAAATACTTTTTTTAAATATGTTTTTAGCCTCTCTGTTTAGCATTTTTAAATATTTTTTTTTAGTGGAAAGGAAACTGATTCATGCTTATGTCTGCTAAAACTTTTCTGAGATTTTTCAACAGTTCTTTTCAATTTTTGACTGAATCAGGTTTTCAGGAAATTAATAGCCTTAGAGGCAAGTGAAAGATAATCAAGGAAAATTTCACTCCTTTCAGGTACACACTGTGGCATATATTCTCATAGACTTTCTGTTTTTTTCACATTATTTGCAGTCATGTAACCTTACATGATCAGTAATTGCATTTGTGCAGTATACCATGAGTGGACAGTTGTACTTAATAACCAAAAATAGTATTTGTGACTGATGTTTGTGATTTGGATTAGGAGATTATATATAGTAAAAAATTAGTAAAATTTAAAGGGGTAACATGAAAACACATGAAAAGCAAATACATTTTTATGAGATACATGTCAAAGTTAAGATATGTTTTATACTACAGATAACTTTTTAGTAAGTTGTGATCTTTAGAGATGTTAATTGCAATTTCCTCTCACTTGTCTAGGTTTGACAAGCTTCAGAATACCCACTTATCTTCCAACAAAGCTCGTGCTCTGCTATTAACAGCATGGGAAATGTGTTTATAGGCACTTTGTCAGGCCCTGTAGTTAGAAGAGTCAGCAAAACTTACTCATTCATGTTTCTCATGAGCCTTTCCCCTCTCTTTACCCCTCCTCTCCAACTGTCTCAAACAAAAAGCTGGCTCTGTGTTTGCAGTGTACTGTGAACTGTTTCATTGCTGGTGATTAAAAACAAAGCAAGTCAAACCTTTGTAGGAATTTATAGAGTGGCAATAAATCCAGTATGTGCCATCCACATGCATTTCAAAGTGCTTCATATAACCTCTGCTTTTTTCATTCTGGGATAAAGAGTAGGGACTCTGATAAATTAAATATTTGAATGAAGGGAAATCCCTATGCCATGTGCCCTCACTCCCTGACCACCACCACCACC
>NW_020799097.1:20339510-20492467 GCF_003259725.1 Athene cunicularia
CCCCCCACCCCCAACTTTATAGCAGGAGATAAGGGGGTGGGAGGGTAGCTCACCAAAGCAAGATAAACTCTAATAAAAGCTGAAGACTATGGATGACACAAAGCTATCTTTGCTGCTGTCAGACATAATAATATGCTAAGGAAATGCCCAATTAAAAGGAACTAAAGCAGAATGCAGTTACACAGAATGGTACAGAAGAAGTGGGAATTTAATCTGTCATAGATACAGAGTCATAGTACTTACACTCTTATACCTTTGAAGTAAAATAGAATTTCATGAAATCTACATCATTCCAACCAACACAATGTTTGGACCAAAGTCTGGCTTAATCGGAGCAGAAAGAAAAGGAATGATGTTTGCAGTCAGTGTTGTGCAAGTGAATATCTGGGAGAAAATGTAATACTCCATTCACGCTTTAAGGACACTCCTTTGGCATTGTAGTGAGAACTAAAATTGACTCGGTCTCACCAGTCGAGGGCATCCCCGTTTAGAGAGAGTTATAACATTCACACTTGGAGGATGACTTGGACTTGGCAGGGACGAGAGGGAGGGAGCAGACCTATTCTGTGCTATGCTCTAGCAGCCATCAGCTGGCACTTCCACAGTGACCTCCTGCCAGCTCACACCGGCCAGGGTGAGGGGAAGGAGGGATCATATGTGTTCTGAGACTAAAAAAGGAAAAAGAAATATTGGCTTAATAGCTATTGGTTATGTACAACACTTGGTAAAGCATTTTTCTTCTGAATATTTATCATATGCATTGTATGCTCAATTCTGTAACAGAACTAGTGTTGTAACTATAAGGAGGAGAGAAAGTGCTAGCTAAAGGCATCAGCCCTTCCAATCTGAGAATTTTGATAGAAGGCTCGAGTACTGAAGCTGAACACTTCATCAGAGAACATAGCTGAAGTGAGAAGGCAGGCAGCAAATAGGCTTTGTTTCAGTCCTCCAAATCAGACACCAAGGAATGGGAAATATAGACTTCACACCCTGGCTGACAGGCTTGATTGCCCAGCATGGCTAATAGACTTGGTGACAGCATGAAGGACAGAACTGCATTTTTCAAGGAATTGTTCTTTCCCTTCCTTCCTGTCTCATTCATTCTGTGTCTTCTCTGGAAAGATGTAAGGCAGAAGTCCAACTGAGAGCATAACTATGAAATTTTCTTCATTAATTTTTTTGAAATCTTGGTTTTGTTTTGTTTTGTTTTATTATTATTTTATTTTGTAGTAAAGAAAAATATTTTAATCTTTCCAAACAACTTTTCTGGCCTGCACATATTCATTCATAAGTTCCACAACATGGCTTTCACTCTATTCTCATTTACTCTTCAAGCCCCACTTGAAACTGGTGATTAATTGATAGCAGTAATAAGTTGCTATCATCTCCACAACAACCATGAGAGAGAATTGAGACTGGTTGCCAATAGGCTTCAGCAGTTCTATTTTGGAAGGAGTGAAGTAAAGTGCCAGAACACTAATACTGAACAGCACAAATAGCCAATGGGTAGAACCATTCCAATATACACTATTTTTGATCATTCCAGCACAAAATTAACTCTGCCTTTCAAAGTTATGTGCTGCCACTGGAAATGTTGATGCTCAGAAATGAGGGTTTGTGTTTCAGTTTTAAGGAAGACTGCCCTTTACTGGTTAACAACATGTCAGGCCATCTCTTTTCCTGAGGGGAAGCCTTTTTGCTGATTATCTCCACCACAATGCTCATGTCAAACCTCTCTGGTCTCCCAGCTTTCCGGTCAGGTGTTCCCCTCATACATCCTGTTTCAACCTTCCTTGGCTATTTGTCCTAAAAGAGCTCTTCAATCCTTTACCACACTGCCCCATTCAGTTTCCTTTCTAGACGCAGAACATCCTTGTAAACATCTCCTCAATCACGAACCTTATTCCATACACTTCCTTCTGGCCTTTCCCTTCCTGTTCTTCCCCTCAGTCTTTTCCAAAAATCTTTACGCTCTCTGAGCTGCCTCTTCCCCCTTCCTTTGAAACTAGCTCAGATGATTTGTAACTTTTCCATATGCTTTTTTTTTTTTTTTTTTTTCCTTCTCCTCCTACCTCATCTCCTCTATTTAGCCCCTAGAACTGCCCAGGAACTGTGCTGCCCCAGGAACTACAGTTACCCATGACTAAGTCTTGTTTCTGCAGCTCACACAAAGTACTGTTTAGAAAACTTCCTCTTCTGTATTCCCATTTTTGTTGCCAGCGAGAGCAGTGTCTGGAAGCTGCAGCTGGAGTAGAAACAGAGGGGTGGTGCTGGGGAGCTTGGGATATTTGGACTGGCTTCAAACTTCCTTCAGTGAAGCACAGGGAGGCAATTAATGGGAAAGCTTGGCACAGTGCCCATCTGCAGAGCCTGCTTGTGTTATACAGCTGGCCTTACTCATTTGAACATTTTCTTTGGTTCAATTCACCACATGGCTTTACTTCACTAGGATTAGCTCTTCGGTTGTTGTAAACTTATGCAGTCTTTTTGAAAGTAATGTAGAGATTTTGGTATACAGAAAATAAGGATACAGTCCATTTTTGGGGGAGGGCCTTTGAATGGAACTAAAAATTGAAACAGAATTCACTTGGTGTCATGTCAAAACCCCAAGTTAGACATAATTTCAGCATGAAACCTCAAAGTGGTCTGGATGAATATGAAAAGGCTCATGAAGTTTAGGGAATTGTTAAACGGGCTTGATTTCAGCTCTGTACATGCAATTATCTCATGTGGTTCCCAGTATCAGGCTTTACTGCAACAATTTTGCATTAATTTAATTAATCTCCAGCTGGAAGAAAAGGCATAAAAA
The DNA here is from genome assembly GCF_003259725.1 of Athene cunicularia. Lineage (NCBI taxonomy): Eukaryota > Metazoa > Chordata > Aves > Strigiformes > Strigidae > Athene > Athene cunicularia. The sequence goes on from NW_020799097.1 coordinate 20,342,320, forward strand.
TATGCACAATGTATTCAGACTTAAATATTTGTTCAACTTTATTCTGAGACCTGCATTTTTAGCAAACAAACTGAAATTCTCAGTTTCATAGTCTTAGATGTTAAAAGATAGATCTTCAATGGGAAGTTGGGTTAGAGACAAAAGAGGGTTTGGGGATCCTGAAGTCAGGAAGTGTAGCAATTATATTTTAAGCACTTTGCCCTGGAATGCAATCCACAATCAAGACTTAAAGTCCTCGGGACATGGAAAGGGTTGTATAATTCAAAATGGTAGTCCCAAACCCCTGTGCACTGAGAGGAGAAGCCTAGCCAGCAGACATTGCCAAAGATGGATTATGGCAGAAATTTTTCCAATCCTTTGAGTCTTAGAGCAGAGTCAAGACTCCAGACAGGCATATTGACTAATTAAAATATGGTTTAGAGGTAGCTTAATTATCTAAGAATAATTAAGATCTCTTTCTAGGACACGTTATGAACTGTATTCCCATGATGCTCAAGCACTGATGTTAAAAAATGTAGCTGGGTCTGTGAAACCTCCAGACATCAGTGTATTTAGAAATTTGTGCCAGACCTCAGTGATTACATGTTCTGTGTCTATGCTTGATTGGCAACGAAACTATAATGTTTTTAAAGGAAGGCTATGGAAATGCATTATACAGGCAGAGTACTATCGTTTGTTAAAAGACTTACCTGGGGGAAGCAGGTCACATAGGATCACTTAAGTTTATTTACTGCCTCAGCTAAAGGAGGAATATAATCCTCAAATTCTCTCTTTGTCAGAGAACAGCTCAGATGTGACTGAAATGGGATGGGAAGTATTGCCATTGCTTCATTCAAGGGCTTGCCAGATGAAGAAAACAATGCAAGAAGTAGCCAGAGCAGGGCAGCCTGGCTCGGTAGCTTAGTCGGTAGAAATCCTGATGGAAAGGGAAGGGTCTTGAACTCCTGCAGGTAAATTCCTGCACCACGAAATTCAATATTTCATTCATGGAACAAAAGATAGGTAATACCAAGTAGTTCTTGGTGTGCAAGAACTCTTTACACTACTTACAGCCAAAAAGGTATCAAAGAAAATCCTCAGGCAGCTAACGGAAACTGTGAAGCTGATATTTGCATGTTGTCATCATCTTAATGTGAAAGTGCACTTGGCATGAGTCCAAGGCAGGCAATGTGAGTAACTCTTTCACATATTATAAAATAAAGAACTATGAGATTCACAGATTCAGAGACTAAAGTAAGAGATACAGCCCAGCAATCTATGATCTTCCCAACACAGAAGCAAAGGCCATAAAAAAAAGCTGGTTTAACTACCATTTAGAAAAATAACTTTCCCCTTTTGCTTTCCCTGCCCTGTAAATATGGTCACACACTGATTGTAGTAGAATGGGGCAATGTTCAATGGTTTATCATTGATTCACTTTCTTCATTTTTCAGTGGCACATTTCTTGTTCCTTCACTAAAGCATTCTTTTCCTCCCAATTTCCAAAATAAAATGTCTTAACCAGTTTATTCAGAGAATGGGAAAAAAAAAATGCAGAGGAGATGCTTTATGATGTAATTATATAGTGATTGCAAAGAGCTTCAGAAGAACATACTATGAGCATGTTAATTATTTTCTCATCTGACATCTTAATGTGATTCAGGGGAAGAGCAAAAACAAATTGGTTGCTAAGGATTTTAATATCAGGCATGCTATTTGAAAAGAATGTCTCTATTTGCCTGTTCTTACATTAAGGCAGAATCTTTGATTTTGACAGGAGTCTTCTCTTAGCTGCCTACAGTCAAGTTATTGCTACATTTTTTTGTTTTCTACAGTTTTAAGCTGTTATCTGAAGCAATGCTATTCAGAGCAGATCACTTCTCACCCTGAATAATTTTATTCTAGAAATGACTGATACAAACAATCCACTTCATAGCTCGGATTAATAATACTTCCTCCAACCCGAGTTTAAATGTATTTCTCTTACATGATTGCAGACACATCAGTAATGTTTCCAGACCACCAAGCTTCCTGAAGAAAGCACTGAGTGCCAAAGTCTGTTTTCATTTACGTGAATGTTAAATTCTGTTATTATATGTGCAACTGGCCAAAGAACCAGGATGTAAAAGAGTAATTAAGAACATAATTTCCCCATTGTGAATTATGTGTATGTTTTTGAAGGCACATTTTGGCTGTTTTACCATTGGCTTTCAAAAGTTTGTTTCCCATGAACTTGTACTCATTTACTGTGTATTAGAACTGATTTTGGATAAGTTGAACATTTTAAATTGAATTTTACTATACATATTCTGATACTGTTCATTCCCATATTTTCACCAAAGTGAAATCTTAAAATCTGATATATTGTCTCACTTTAGATATTGCTCTGAATAAAGAAGAAATTTGATGCTTCAGAACAATCAAAGTTTCAATGATATTTTTGCAGGTTTAATGTTCTTATATAGTGAGAAAAAGAGAAGTGATCTAAAGCTGTCAGTCTTTGCATCTGTGAAACACCTTTCCCTCAGTAATTACTTGTTCATATTAGTAACAATATTTTGAGTCCTGGTACAACCTCCCCAGGAATGTGGTAGAGTCCCCATCCCTAGAGGTTTTCAAGAGGTGATTGGACAGAAGTGCTAGCTAACCTCATCTAGGCTCCCTTTCCCATGAAAGGTTGTACCAAATGATCTTTCAAGGTCCCTTCAAACCTGAGTTGTTCTATGATTTTATGGGATTTGTGTCTTCAGACATCACTTCTGACCTAGTGTGTTGTACTCCGTAACACTGGCGTACTGATCCTACCTATAAAAAGCAACAGCAACATTGTCCAATAAGCACTGAGTAACTACAGTCCAAAATGACCCTTTACATCTAAAGTGTAATGATGTTTCCAATTAACACTGTTTCAGCTACTTCGATGCAGATAATTTTTGGTGGATAAGGAATAGTAACCATGCTGCAATGCTCACATTCAGTTGTCTCTCTCCAAAATATATTTAAGGTGTGACAGACTTACTGTCCTAATGAAAACAGTGATATATAGAATTATGCTCATGGTGATATATGGAAATCTCTGTTCCATTTCTTGGTGTGGCTGGGAAGTGCAATTTCAGATTGCCAACTTCTGTCCTTGCACTTCAAGAGTTCTACAACAGTTGGTGCTTCTTCGGTAAGGACATGTATGTAGGAGATACCACTCTGAAACATTAATTTTTAATTTATCCAGGTATTCAGCAAATTTGAATCTTTAATAATGAACATGGGGTTTTAATCAGTTATATAAAAGAATGAGATTTGGCATTCCCCAGCCCAGATTAACCAACCCTCTCTGCCACACATCTAGGCACACTGGCCATCAGCTCCCCAAAGCCCTGATGTGAGCTGCTGAGTACACTACTCAGAAACGTTAGTCCTCTAACTGTGAAAAGGTCCCACATCTCTAACCACACAGAAAAGCTGATTCCTCTGCATCTCAGTCTCCTGAGATAAAATTACTGTCTGGGCAATTCTAGGTAAAGTTAACTACAAAAGGGCATTTTAATCCCAGAAGTTGAAGAAGGTGGTTCATTTAACCCTTTAACTAGATAAATGCTAGCTGAAATTGCATTGCTTGTTACATGAAATGGTATGACATTTTCTTCCTTTTGGAAATAAAACTGCTTCAGTTCATTTTGAAGCAAAACCACTATATGACATAGTAATATCACCACCTTGTGGGGAAGAAATGTGTTCCAGCATGTACAAGCATTGTTATGTCTGAATATTCCTGGGGCATCTATGTACTCAAAAGGGAGAGCCCGAACCAATACATAGTCAATGGTACTGAAATTAGAAATAAACAACTCTTCTAATAGAAGGTAATTTGTATTAAAAATGACAAGGTATTGCAACAGACAAATTTATCTTCAGTTTTGTGCTTAAAACATCATCTCTGTAAAGTTCATACAACTTGTGCAGCTAATTATGAACACTGTGATTTAAGCCTTTGATTTATAAAGATATTTTAAATTAATGTTTAATGCTTGTAAATGTAATGTATGTACATATATAAAAATAATGGACAAATATATTTAAGCACCACCTTGCGCTATGTTTCTAGCAATCCTGCTTTCTCCAAGTCTCATTTTCATAGAAAATACTGAAATTAAGCTCTTCTGAGAAGCTGGACATCTGGCAGAGACAAAAATATACCAAGTCTCTACTCAACCAACTTATGAATAAGACCATCCTTTCTCCTCATTAAGCCCCCATTTTTCTGTTTTCTATATAGCTTCCAAACTCTATCAAACATAGGCAGGGTTTGTACAGACAACGGTTTCATTCATTACAGGCCTAACAGTCTATCCTGTGCACCGAATGACGTAGTATCCTGGGGAAAACATAGTAAATGCTTATGTTATTAAAGGCTGTAGTATAAAAATGATGATTAAGATTTAGCACGAGAATTGGAAACTTAACTCTAGAATTTCCTAATATGTTTAGATAATTTTCAGGGTTAGTAACAGCCAGTACAAAGGTTTTTATGTTTACATCCACAGATACTATTTTACAGAGAAAAGTGAAAACATATTCTCTTATCTATTACTATAAAACCACTGAAGTACTCTAGGTCTTAGAAAAGTAAAAGGAAATTTTCTTTACTGGAAAGTATGAAACATCTTCTAAACTATATACCAGTGAAGGGGTTTTGTACTGTTGAACAAGGAAATTTTGTTTTACTAGAAGGTTTTTGTATTTTTCCTGTCCTGGTATCCATGTAGCAAAAAAGAAGTCCATGTACAGCAAAATAGTATCATAGAATGGTTTGGGTTGGAAGGGATCTTAAAGATCACCTGTCCCCAACCCCCCTGCCATGGGCAGGGACACCTTCCACTAGACCAGGTTGCTCACAGCCCCGTCCAACCTGGCCTGGGACACTGCCAGGGAGGGGGCAGCCACGGCTTCTCTGTGCAACCTGTGCCAGTGCCTCACCACCCTCACAGTAATGAATTTCCTCCTTACAGCTAAACTAGATCTACCCTCTTTCAGATTAAAACCATTACCCCTTATCCTGTCACTATAGTCCCTGATAAAGAGTCCCTCCCCATCTTTCATGTAGCACTCTTTAAGTACTGGAAGGCTGCTCTAAGTTCTCCCCAGAGCCTTCTCTTCTCTAGGTGATACAAACCCAACTCTCCCTGCCTGTCTTCACAGGAGAGGTTCTCCAACACTCTGATCATCTTTGTGGCCCTTCTCCGAACTGGCTTCAATAAAGAATACTGACAGGAATTACATTCAAAACATACTCTAGCAGAACTATATTTGAGCTTTTTAAAGAAGACATTACAGCTTTAACTTTACATTGGTGAAACAAATTATTTTCTTGTCCTGCACTGGAACAAAACTTTGCAGAAGTCCTACACTCCTCAGAGATAAGGAAAATCTTTCATTTACGCTGTTCATTTGACATATTTAACTTGGATGCTTCTGTGCTTAAAAAGCAGTCTTCAAGTTTTCATAAAGTGATTCAGGTAACCTAACCTGATCCTAGGCTTCCTACCTGGCTGCAGATCTCCAGAATGTGATTTCAGAGACCCTCAGTTAGAAGCCCTATGGGTGACTGAATGACCAATTTAGGATTCATGATGGACACTTCTGACAGCTTAATATCCATACACTGGTTACTCTTTTGGGAGCAGGCACTTACTGCAGGAGGAGACAAGAGCAGGATGGGTTATTTCACATAGTAGTAGAGCAGTTGCCAAGAAATCAGGAAAAGGCTCTAGATTTACACTTGCTTGAGGATGTTTGCACTATAATTTCTACTACTTTGTAAGCAAAAAGCTGGCAGAAAAGTCAGGTCTGATTCTCCTTTGAGCTTTCTCTGTTGAACCTGGACGTTTTACAGCACAAGGAGGTTTTACTGAGAGATGCTTCCAGTTTTCCTGCTTTTGGTGTTGGTTGTTTCCACTGACTCTTAAAAATTCTGTTTCTGGTTCCTACAGATATGTTTTCCCAAGACAGTTTCCCGCTTAGGCAAAAGATTTCTTCCCTTTTCCTTTCCCTTTCCTTTTTTTTTTTTTTTTTTTTTTTTTTTTATAGACCTTCTGAGAGCCTGAACATGATCACCAGATTTTTGGGTTTTTCATTTAATTTGTTATTTCTTGTGTTAACTTTCAGACATGGAGTTCTTTCAAAGAATCCTACCAGCTTCAGCATCAAGAAATTTGAAAAACCTGAACTTCAGCACATACTTGTAATTACTGTCTGCATTTGGCACTGCAAAGTTGCCCCAGCATGAAAATGTATAAAGAAGTCTTTTTAATTCCTGCCTCATCTATGCTGTGATTCAGAGCTGAGACAAAGAGTTGACTAAAACTCAGGGGAAAGAGGAGCCTGTTAGGTGTGATCTTTGTGCACTACTTGCCAGACAGTAAGCACAGAGTTCAGCAGACAGCAAAGCAACCACAGATGGTATCATCCGAGAAAGGGGAGCAGCACACCACTTTTGCAGAACAGACTAACAACTAGGGCACTCCCTTGGGAGAGGAGACTGGAGGTCCTCGAGGTGTTTATTTTCCAGATTATTTCTGGTTTTTGTTTTAGTCTCAAAATGAATACAATAAAGAATGCATGCTTGATCTCGGGAGAACATGCAAGAGTCGGTCCATGCTTATCAAACAAAGTGTTGAGATCACTAAGTGACAGCGTAACACTTTGAGTTCAGTCTGCTTTCCTGGCTTCCTAAGAATTTTCAACAAACAGATCTGAAGATGTACTTTATCAACCACTATCTAAGGCATTCACAAAGGAAGTGGAGAATGTAGGTCTGAATTCCTGTAGAGGAGAGAGGTATATACTTGTGCTGGTTAGCAAGGATGCTGGAGCTTGATGGACTCTATGGTTAATTTTTTTCCTACGTATTCCTATGGCCCAGGCTGTCTTGGACTTTTCCAAATAATCCTAGGTTCAAACCAGCTGTTTACCCTGATCAGCTGATGAATAAAGTGGGCTAAAGAAACACACCTACGCTATGGAATCAAGACTTTGCTAAAGTCGGCAATATTTTTATTAGACCCGTTAAACTTATGTTAACATACACTTATATTTACATTCAGGCTATCAAATTATTACAGCTCTTTCTCAATAGTGATGCAGCTAGCACAGATATACAACATTTTCTAGTATCTCACCATTTCTTGTGTTAAATACACCTTTCTATATTTGTCAGGGTCCTAAAATCAATGACACCCAACTGTTTTGCTGTTTAAGAGAATTTAACAGAACAGATTTGTCCAGACTCTGCCAATTTAGTGCTTGTGCACTAAGTAGTTTACTACTTTAGACACAGTGTTTCTCATGAGTCCTTTAATTGCCAGACCATACTAGAGACTTGCTCACAGTAATTAGGCATTTATCCTTAGGAGGGCACTAAGTATGTGAAAGATAAAGTCCTGAATCACAGAACTATTTAGGTTGGAAGAGATTACCAGAAGTTATATAATTCAAACTCCTTCTTCAAGCAACATTGCTTTCCAAGTCAGTTTCGGTTATTCATGGCCTTGTCCAGTCAACTGCTGAAAATCACCAATGATGGAGATACCACAAGCCTTCCAGCAACCTGTGCTTAACCACTTTCATGAGGAGTTTCTATATGTAAATAAAACCTTGAAGTTTCCCTTGCTGCAACTTATAACTGTTGTTTCTGCTAGGGCACATGGATAATGTGGAGGTGATTGGTGGCAACCAACATGGCTTCACCAAGGGAAAATCCTGCCTGACAAATTTGGTGGCCTTTTATGATGGAGTGACAGCATCAATAGATAAGGGAAGAGCAACTTATGTAATTTACCTGGACTTGTGCAAGGCCTTTGACACTGTCCCGCATGACATCCTGGTCTCCAAGTTGGAAAGACATGGATTTGATGGATGGACCATTCGGTGGGTAAGGAATTGGTTGGAAGGCTGCACTCAAAGGCTTGTGGTCAATGGTTCAAGATCCAAGTGGAGACCGGTGACAAGTGGTATCCCTCAAGGATCAGTACTGGGACCAGTACTGTTTAATGTCTTAGTTGGTGATATGGATTGTGGGATGGAGCGCACCCTCAGCAGGTTTGCTGATAACACCAAGCTGTGTGGTGCGGTTGACATGCTGGAGGGAAGGGATATGCCATCCAGAGGGACCTGGACAGGCTGGAGAGGTGGGCCCAGGTTAATCTCAGGAAGTTTAACAAGGCCAAGTTTAAGGTCCTGTACCCGGGCCGGCACAATCCCAAACACAGATACAGGTTGGGGAATGACTGGATTGAGAATAGTCCTGGGGAGAAGGACTTTGGTATAATGGTGGATGATAACATCAACATGAGCCAACAGTGTGTGTTTGCAGCCCCAAAAGCCAACCAGATTCTGGGTTGCATCAAAAGAAGTGTTGTCAGTAGGTCATGGGAGGTGATTCTGCCCCTCTATTGTACCCTTGTGAGACCTCACCTGGAATATTGTGTCTAGCTCTGAAGCCCCCATTACAAGAAGGATATAGAACTGCTAGAACGAGTCCAGATGAGGGCTACCAAGATGATCAGAGGGCTAGAACACCTCTCTTATGAGGACAGGCTGAGAGAGTTGGGCTTGTTCAGCCTGGAAAAGGCTCCAGAGAGACCTCATAGTGGCCTTCCAGTACCTGAGGGGTGCCTACAAGAAGGCTGGGGAGGGACTTTTTACAAGGGACTGTAATGATAGGATGAGGGGGTAATGGGTAGAAGCTGAGGGAGAGGAGGTTTAGATTAAATATAAGGAAGAATTTTTTTTACTGTGAGACACTGGAACAAGTTGCCCAAGGAGGTTGTGGATGCCACCTTCCTGGAGGTGTTAAAGGCCAGGTTGGACGGGGCTTTGTGCAACCTGATCTAGTGGAATGTGTCCCTGTCATAGCAGGGGGGTTGGAACTAGATGATCTTTGAGGTCCCTTCCAACCCAAACCATTCTATGATTCTATGATTCTTCTTGTCCCTTTGTGGAACACCTCTGAGAAGAGGCTGGTTTAGTCTTGCCTATAACCTTGTATTAGGCAGCAATCAGATAACCCTTTATCTCTTTCCCATTCTGGGACATCTTTGAAAACAGTTTTTTATTAAGGTATCTTATTTCAGAAATATAAAAATCAAGTACCTAGTTTCAAATTTCTTTTCAAACTTTTGATTGCCACTTGCAACCCAGCCATTAAATCTCTTAAAGGATCCAGATGAAATAATTGATTGCAGCTGTTCAGTGATAAAAAAAAACCCAAACCCAAACTTCCAAAAGCCAACAAGCCCAAGTGCTTAAAAACTGTATTTGTGAATGGACTACTCCAAACTGCCTGCAAGGGTGTTTGCCTGCAGACTGTCACTGCTGCAGTTGAAGATGACCACCAGCCAGGTTTAAACAGTAACCAGGCATTTGCCTGGGGACTTCTCAATCATAAAAAGGGTCAACCTGAAAAGAAGTGTAAAAGACTCCTTGAATGTTTTTCACCTGGGAGACAAGAGAGGTAAGAAAAACACTAGGCAAAGCCTGGTACGTTACTGCCAGGGGCTGCCCTGCAACATCGCAGCCTTCCCGTGGGCCACCATGTGCCCAGCCTGGGGAGGGGGACACACCATGGGGACCCACACCTCAGTGTGCCCACGGGATCTGGGGGGGATTTTGCACCAGCCCCTGTAGGCTGTGGGGAGCTGCAGGGGCACACACAGAGCTGGATCATCCACATCTCCAGTGGGAGATAAAAATGTACAGCATGCAAAGGGAGGAACACCCTGTCCCAGTAGAGTGAGTGCACATGTGTTACAGAGGCCCTCAAATAAACAACCAACCACCCTCAAAAAATTATTAACACAGGTAAGTAGCTCTCCATAAATTACAGGTTTGAATGTCTGTGAGAGGAGAACAGAACAACTTTCTAGGGTTTAACGGCAACCCAGAACGCTTAACAAAGAACTCTATGGGGTTTAATGGCAACCCGAAACGCAGAACAAAGCCCCACTCTTTGGGGTTTAAGGACACCCCCAAAGGCTCTCTCACTGACCTGACAAGCGAGGGCTCTCACCCGAGCACCTGCTCAGGGCAGCTCCCGACCCAAGGCCCCTCGAGGAGTTTCCCTGGGCAGCGTCCTGAGCCCAGGGGAGAGTCCTCGCCCGCAGCTGCTGCTCCAGGGGACGAGCCCCAAATGGCTCCCCCAGGGGACTCCCCTGATCCCCAGGCCGAGTCTGACCTGGAGCCAACAGCGGCTCCCACTGGCCACAGGCCCCAACTGCCGGGAGGCCCCGAGAGCACCTCTGCAGCCAAGAAGCTCTGCTCTCACTGGGAGGATGCACCTGCCGTAACAGGTAACTCCACACAGCCACAGAGAGGGCCACATGTGCACATCACTCTGTGTGTGTGGGGGGTGTGTTCCGGGGTAGGATTAGAACTTTTTGGACTTGTTTATAAAAGAGTGTTCAGAAATTCCTAGGTGTTTATTGACACTTTGTACGTGCCTAGCATTGTGGTTTATCTGTTCTATTGCTGACGATGATCCTGAATTACTGATTGCCAGTATTTTCTGCATCATTAACAAATCAGTAAACTGCTTTGATCCTGATTGGATTCAAACCACATGAACCAAGCAGTTTTCCTTGCACTACTCTATTAATGCATGTGTTTTACCTCCTGTGGCCAGAGACCCAGTGAGTTTCCCAGCTACTGTTTCAGGATCAAGCTTCCTGGCACAGAGGTGTTACTCTGGACATCAGATTCCCCACCAGGAGAGTATCTCAGTAGAGCTGGGCATTCCTTTACAGAGTTTCAATTTGAGTGAATTTTCTAATGAACAAGTTCAGCCAAAGGACTCCTGAACTGCTTGACACTTTTTCTTTTTTTAGTTCAGTCAGACATCAACTGCTTTTAAAATGTCACTGCTTTTAAAAAGTAAATGGATATGTTTTCTAGCAAACCAGTATTATATGAAATTTGAATGAATTAAATTTGAATGAAATTTGGATGAAAATATGAATTTTAGGCTGTAGGCCTTTTGCATATAAGTGGAATAAACCAAGCAATAACTTAGATCTACGTAACACTGGTAATAAGCTGGTTATGTTGAAGTATTCTTACACAACTATACTATTAAGTATACACTGTGTGGCATCACTGAGGCTCCCTAGGGATTTTTTCTCATTGCAGACCTCATGCTTAAGCCACAGGCTTGTTTTCCTCACTGTTTGTCACAGAAATGGAATCAGAAGTGCAAATATGGAAATTAAATGGTCTAAAAGATGTAGAGCAGAAAAGAGTGGCTGTGACCTGAGGGTTTTATCAACTCTTTTTGCTTATCAGGAATTACACTGAATTTATACCTGTGTTGAGAGTGAGTACAAAACCTTGTACTATGACAGCAAGCAATAAAATGTCATCTCCTTGAAACGCCATATTATGAGCAATAATTAAATGCTAAATTTTGTCGAGTTTTCATATGCATTCATTATAGAACTTCATATAACTCAATTTCAGCACTAATCCCTAGAGGATTTGCTAAGAGCAATATAAATTAATTGAAAGATATCTCATTTTTCCAATAAAGTAATCCAGTTTTCTAATAGACATTGAATAAAATTAATGGAATAACTTTGACAGTTTGTCTGACAGGCACCTTTCAAACACTGTACTCTCTCTCCTATATGGATTTCAATGCTTTTATCTTCTGAGAAGATGAATGTCTTAGACAGCGTGGGCCAAAGTCAACACTGATCTGTTTCTTATTCAGTATCAGTACTTGAAAATACTTCTTTTCTCACCTACAAACATCTCTGTTTTCCCCCTTTTGTCATGACAGACTTCTGTTAGTGTGACAGAGCAGGGACAAAATGTCCAAGTCTTTCCCCTGTGGGTGAGAACTGGGCTCCCTCTTGTGTGCTCTCCTCGTCTCACCACTTTTTACTTGTGCAGTTTTGGCTCCATGACTATAAAAGGAGTGAAAACAACTCCAAAAGTAGCAGTTAGGGCATTTTCCTGGAAGAGTGGGGTCAGACTCTGAAAAGGAAGAGTTCCACACCCAGCTGTCCTGTTTGGGCTACTTTGTTATATCGTTTAAAGGAGACCACTAATTTGGGTTGCCAGCGGATGTAGACATTTTCAGTTAAGTCATTAAGACAGGTAAGAATCTTAGTGTAATTTTACTTTATAGTTCTCCAGAAGCTTTCAAAGCTATAGCTCTTTCTCCGCTGACTGCAGAAAGAATTTAAACATGTCTTTTCATAAGAGTAGATTGTGTTTCCCCACCGGTGCTGTGTGGCCAATATTCAGATCCATTTGCACAAAAACTAAGTGCCTCGGTTTGTCACACTGGTGGTATGTTTTCTACATTTGTGTCATGAGTATATTTCATTAGCATCTCTCATGAAAATGAATGTGACCTTTCTGTCCACTGAAGATGGGGAATCTGGTAATTTGCTAATGCAAATTAAAGTTTCAGGTCTGTTCTCTTGAATTGACAGGCCACAGCTTCCAATACCTGTTTTTTTTTTTTTTGTCCAGGATCATTGGAGTGTATCATATTGCAACTGCTTCCTGGGAATTTGCAAGCAAAATCTTCTGGTAATGTTTTTATACAATTCCTACCCACAAAGGAATATTAAGACCACATGGCTGATGGCAACAAGTCCAAAGTTCTGCTTAAATTTCCTGCCCAGATGGATGTGTGAGTGTGCGATGTATAGCACATCAGAGAGTCAAACATGTCCAGGAAGCACAAAACATACTCTACATGTACTATAGCATTTTTAAAATCTGCAATAACTTCAACATGTTGAGATATTTTGATGTGAAATATGTTTAGTAGATCAGGATCAGATCTATAGGACTGGACATTTTGATCTTGTGATGACAGTCTGAGGTATTGCAGTGGGCATTTTTGATCTACAGACATTATGGCCAGAGCTCTTGCTGTGCTGAGACACCTGGACAAATACTGAGCAAAAGTTTTCCAGGAACAAGAAAAAAGGAATCTCCTTGCAAAACTCATGTTCACATTGACTTGGTCAGACTGGATAAGCCCCACTCTACACTTCCAGTCATCTGCAATTCCTCTAAACCATATTCCTCCAAATTGTACCATCCTGTTTACATTGCCTTTTAATCAAACTAGACAGGTAGAAAAATATTCATAAAAACAGTTGACATATTTTGACACGACCTCCACTTATATTTTCTATCTATATTTACTCAGTTCTCATGAAAATGTTGATGCATGATGCTTCAGAAAGGATTAAAGGATTGTAACTTAATTAATACCACACATTTTTGTATAGCTATTAGATCTTCCCAGCCAAATCAAATTTTCGTTGTATGATTACAGATTTGACCTATGAAAAGTTTGATGGAATGTGTTTAGAATGCTAGAAGTCAGTTATTGTAGCATTGCATAGAATTTGGATAAAAAGTTTAACACTATAATTTCAAGTCCACACTAAAATAATTATCTTACAGATCCTTAAAAGATAAGTGTTCATGGTTAATCATTATCCAACAGGTACATTTCAAGTGACATTCTTCAAGAATATATTGGCCTCTTACTCTCCTGAACAAAACCAACAGCAATATAAAACTTGTTCACATAGTTGTATATAATACAGAAAATTGCCGGAGTTAAAAAATAATAGTAAAGGAAATAAGTTTTCCTGAAAAACATGGTTGTGCAGCCAGCTGAGCTCATTTGAATAATATGTATTTTAATTAAGAAAATTGAAGCCATGTTCTAGAGATTAAAGGTGTTACTTACACGTTGGAAAATATGTTCTGAACATCACTGACTCAGAAAGGAATTCAGCTGATCATGGTGGATAACAAACTGGACATGAACATAGTGGAATACTAAGACAGCTGTTATCAATCTCTACTCTGTCTAGGAAGTAACTGAATCAAAGTCTGTAAGTACCTGGGAAAGTGATTTCTGAGAGTATATGGTCATAAATCTTGTAAACAAAAGTATAAAAATGTCCAGTGACTGTCATCTAAAACTAAAAAATTCAGAATAAAATCAGGTATAAACACTGTACTGGGAGTGCAATGTATTTACACATTTTGCAAGGTAAAATGAGCCCTCTTCTGTCTGACCTCAAGTTTGGAAGTCACACCAAGCTTAGCAGTCTATCCAACACTGTTACTCAGCACAAGTTAGGGCCCATGCAGGAAAAACTGAGGTGTTTATGTGAAAATTCAGATCAAGAGAAAATATATGACAGAAATATTGTGATATATCTTCAAATATACCAAAGTATACTTTACTATAAACATGTATCGTTATGAGTTAGGACGAGACAGTTATTAATCATGAAAAATGATGATTTACTCTTTGTTCAGTTCAATGATGTAGGTAGATATAGCTGAAATTGCTGGAAGGCCATACCTTAATTTCATCATGGATTGATCTGATTATAACAGCTTGTGCTACCATATGGCTAGGCACAGAGCATCAACATGATCACCCAAGTATCTGAGAGAAAACCAACTGAATATGGCTTTCTCCCCTGAAATAAGAATCAATAGATTTATTCACCACTGATTTCAAGTTCTCACAACTGATTATTTAGCAGCTGAAATAAGACTGCTGAAAAGCTTAAAAGAAGTGTTTTGCATTGTTTTTGTCTAAGTGCATAGGTATAACTTAAACAATTTCTTTGTACAACCCCTGAACACACACGCATACGCTTAGCCACCAACCCCAAAATTTACTTGGTTAGGGAAGTCTGAATCCTTTTCTTGGAAGGACATCACATATTTGGTTTTGCAACTTGATCAGTAAAATGAACTTCTGGTGATAATCATTCATATTAGAGCTAAAGTATGAAACAATTAGGAGAAGAAGATAGAGCAACAGAGAATCAGGCTGAATGTTGTCAGAGTTTCTTACCCCACATCATCTTGTTTTCTGATGTGATCTATGCTGACTGTATACTTTTCATCACCAAGACCACTGGCAGCATTCAGAAAATTTGGTACTCTTCTTCTCAGTAATGGGTCTTTGTTTTTCTTGTGAAAAATTTTGGCTTAAATCTTAGAAAATTTTATTTTTGTGTATGTCTTAATGTTTATGTCATCTCCAAAGGCCTGTTGAATCATGAACTGGCTATCTTGTCAAAACCATGAGGCTGGTCTAATCTATTATATAGTTGCTAGTGAACACATTCTGCTGGGAAAGGCTGGGAGGGGATGATGAAATCAATAACTTCCTCAAGTAAATACAATAATTCACAACTGTGAGAAGCATTATGAATGATGCTATAACAGATAAGATGGAAGAATATTGAAACAACAAAATTTGTGTATGGGCTCTGTGAATTTACTAAACCAAAACAAGAATACAGATTTGCCATGTGTTGGAAGGTTTTGTTCAAAGTCTGGAAACAATTGCCTTTTGGAATTACAAGAGCATGTTAAAGGGTTTTTCATATTTATGGCTGGTAATGTTTATAGTCATTACACCAATCAATAGTGATGAAAAGGAGTTACGAGCACTTGCATGATATGGGAAATCCAATTTATTTTGCTACAAATTACAAGTCATGATTCAAAGCCCTTGGAATACACAGACTCCAGGTCATCATGCATCAGAAGGATTTAGGTTAATTTTGTAGTATGAGTAGGTAGTATGTGTAGTATAAGGACCACAAGCCTATAGAGGCAATACAAAAATTGTCACAGAAGTAGATTTTCAATGGCATGAAAGTATCTGGGCCAGGGCAAGGATCCAGAGGGTATTGAGAGAGATCCTACGGCGGTGACATTCAGTAACCAGTTTCCTCCAAGCTGCATATTCAGTAAAAAGCACAACTCTCACACCTTTCTGGAGGAACATGGCTTCACTAAGGGCAAATTCTGCCTGATGAATTTGGTGGTCTTCCATGATGGGTTGACAGAGTTTGTGGACAAGGGAAGAGCAACTGACATCACCTAGCTGGATTTGTGCAAAGCATTTGACACTGTCCTGCACGACATCTTTGTCTGTAAATTGGAGAGACATGGAGTTGACAGATGGACCACTCAGTGGATAAGGAATTGACTGGATGGTCACACTGAAAGAGTTATGATCAACGACTTGATGTCTAAGTGGAGAGCAGCAATAGGTAGCGTTCCTCAGGGGTCAGTGCTGGGACCAGCACTATTTAACATCTTTGTCAGTGACACGGACAGTGGGACTGAGAGCACCCTCAGCAAGTTTGCCAATGACACCAAGCTGTGTGGTACAGTTGATATGCTGGAGGGAAGGCGTGCCATTGAGAGGGACCTTGACAGGCTTGAGAGGTGGGCCCATGCAAACCTCATGAAGTTCAAAAAATGCAAGGTCCTGAATTTGGGTCAGGGCAATCCCATGCACAAATACAGGCTGGGCGATGACTGGATTGAGAGCAGTCCTGCAGAGAAAGACCTGGGGGCATTAGTGTATAGATAACTGACTACAACCCATCAGTGTGCACTTGCAGCCCAGAAAGCCAACTGTGTCCTGGGCTGCATCAAGGTTAGGTGTGTGTTTGCGTGTGTGTGTGTGTGTGATTTCGGCCCTCTACTCTGCTCTTGTGAGACCACACCTGGAGTAACATGTTCAACTCTGTGGCCTCCAACATAAGAAGGGCATAGACATGTTGGATTGAGTCCAGAGGAGGGCCATGAGGATAATTAGGGACTCAAGCACCTCTCCTGTGAAGACAGGCTGAGATAGTCGGCATTGTTCAGCCTGGAGAAGGAAGGCTTATAGTGGCCTTCCAGTACTTCAGGGAGGCCTACAGGAAAGATGAGGAGGGACTGTTTACCAAGGAGTATAGCGCTAGGATGAGGGGTAATGGTTTTAAACTGAAACAGAGTAGATTTAGAAGAGATATAAGGAAGAAATTATTTACTGTGAGGGCGGTGAGACACTGGAACAGATTGTTCAAAGAGATTGTGGATGCCCCCTCCCTGGAAGTGTTAAAGGCCAGGTTGGACGGGGCTTTGAGCAAGCTGATGTAGTGGCAGGAGGGTTGGAACTAGATGAGCTTTAAGTTTCCTTTGAACCCCAAAACATTCTATGATTGTACGATTCTATGATTCAATTATGAGCCCAGACTTCTTACAGCTGGTGAAGCAGAGAGAAGGGTATGTTACAATTAAACTCTGTATGATGTTTTTTTTCATTAAAAATTATAACATGATTTTAAAGGTTAAAAACCCAATATATATACAGTCTGTTCCTAATGAAGAAAAGATTCTGTTCTGGAAAACAGCATCTCAGAATGGTCTTGAGAAGAAGAAATTCAACAGAAGTTTTCAAGATACCACTGTTTCAAAAATAGCTGATGTGATCTTGGTTAAAATTTAATAGAACAGTGAGCAGCAGAAATTAAATTGCTTTCTAGTTCTACTCTGCATATCTAGTATTTAGAAAACATTGAAAAAGTTGGAGAGGTGCAAAAAGTCACAAAAATAGAGTACTAAAGAAGATATTCGGTGAGTCTTAAAAACAGCAGGTTGTTTTTTTGTTTTTTGTTTTTTTTTTTTTTAAAGTCTGAAACATTACTTTTTTACAGAACCTCATGAGGATGAAACAGCAGAGCGAGGCAACAAGAGGCAGCAAGTGAAACATGAAGCCAGAGATCTTGCATTTAAAACAAGACACAGTACCATTAACAGCTGGATCTGACTACCCACTAAGAGATGGATGCTTCCTCTCCCACTGTCTCCAAATCATGACTAATTCGCAGCCAGAGAGGTACAGTAGTGCTACAAATAAGGTATTAAATGTGACATCTCACCCCCATTTAGAGACAGGGTAAGAGCCAGAGGTACCATATGTAAGCATGGCAGCAACCCTAGAGTGTAGAAACAGAAAGGGCAGTATCATCGAGAAATTAGGACAGGCAAGTGGCTTAATCCAGACACGCATAAGGTCCTCACTGTTTTCTTATTTGATGTTCAGCTATGAAAAGTTCAGAAAACAAAAATATTGCTTAAACAAAGTTTAAAAAATTATGGGATTGATCATAAATCACAGGATCTAATGCAAGGGTAACTGTACAAAAATTAATTGTGTGTCAGACATGGGAAATCACACCAGACAGTTTAATGATTTTTAATTGTCTCAAACCTTATGTCTTTAAGTGAATAGGTTGTGTATAATAAACTACTCTCTCTCTTAGCATTCAAAAGGCCACCATTTCTTTGGATCTGAAAGAGATATAAAGACAAAATAGCACTCTTGGGAAGACTTTACAATTGAGAAAATTATTGAAACTGACTCAGCATTTGTTAAAAAAAACAAAAAACAAAAAAAACCCCACAAACAAACAAACAAACAAACAAAACACAACAGAAAAAGTGAAATAAATGCCACATCCAGTCACTTGAAATATAAATTATAGACAATTTGGGATATTTTAGGTGTCCCTGTTGCCCTGCCCTGTTTACACGAAGCATTAACTGGCTTCTCAATTCATGAACCCTCAAGCTTTCTGCTATGGTTATTGCAAAAAAGAAGCAAACTGTGGAGCAGCTGCTTTATCATTTCAGATGCATGTTACATTACACATACTTTCAGGAATTATTGCACTTAGGAATCCATGTTAGGCCACCAGTACAGCTTGTACAGCTTCTTGTTAGCTCTGCCAATACTTTTCCAACACCCGGGCGGTGAAGTCTGCTGGTGAGGAGCTATTATTCCAATTTACAAGAGTCTTTCCATATATAGAGCTTCTCTCAAACAAAACAAAACTGTAATTCTAATTCCACCTGTTTCTTAGGTCAAACTCCTGTGCTGTCACAGGAGAAATTTTTAGGTGAATCACCTAAGACTATGCTAAATTGTCGAAAGAAAAATAATTTGCTAAAACTATTCAGAAGAGTTTGGTGGAGGTGTTTTACTGTGAGGCACTAAGGAGAAGTTTATAAACACCTGCACTGGGTTTTACCGTACCTTCTGCCCCTCCCTGTCCTACATTTTTTTTTTCTTTGCAGGGTAGAATTAAAGGGCTAACAATAGTAAAAAAAAAAAAAGGCTTTATCTCATGTGCACTCTGGTGTCTGATTTGTGCAAGTGCTAGGTTTTCTACCACTTAGCAAACAATAAAGAATTGCAGGTTTAAAATAAGTGTATTTTTGTCACCTAATACAATTTTAAGGTTTGGAGCTTTTGGGAGGGAAAAATAGATTCCCTGGATTCCACAGTGTAAATTGGTATAAGACTACCAAAAAGAAATCCAACATTTAGGGAAAGTATTTCTTATTTACACTTTAGGTAAGATTTATAGAAAAAATAAAAATAAAATTATTATAAGCAAAGTTGGATTTAAGATATCCTATTAAACTACTGACACTTCTATCAGATTTTGCACATTTAGCAGAAATTCTAAATTTAAATGTATACAATGAGGTATGCAGTGATGTTTTCTAATTACAGGGATTTGAGGAGAGAGGGAATAAATGTGGTCAACCAGACTGAAAGGTATTTTGTATCATAGTGCCCTCTAGAGATATATGCATAAACTTGGATGGTATGGGAGAAAAACTTTTTCTCCTCCTCAGAACGATGAACAAGAAAAAGCACCTGGGGATTGTGCTCATATGAAACTGATCAGTTCCTTCAAGTGAGAACTTGGGAGTGAACTAACATATGTGTGGATGACCAGTGGACCAGGATCCAGGCACAGCTGCCTTGTCTAGCAGCAAATACCTACCTGTTGGGACAAAGAGGCAAAGCGGGGAGACCTGGGCTTGAAACATAACGTGACATAACTCAGGATTTAAGTTGCAGATCTCTATTTTATTCATAACATCTGATATAATCTAAACTCTTTCTACATTTAATACAATCAGAAAGAGTTACCAAAGACTACAGTATTATAAAATGAAAATGTACAAAAATTGGCCTATAAAAGATAAATAAGTGAAATAGAATTAACAAGGAAGCAAAGGTTATAATCCATTAATCAGAAATTAATCAGTTTCAGTATTGCAAATTGAGTATAACAAATCCACAGACAAATATAAATTCAAGCCTACTGTGAGATTTAACATCTGATAATATACAAACTTTACCACAAGATATTTCAGTCCTTACTGTAGATGGTGCTGTAGCATAAAATATGCATTACCCCCTGACTGCTGATTTTAAAGTGTCTAACTATGACTGATATACAAGTTACTCAGTGCATGGAATTAAGCCACAAATTGTTGTGAAGGGTCATGTAAACATGTTGTAAATTATGAGTGGCTTATATGTGAACATAGGATTGTTAAATAAAAAGAAAAATGAAAAATATGTTGAATTCTTTTCTGTAATGCTAATATGCTGGTGTATTGTAGCATATACTAGGCCACAGTGAGGTTTAGAAAGGTCTCTGGAATATATTTGCTGAAAAGGATAAATCTCTCTTTTTTTGTGTGTGTTTTGTTTTGGTTGCTCTGCCTGGGACATAGCAAGGTGAGAAAATTTCAGCGCATATTTTTGCTAAGAGAAAATACCAGATATTTCCAGACTTCTGTTTTATACTGACTTCTTCCTTCGTTAGGAATCAATATGAATTAATTTTCTCTGTGCAGGGCAAATACAGAGCATTGATAAAAATACAGTTCAGTGCATATGGCACAAGCAAATCTTATTCCAGAGAAGTCTCAAAGGACATCCAGTTTTGATGCCATTTCAAGCTGAAAGAGAAATGGGGTTTGCAGAGGGGAAACTAATGTCTTGCTGAGACAGCTGCATGCTGCAAGCTATAGCTGACCTCAGGGACAGGAGGGACCCGAGGAGAGTGGTGGATTCAGAGATGGTCAGAGTGCTGTCTTGTCCCTGCCCATTCCCCTGAGGCATGAGCCCCCTCATCTCACAGGTGCTTGGGGAGTTCATGCCTTTATTGCATACTGTCCGTGTTACCTGTTTTGGAGTTAAAACACTTTGCGTGTCTCTTTTCAGCAGACAAAGGCTGATGCTTATGCTGCACTCTAGGAAAAAAAACCTAACCTCTACCTTCCTCCTCCTCTCCTTTGTCTCAGTAGTAACTCAAATGGTCCGGTAAACAGCATCCTGAAAAGTTGCTTGTTAGCTAACTGTTGCTCCCTATTAGTAGAAGCCATGCTATTTGTCTGTAGAATGAGAGAGGCTCCCTGAACCACCAGTAACAGCAGCCTGAATGACTCTTGCAAGCGATCTAGGCCATGAGCGCTTTTATGAACCCCAAGCTAGTTCTCCAGCTGCCACAGGTCACCCAGTCTCCCCATGGAAGCTGCTCACCCTTGGCAGCAAGGTCCTTCAGTTCCCAGAGGAGATGTGTCACCTTGCACAAGTGCAGAACAAGCAAAATTATATTTCTGTGCCAATCCACTGATTGGCATTTCTGCTGAGTGCTAAGAAAGCCCCACATTTCTACCTTGTACACAAATACTTATCACATGGACATGAAATACTACTTTTCTTGAAAATCAGTGGAGCTGCAACAACATACACCAATATAAGGTCAAGTCCACTGAATACAGTGATTGTAAGGTAAAGGCAGCAATGAAAATTAAGCAAATGAATAAATTAATTTGCCTTGGCAAAAGTAGGTGATATTGCTCAATACTGCAGAAATTAAATCAAAAATAACAACATGGAATAGGCAAAGAGCACTCTTTGGATTTTTATTCTGGATTTTGTTCAGCATCAGAACAAATTGATATAAGCAGATTATAAATTTTACTCAGGTCTTGTGTGATCCTTTAATGCAAAACATAACATGTTTACTTCAGTGGAATACTAGGACTGAGAAAAATTCAGAAAGTTCTGCTCTCATACAGATACATGTATCTGAATTCAGACACCCTTTCCTCATATCACTGTGCAAGAAAATAGTTTTTCTTTCTTACAAGCTAACTGGTATTGTAGCAGTGCAGGAAGCTTCAGCTCCCTGTTGCACACAGAAGCTTTGGGTGGCCTGCTGTCAAATAGAGCATGCTAGTCTGGCCAGCGACAAGTGCACAGAGGGCGGGTCTTCAGGCACACCACAAAACCCATTCCGACTTTTCATTTCATGCTAAATTTCAAATGCAAATTATCTCCAGTGTAGCAAGATTTCTGAAGTTAATCAGGCCAAGAACTTAGATAAGTAATTTTCTGGTACCCCTGTGATCCTTCTGATTTAGAAAGAAGGCCCATTCTTTCTTACCTTTGCCTCTTAGTGTCAGGCTTCTAGGAAAAAAAATCTTTTGCTGCACCGTAGTGCTTATAGTGTAATATCTGATAATAATTTTGTGGGAAGCAGCAGTTGCCCCTTGGGCCTCCTAGCTTAGCCTGCAGCCCATTTTAGCAAGCTCTTCCATGATACTATATATTCTAGTTCACCTCTTCTAGCCATGGAGGTACCACTAGTCCTGCTGTACAACAGATTGCTTCCTAAGCCAAGGAAACAATATGACTAAAGGGGAGATGAGGGGAGAGATGCAGAGAAAGAGAAATCACTGCCACTATAAGCAGCTTCACATTAGAATTAATACCCTGGTAATATACCATTTGTGTAGTTTATCAACAGTTTATACCTGTTGTCAAGGTTTTGGTGGTTTTTTTAATTCTACTTTTCTATGAATTGTCAGTCACAGCTCTTAAATTATTTGCTCAGGGAAAAATCCTGCCCTTAATCATCTGGGTTATGCTGTAAGAAGCAAAGCAGGGGCAGCTGTGGGAGAGTGTGTTTGTCTCTGATCCTGACTGATTTTACCTTCACGGTCATAGGGATCCAGAAAAAAAAGGTCTAACTGTACTTCCATGCACTGCTTAAGAAAGATGCATGCATGTGCTTCTTCTGGCTCTAGTCTTTCACACAGGGACAGAAGAGGTTAAAAGCAGTGATATGATGGCCTAAAATCAGATAGTCTAAGTAGGAGTTTGGTAGTATGATTGATAAGCAGAAGAGGTTAGCTCTGTTAGGATGATGCGCTGTGTAGAAGCATCAAATGACAGCATTACTGTAAAGCTGAGCTGCATGGCTGGGCAATGCAAGTGAGTCTGGTATGCAAATGGTGCAGGATTAAAAAGAGAGATTGGAGTAGTGAGCTGTGGTCAGCCTGTGAGTACTTTCACTGAAGAGGGCAGGATTTGGTCTTGTGTTTGGTGACTGGACAGCCAGCTTTCCCTGGAGCACCCTGTCTGCCAAGGGAACAGGCAGGCTGAGTGCCAAGAGGAGGGACAAAACCTGGAGGCACCTGCCAGATGCTTTTATCAACCCTCTAATTTAAAAGCTGAGAGGTCAGCTGTGGTTCGGCCCTCAGCTTTTTGTTTTATGAGCCTAACTGCTGTCTCCTACAGTCCCCTCCTTCCCTGCAGTGTTTTACAGGGCAGAGCTGAGCAGCAAACATAAAATATGCTACTTCCAGTCAGACACTGTAATAACAGTGGGCTGCATCATCAGAATGTTCATTAAGATGCAAATTTTGTAGCAGAAATTGTGAGTTCTGGTAGCTCCTTGAAGTTATTTGACAAAACTGTTTATCAGTGATGAAGTCAAAGGACTCTGTAGCATAAGTAGTTTTTTTCATCAGTCCTCCCCAGTCAAAGGGAAGGGGTTTGAAAGTGCCAGTCAAATCTGGGGAATCAACAATTGGTTACAGCCACTTAGACCATGGGACTCTCTCTGAGAAACCTGTCTTACTGGGGGTTGATGGGGTCAATCTGTCAGAGAGGGGAAGAGCATCTTTGGTCATACACTTGCCAAGCGGGTGAAGAGGGCTTTAAACTAAAGTTACCAGGGGAGGGGAACCTAAATCCATCCCACTCCTACCAGTTTGATGCCAGTGCCAGCAATAGTTTCCCAGAGCCTGGAGAGGGACACAGGTCAGGAGAGCACCTGAAAAACAGCACAAAGGTTCCAACAGTAAGTCAGCTTCACCAGAGGTGGGTGGGGTGAGGGGTGGAGTGGGGGGCATGGGGCTGGGTGGAGCAACTTTAATGCCTCTATGCAAATACAAGTATCATGGAGAATAAACAAGAGGAATTAGATATGTCCGCATCTGCAGGGCTACAATCTTATTGGCATTTCAGAGACATGGTGGCATGACTCCTGTGACTCTAGTGCTGGAGTGGAAGGATACAGACTTTTCAGGAAGGACAGTCAGGATAGATAAGGTGGGGGGAATGCCTTCTTTGTCAGTGACCAGCTGGACTGCATGGAGCTCCTCCTGGAGATGGATGAGGAGCCGATCAAGAGCTTAGGGTCAGGATTAATGGGAAGGCAGGGACACTCAAGCAGGCATACCAAGTGGATGAGGCCCTCCATAGACAGAGAGGAGCAGCCTCACATTCACAATCCCTGATCCTCATGGGGGACTTCAACCATCCTGTTATCATTTGGAGGGACAACACAGCAGGACATAAGCAATCCAGGAGGTTCCTGGAATGAATTGATGATAACTTCCTTCACAAAGTGAGAGACGAGTCAGTGAGAAGTGCTATGCTAGACCTTGTTCTAACCAACAAGTAAGGGCTGGTAGGGAGTACAGAGATCAAGGGCAAGCTTGGCTGCAATGACCATGAAATGGTGAAGATCAAGATCCTTAGGGAAGTGAGGAGGGTGCACAGCAAGCCCACTACCCTGGAGTTCAGGAGAACAGTCTTTGGCCTCTTTAGGGATCTGGGCAGGGAAGAATCCCTAAAGGGGATCCCCTGGAGGGAAGAGGGGCCCAAGAAAGCTGGTTGATATTCAAGGATATCCTCCAAGCTCAGGAGCGATGCCTCCTGAGAGAGGAAGTCAGATAAGATCTCCAGGAGGCCTGCATGGATGAACAAGGTGCTCCTAGACAATCTCAAACATAAAAAGGAAGCCTACAGGAGGTCGAAGCAAGGACAGGAAGCCTGAATGGAATACAGTCCAAGCAGCTAGAGATCAGGTTAGGAAGGCCAAAGCCCTGATAGAATTAAATTTGGACAGGGACATCAAGGGCAACCAGAAAAGCTTCTAGAGGTACATTAATGATAAAAGGAAGACTAGGGAAAATGTAGGCCCTCACCAGAAGGAAACAGGAGACTCACTTTCCCAGGATATGGAGAAGACAGAGGTACTCATGAAATGTTTTGCTTCAGTCATCAGCAGCAAGGGCCACACTGCCCAAGACACAGAAGGCAAAGACAAGGACTGGGATAATGAAGAACAATCCACTGTAGGAGAACATCAGGTTCAAAACCATCTAAGGAACCTGAAGGTGCACAAGTCATGGGACCTGATAAGTTGTATCCACAGGTCTTGAGGGTACTGGCAGATGAAGTGGCTAAGCCACTCTCCATCATATTTGAGAAGTTGTGGCAGTCTGGTGAAGTTCCCACTGACTGGAAAAGGGGAAACATGACCCTTATTTTTAAAAAGGGAAAAAGCCAAGACTCAGGCAACTACTGGCCAGTCATTCTCAGCTCTGTGCCTGACAAGGCCATGGAGCAGATCCTCCTGGAAACTATGCTAGGTCACATGGAAAATAAGGAGGTGATTGCTGACAGCCAATTGGCTTCAGTGCCTGATGAATTTGGTGGCCTTCTACAAGAGGGTGACAGTGTTGGTGGATAAGGGAAGAGCAACTGACATCACCTAGCTGGACTTGTCCAAACTACTTAACACTGTCCTGCACGACATCCTTATGTGTAAATTGAAGAGATATGGATTTGACAGATGGACCACTCGGTGGATAAGGAATTGGATGGATGGTTGTGCTCAAAGTGTTGCAGTCAGTGACTTGATGTCTAAGTGGAGAGCAGTGACAAGTGGCATTCCTCAGGGGACAGTGTTGGGACCAGTGCCAGCAATCTGCACTTGCAGCCCAGAAAGCCAACCATATCATGGGGCTGCATCAAGAGAAGTGTGGCCAGCAGGTTGCGAGAGCTGATTCTGCCCCTCTACTCTGCTCTCATGACACCCCACCTGCAGTACTGTGCCCAGCTCTGGGGCACCCCAAAAAAGAAGGACATGGACCTGTTGGAGTGAGTCCACAGGAGGGCCATGAAGAGGATCAGGGTCTCAAGCACCTCTCTTACAAAGACAGGCTGAGACAGTTAGCATTGTTCAGCCTGGAGAAGGAAGTCTCTGGGAAGACTTACAGCAACCTTCCTGTACTTAAAAGGGGCTACAGGAAAGATAGGGAGGGACTCATCAGAGACTGTAGTGACATGATGAGGGGTAATGGTTTTAAACTGAAAGAGGGTAGATTTAATTTAGCTATAAAAAGAAATTTTTTACTATGAGGGTTATGAGACACTGGAACATGTTGCCCAGAGCAGCTGTGGCTGCCCCCTCCCTGGCAGTGTTCAAGGCCAGGCTGGACGGGGCTTTGAGCAACCTGGTCTAGTGGAAGGTGTCCCTGCGCATGGCAGGAGGGTTGGAACTAGATGATCCTGAGGAAGGATCCTTGCAACCCAAACCATTCTATGATTCTGTGATTCTAAAAATGAGTCATAGTAAATATGAACTAGTCATATGCTATGTCTAAGAAATAATTGATTTTCCTTCTCTGCTTCCGAATTTACAGTCAATTAATTATCTTAGACTTATGTACAATAGCTAACGTGTCAAGAATAATAACATATTTTAAAAAGAATAGCTCAACAACAGAAAAGCATTACTTTGAGTGACCACTGAAAAGAAAAGTCCCATCAGTTTCTAAAGGAATTATTTTTCCCCATTGTGTCACTGGTGCAGTACCTTTATTGTACCAGTGAGTATGTCTGCTTTAGCTTTACTATAAAGTGATTCCCTGGAGTATGTTTACAGTAGCTTGACCACTCCAATACCATTCTAAAGATTCAATATATCAATGTAAGCTACTGCTTCAATTAGTTTATCTCAAAGATCAAATTTAAATAACAAAATAGCTCAAGCTATGTATAAGTTGTTATAGTTTCAAAACTATAGTTTGAACACTGTATTTTTGATGCTTCTAAAATCCCACTGAATACATGTCTGCATTTTATTAAGGTGGAAATGCTTATACACATCTGGCTCGTTGTTTAAATTTCTTATTCCCCTCCCTCTTTCTACTCAGCCATTCCTCTTCTAAATTATTTTGCCTTTGAATCTGAGTTCCACTCATAACCTTGAATTAATGGAGCTCTCTGGAGTATTCTGTCTTCTGAACTGTGGGCCAGATCTATAGCTAAGGTAGGTCAACCTAGCTGCACTGTCCTCAGTGCCAAAATACTGCATTTGGGGATCTGACCTTTTAATGGCCACCTATTTAAAGCAACTAGTAAATCAAATATAATGTAATTTCCGGTACACCAAATATCCAGCCATGTAATTTCTCCCATATGTTCAGATAAAGTCACAGTGGTTTTATTTTTATGCTTTTCTACAACTACCGGAAAAAGCAAAGTATATCTTCTACTACACAAAGACACTTGAATACAAATTAGCACCATTACCATATATGAACTATGTAGTATTTTTAGCAGATTATTAATTAAGACAAAAATTAATAGCATAGATAAAGGCTAGTTGATTTAAATAGTTCCCACCTCTGATAAGATACCTATCTACTTCATAGTATAACATTGATCTGTTCTCTGTATTTTTAGCCATAACAGAAGTATATGTTGTAATTAAACTGGATGATATGCAGTTAGACTAAATATATCTGTCCAGAATAGCACTACATTAGAATTCTGATGCAAAACTGAAATTCTGTTGAATTTTCCCAGTTTGACTTTCCATTCATTAATTTCACTGTTATTTACATCTTATTGTGGGTTTTCTCTTTTTAATGTCTATTTATATGATGAGTATTTTAATCTGAATTATATTTAAAATGGTAGTACTTGCTTTAGTAGGATTCCTAGACTCATAACTTACCGTATGAAACAAAATACAAGTCCTTCCAAAAGTGTAACTAATGAGGTTGGATACAAGTGAAATTCAACACTAAAAAACTCATCTTCTCAAGGACAAAGATTTACCAACTCATATATAATTTTTATTTTTAATGGATTAAGTGCAGATACCACATATTCACAGGACTGTATTTTTAGAATAAAAATAATCTGAAGCAATTCGTATATATGTGTCCCTTAATTCACTAACATAATTTAAAGTTTGATTTTTTAAACAAGTGGAGTTTAAATTTTCATGTTTTTCACCAAAATGCACCACCATTGCACTTCCTCCATGCCAAAGTCCTTAGGAGAGAGCCATGTTGGAATAATTTTCTTTCAAATACATGTTTACAGTCTATATAAAATACCACATAGCTAAGCTGTGATCATAAAAATTCTCTGGAAAAATCACTAAATACAGTAATTCAAAACTATATTATAAATTCCTATGACTTGACAAGGCTCTGAGGTGCTTTGCTTTTTACTTACTTTCTGAAGTAGTTTACATCCTTGGACTGGCTTAGTTATTATATACTGGGTGACTCAGTTTTGGTGAATATTTACTTCACATGCAAGAGAAAGGGGAAAGCAAGTAAATTATCCTTATTTTGTATTTTCAAAGATTGAAGTTGAGAGAAAAAACAATGGGAATATTTTGCTATATTTCATGCTTTTCCACTTAGGCAAGTACATCTAAATAATAAAAAGAAGTAATGCAAAATATTACAGGTACCAAACTCCTAGTCAGACTTCTAGCCAGCCTACAATAACTGGTGTACCTATAGTAATATCAGCAGATGTAAATCTGAGGTAGGTTTAAACCATTTCTGTCTTTAGGATGTTTCTGCTCCCACAAACTCTACAGATAAGCAGTATAACACAGTCTTTGATTCAGACACCTTAAATGTCATTCTAATATCAAGTGAAGTCAGTTATGAAGTAGGATTCTAAAACTGAGTATATAAGAACAGAGACTCTTTTTTCCCCTTCTTTCAGTTAGAGTGATGTAGTGAAATTTCAGCTGTAATGGGAAAGGTTTGAAGGGAGAAAATGTCTGTGCTGGCCTCAGGGACTTTATCTCAGCTCTACTTGACAGATGCAGTCGTATTTTCGGGCACAGCTCAGCAACAGAACATTTTGATTGCATGCAGTAACATTTCTCCTAACAGCCTGCTCATTTAGAGTGGCTCCCATGATGTGCAATGCCATCCATGGTATATTCATTTAGTTTTCAAATGTAACAGAACTTGCAATAACATTTGCATTAATTTGCATTTCAATGTTGACATGAAAAATACTGGAATTTGTTATAAAAGAACAGATATATTTGGCCATTTACCATTTTATGACTAAGAAGCCCCACAGAGGGACTGTGGTGATTGACAGTTCTGATAGTTACTTAAAAAGATTAAAGTACTTTGGTTTAGGCCAATTTATGGCCTTCTGCAGCCAATCAAAACTCCCATGAAATCATTAGGACCAGTGAAGAAGTTTACTTTACTCACATTTGCCTCAAAACTTACAACTCCCTGTTGTGTCTTTACACTTACCACAAACCATTCTCAGCAAGAGGAACCTGCTCCTTGCTTGTCAGCTGCTCCCTGACAGGTGCGTTAAACATCGATTCTCCTGTCTGCAGCTCAAGCTCCAGAGCACATATCACTGCTTAGATTGAGAGACTACCACCTGGGTGAGAAACTGGCTGAGTTGTCGAGCCCGTGCGGGAGTGGTCAATGTGTTCTGCTCTATTGAAGCAAGGTGAAGCACCTCAGGACGCTATCCTGGGTCCTGCTCTGTCTAATATCTTTAGTACCAAACAGGAGAGGTTGGCAGAATAAACCCTCATGAAATCAGTGGACAATGAGCTGAACCTGAGCCAGCAGGCAGCAGAGACACCCAACAGAATCCTGGGCTGTGCTAATAAGGAAGGAATTGTTCTTTACTCAGCGCTTGTTAGCTTCTGGTATACTCTGTCCAGGAGAGACACCCAGATAAAGTTCAGTGAGTTCAGTGGAGGGAACCAACATACTCAGGGGGCTGGAGCACTTGCCCTGAGAGGAGAGGCTGAGGGACCTGGATTTGTGCAGCCGGGCACAGAGATGGCCTTGGGGAGCCTGACAGCAGCTTTACGACACCTGTGTGGAAGTTACTGAGAAAATGGAGACATGTTCTCTCCTGAGGAAAAAAACACTAGGAAAAATTAGAACAGGTTGCCCAGAGAGATTTCGTAAACCCTGTCCTTGCAGGTTTTACTCACCTGCCTGGCCAAAGCCCTCAGAAGCCTGGTCTGAACTTGGTGTAGGCCCTGTTTTGAGCAGAAGCTTGCAGGAAAGGCATTGTGAGTTTCTTTCCAACCTGAATGATTATATGACTATGCGATGCTACAGATCTGGATAAATTATATAGATTAACATGCCTACCTTAACTTATTTCCAACAATGCTAGCAATTTTTCTTGCATGAATTACTTTGCTTCCTCTCCCACTTAATATGTTTCTCAGCTAGGGTCAAAGAATCTGCTGCTGGTTTTTATTCCAATATTGCTACAACTTGTGACAG
This sequence comes from Athene cunicularia, assembly GCF_003259725.1. NCBI lineage: Eukaryota > Metazoa > Chordata > Aves > Strigiformes > Strigidae > Athene > Athene cunicularia. The sequence goes on from NW_020799097.1 coordinate 20,372,689, forward strand.
TATAAATCTCTATTATAACATCCTCCCCTCAGTCTCTCCCAGGTACTTGTCCTTCTCGTCCCCTCTCTTTTTTATCTTCAGCATTTTCAACTGCTGTGATACGATCAAGCTCATTCATAAAAACATCTGGCCTCTAAATCACTGTCTATCTCTCATTGTTCAGTGCAGTCTTTAAGTGGCATGTGTTAGAAACCACCGGGGATAGTTAAGCCTCCTCATTCTTTCTGGTTTTTAGAATGTCTCTAAAGCTTTCACAGTTCCTTACAGACCCTTTCACAGCAGCACTCCCAACTATCAGCTTTTCTTCTCTCTAAAGTACCTGTATCTTCTCTTTACACTCAGTATTTCTCCTTTGATGAAGGAACAATTGTCTCTGTGCCATGCTAAGGAGAATGGTATAAAATGATGGTGGTGATTACTTTTTCCTGACTACTGTTCATTAAGCAAATATAAACATTTATGTAAATATTTACAAATGTCTTCCATGCATCCACTCCAGGATGTTGTCCAAATCAATGCCAATTTCATTCAATAAAGGATTAATAAGGTAATCATATGAAAAGGTTTCTTATACATATTGCAATACTTCACACAGATACTGAAGTTTTACTACACAATGAAAAGAACTCATGTAACTGAGACAAGCAGTTGAAGTACTCATGTACTTCTGCCTGGAAATTTTGATAGAGCCAGATGATCACAGATGCATCATCCTTAGAGCTCCTTTTTATTCTTGTTCCCCAATATCAGTGCCTGAAACTATGCAGAACAACCATCATTGCAAAAGTTCTGCAGCAAATAGCAAGTACATCTACACAGCTAAATAGAACACAATGCAGGGATTCCCAAACTATTAGATTAGAAATTCAGACAGCATAGACAGGATCAATATAGGCAAATTATTATGGAGCTTCATACACACCAATTAGTTTGCCAGGAGTCACAAACTAATGATTTCTCACTCAAGCTGACTTTGGTCAGAAAGACTGGTCTCCAACACTGGGCCCTACTCCAATGTTATGTGGCTATAAGCCAGGCCAGCCCAAATCTGTGTGTCTCCGCTCATTAAACATGTGCAGAGAGGGCCAAGAATGGTTCATAACAGAAACCTGGTTTATGTGTCTCATGGCAATCTAGACTTAACTTCTGTCAAGGAAATGCTCTGTAAATATCAATGATAAACTATGTTGGCTTAATGAACAAGTGTTAAAAACACCTTTGCACAATCAGTGTAAGACTTTCTATTTGCAGTGCCCATGTAATGCAGAGAACTGTAAATTCTACGACCACTTAAACTATATTTTAGAAAACAATAATGGATTAATTATGGAGAGGCTTATTAGATTCAACAGGACAGCCTGTCTTACTTATTCAGGATCAGTGAAACCAAGAGCAGAATTTCCAGTGGCTGCAAAGGTTTTCAAGGATTCAAATTACACTTCTGCTTTTCAATATACGAGGGATCTGTGCGCTGCAATATTGATACTGTCAAAGCTAGAGAGACTGGTAAGGAGGTAGGGACAGAAGGTAGCTGTGAACTGGAGATGGATTTCAGCATCAGCAATGTATGACACCCTGATTCATATACAAATATGTGAGGAAGGCAAACCACTGCTCATGCAGGAAAAAGAAAAAATAGATGGAACCAACTCAATCAAGGACAAGACTGCAATGGGAAAGTGTGCTCTGACTCTACTTGTTTCAGTCTTTAAGAAAATTTCATAGTTCTGGATAGAGTCTAATTCTTGGAAGCTAATTTCTTGCTTCTGAGGGTTTTTCTTTTGTGAATTTTACATCTTCTCATCCCAAAAATCTGCAGCCAGGAGGCAGAAGGAAACCAGGCCAGAATAAGTAAAAGGAATAAGTTTGCTACATAAAAAAATTTAATTAAGACTGCAAATTAAAATAGGAATGCTAGTTTGAAGATTGTCTGTGATACATTTGTCCCTTGTGTTTATGCTTCACTTCTTTAGCTATATGCCTCTATATTATCTTCTTTTCCACATAAATGAGCACAGCTCATTTGTGAACATCATAGCTATGCTCTTCGGTGTTTTCTTGTCTTGTTCAGTATGTGGCCCCATGCCATACTACTATATACCATTTAAATTCAGCTCTCAAACAGAATGATTTATTTCTTTGTGGATTTCATGCTAAGGTCTTCATCTCATGAGTCAGGCTTTGAGCAATCTATCTCACACTAGGTTTTGGAAATGGTGCTAAGAGCCGCAGTACTATATAGGAAAATGTTAACTGATATGGGTCAAAAACCCATGTGGATGACTGTGAGAAGGAACAACCCCAAGCTCGGGCCTTATTTGCTAATATAGACAAAGCCTGTATACGAAGCTAAAATGGCTCTTTATCCTGATCACAGTCTTTTCCACAGCAGTTCTGGAGCTGCAACTGCTTGTTAGCTTTCTACAGGTTTTAAATACTGCTTGTTCTGTTGCAGAAAATAGCACCTGAATAGCAAGCTTACCAACTCTCGTTTGTGACTGGCTTGTGTGTTTGGGAAAATTTAACAATCTGGCTAAATTTGGGTATATTTAAAAAAAAATCCTCTTAAAATATGCATTCTGCTACCATTTCCATATCTGCTTTCCAAAACATGGATAGTTTAAAAAAATGTTGTCAGCATTTCTTAATTTACTTGAGAAAAAGAACAACTTTCACCTTAGTTTCCTTTTGAAAAAGGCAAGGCTTTCAGGACAAGAAATTGAAACACAAAAGTTCAGACTCAAGACAAAGCCCATAGTGCCAATGTTTATTTCATAATGGGGCAGAATAACTGGGAAACATGAACCATGGTAACATGGGGAAATCTCAGTAATGGATGGTGGTACCAGACCTGCTTGGAATTTAAACTAGGTAGCTCCATAATCATGTTAACACAGGACTATAGAATCATAGACAAGTTGATTGAAAGAGGGGTCTGTTGGCCATCTGGACAAGCTTCCTGCTCAAAACTAAACTATTGCTGACAGAAGAATAGGTCTGCCGGGGCTTTGTTAGATGAGCCTTGAAGGCCTCCATGAATGGAGACCCATGACCTGTATGGGACACCTGTTCAAATGGTGAACTATTCCCCTAGAAAAAGATTTCCCTTAATCCAATAAAATCTTCAAAAATGTAGCTTGAACCTGTCAATCCTGTTGTCTGGCAAGAGTGTTTGGCTCTTTTCTCTTTGTAACTCCTCTTCAAGTAACTGTGGCTTTGTTAGGAGATCACCTCTCTACCCTGTCTTGGTCAAACTACGCAAGTTCAGTTTTCTCAAAACCTCCTTATAGGTCAAGGGCCTTCATCCTTTTGTGAGACTTTGGCTTGATGTTCTCTAGCTTCTCCACACTGGTCTTGGCATGGGGCCCCCAAACAAGACACAATACTTCAGGTGCAGCTTCACCAGTATCAGGTAAAGAGAGATAATAACTTTTCTCATTTTTTTTTCAAAGTAGCCCACTATGTGGCTTGCAATAGTTGTGGTGAGGCTGCAGTGTTTATTCATTTCTCATTAGGCTCCCACCATGTTCCCCAAGCTTATGGCTCTTCAGCAAGTCTGCTGCTCAGCCAGCTGTCCAACAGCTCGTGCCCGCACAGGAGGTTATTGCACCCTTGGGTATAGGACTTCACACTCCTTGTTGAATGTCAAGAACTTTCTAATGGTTTAGTCCTCAAACTTATCAAGGTCATTCAAGATTAAACTCTGCCTTTTCTTATGTCATCCCTAATTTGGTGTCATCTGCACGTTTGCTGTAGGTGTACCTTGTGCGATCCATGTTTCTGGTAATGAACAATGTCAGCCCTGGTATTGACTTTTGGCTTTTGGGGGTAATGTGAAGTAGCTGCTGATTTTTGTCAACTCTTGTAGCAAACTCACCAAGCATGTAGAAGCTTATGGGTATATCTGTAACATGCTATGCAGCTCTTGGCAGAAAAAACCCCAAAGCTGGTTCCTGCGTGATATATCCAGGGGTGCTAGCCACAGTCTCGATGTTGTACTGTGTGGAAATACCAACTCACTTGGAGTTAAACTGTGTATTTCTATGTGTTTCTGCATTTAAACTGTAGACTCTGTAGAACATGTAATTTATTCTTCTACTGCTAGAGACAAGATTTTTTTTTTTTTTTTTTTTTTTTTTTTTAATATTATAGCAAAGGTTTAATATTTTCTCTCCCTGTGGTGTAGGTGAATTTGTCACTTCAAAGTGATAAATGGAGCTCATTAGAAGTTCCCTGTTATCTTATAAAAACTTACAGTAAATCTGTATCATACCACATTACATTACTGTTCTACCTTTCAATGCAGAAACGGGGTATTTTTCAAGCATCCCTTTGAAAACGCAGTGTGAATTTGAAGACAGAAATCAAGGAAAAATTCTAAAGGCACAGCTGGGAAAATCTCAATGCTACTACTTTAAAAAGGTTTTTGATATCCATTGGCAGTGACAACATCTCAAATAGTTTGTCAATCCTTGTGCCTAAATCCTTGCTGAATTTGTGGTCTAGGTAGCATTACAGGCTTTTTCTTTTTTTTTTTTTTTTCTGCTTTGTGCATGCTTTCATGTTTGTAGCTATTTATAAGCCTTAGGAAAAGGATTTTTTCATCTATTCTGGTTTGTTTGTTTGGTTTGTTGGTTGGTTGTTTTTTTATAATTGCTGTAATCAGAAGAGAAACCTATAGATTTTTATTTAATTTACAGATTTGTTGACTGTCTTCTACAGATATGAGATACAGAAAAAATTAAAATACCTTTTTAGTTTTTATCATGTCCTCTTCCAAATGAGAAATTAATGTGCAAAAAATTTTATTGGTGCCTGAAAATCCAAAAAGAAGCTCAGAAAGAAGTATCAAAAGAAGACAGGGTTTTATTAAAGTCAGTAGGACCATGTTTAAAATTAGATTACCCAGCAGCAATAAAAATGAGCTCTCTTTTCTGAAAATGCAGTCAAATTTATCATAAATGTAAAAAAATTTCATAGACATTTTTATAGGTAGCTGTGCATGTGGGAAAGCTAAAAAGTCACCTTCTAATCTGCATAAAAAAATAGCTGGCATCAAGACACAGTGTGTTAACCATGAGTCATGTGCAGAGATCATTGTGGATATAAATATCAGCAAAAATGACAATCTGAAAAATTGCTATACACTCGTGTAAATGCAATTGTTTTATTTTAATCTGTATTTCTTAGCATATGTATCTATCTTGCTTATATGTTTCTAATTTGGTTTTCACACAAAGATTGCCAAACCCCAAAATCTCTAAAGATTAACTAAACTGCTAGAATGTAAAAGTGGTAATTTGGATGAATAGAGAGCAAGGAAGCTATATTTCAAGTGGATATACTAGTGGTGGAGAATGAAGCATTTATATGAATGAAATGCAGATAAGTGAAATTGAGGAAGTATGTAATTTTGTGTCATTTTTTGTTTGGTTTTGGATTTTTTAAATTTTCTTTTTACTGAAGATTACTCTGGAGCTAGGTAAAGAATAGACCTCTTTACCTTTGTTTGCAAAGAAATTAATAGAACATCTTGGGCTTTCCAGAGTTAATATTATACTGCTATTTAATTACTTCAAAACATTGGAAGAGCACATAGATTAAAATGTAATATACTTTGAATGATGATATTAATGATGATACAGGATACTAGAAGTCTGAAATGTTTAAAGTAAGATGAAATTAACTATGGAAGCTCTTTGTTAAAAGTGTCTGGATACTGAATGCTCTCAAAATAATGAATTTCATTCTGAATTTTTCCATTGTCTTCTAAGATGTTCTAAGACTTTTACAAGCTGAGTAAATTATGATGTACTAAGGACAAGGAAAAGAATAAACAAATTTTACATCTAAAGCTTTAGCCTGAATTCCATGCACATGTAGAAAATGTTCTGCTGATTTGGATCCCAAGTATCTAATTTTAGAGAGCTGAGGCTGATGAATGGCTGCACCAACAAAATTGTTTTATGACTCACAACTCAGTAAAGGATTTTCATACTCTACAGCCTCATCAGACAGCGGTGATGATGGTGCTAATTTGCTGTATGCATGCTGCTGCAGAATGCTTTGGATGCTGCTGAGCGCCTCCTGTTTGCAGGTGTGCAGCCTGACATCCCCCAGCAGTGAGGAGGTGCCCATCACTGCAGTCACTTGGGCAGAGTCTCCCAGGGCCTTGGGGCAGGATTTTCCCTTCCACAATCTCAGTCTTGTTCTCAGGCAGTTCTCGTGGCCTTGCCCTAGCAAAGCTGGTAATGTGGCTGTGATGGGTTGTCAAAGGAAGCAACAGTGGCAGACAGGAGAAACCTCCGTCTTTGCCCATTTTTCCCTTGGCTGGGGCTTTGGGGGACATCAGAGATCCAATAATACACTTTGACTGAGTGTAGCAGTCAGTGAGGATGCATCACCAGCCCTGGCTGGCATGTGCCAGTCAGAGATAAGAGCGCTGTAAGCAGGAACCTCCACAGGAATTTGAGCAGGTCCTGATGAAACCTGTCCTTTCTGCAGAAGAATGTTGTGGGGGAGCCCTGCTGCACAGGGTGGGGAGCCCTGGGGTGGCACCTGGGAACTCACATAACTTCTCTTCTTGCTGGCCACTGAGGAGAGTTTTCCCTTTCATTTTCTCTCTGTCTCTCTCCTTTCAATTTTCTTTTTTTCCCAAAGTAACTTCCCCTGTTAACATTGATTTATGCCATTTTTGTGCACCTCTCAGCATCCACTGTGGAACAATGGCTCTTTCTGCAACTTGCTAATAAATCCCTGCACCTGCTCATCTTTTCTTGCCTTGTCTTCTGCATCCCAAAGTCCATGTTCCATATGCATGTTAACATATGCAGAGTATAGTTGCCATCTACTCTTTTATATGTGTGCTAAAACCCACAATGTCATCAACTACATCCTATCTAATACTGTTTCACTATCTCCCTGCTTATTTTGGGATTCAACTCGGAGAGTAGTCTGCATGTAATGTTCTGCTGACATCCCTCGTCTCTGAGGCTTATTTGTAATCCTCCTTTCTGTGGTACCTCATGTGGAAGTAAAGAAGAATTCACTTTATATCAACTTCCTGGGCAAGGGCAAATTTTGCTTTATCGACATGTGTCACGTTGTCTCTGACACCGATTCAAGTATTTTACATATTTTCAAAGGTATATTAAAACCAAAAACCCAGTAATTTGCCCAAGACTACAGAACAAAATATTAGTCCCAGTGCTTCTGCAGGGCTTTATATAACCACTTCCAAATATTCGAATGCATCCATTTTCTACACCCTTACCCTGTCTTTGGAAACTGGGTCATTCTGTGTATATATGCCAGTCTGTAAAACTGCTCACATTTTTGTTAAAGTATGTCTAGAGTTCCACTACAAAGCTTCCCTTTTGAGGAAAAATTGGACCAGATGTAGGATTTAACTTCAGAAATATTTTCCATGATGTTTTGGTTTTAGGGGACATTATACCTTACTGTCTGGATCAGACTGAGATTAAGATGTCATCTCACTTTTTTTTGCAGCTTCCTTCTTCTGGATAGATTAACTCCATCTTTTAGTATCTTCAGCTGACCTGGTGTGCTAACCGAACATACACTGTTTAAAAGAAATAAGGAAACATGCTGAATCTTTCAGAGGGCCAATAAGGTGAGCAATTCAGCATGAATCAAAACACATCTGGGTCATATAACCAACTTTTAAGTAAAGCTAAAGATATTATTTAGCAAAATTTGGAATGAAAATAAATATGTCATTTAGATCAGCTATCAAACACTAAAAGAAAAATTACACAGAGTAACTGGAAAATTTCTATGTTAAGACCTCAAAATATACATGAATGCTGAATGCCTATGTCACCTAGCAGTATGCTTCTCTGAATCAGTAGTTAGAGATTGGCTTCTGCCCTTATCACCCTATAACGAGCATTGAAGTTCTATATTTCTCAACTGTGGATTACAAGCCACAGGTGGGTAATAAAAGACAACCTAGAAGGCTGAAGGTTTTCTCAGTTTTCATCCTTCCTAATCTAGAACAGTTACCAGTGAAACCTTTTGGGACAGCCATAAACTTCCAAGGTTTCAGGGTCAAATAGAACAGTTAAAGTGGTAGTTACACTATATGACTTTTTAATTTTCAGTAAATTTAAAGGTGCTATGAAATGTCTAATGTGAAATAAAATGTTACCAGCCAGCAAGAACTCCCAAATTGACCCTTTCTTAAAAAAGCAGAATTTTGTGAAAAATTGGACATAAATATATATACATATACACAGGCACTCCCAGACACCAGGTCTCTAGAAATTTCTCTCCAGATGCAATCTACTGCGATTTAGTCACAGAAAATATAATAGAAATTGTATTGGAATCTGCAGATTTTACAATGCAATTTGCAGGCTTAATTTGCCTTCATCTTATACATAAATATTTATGTTTTTTCAAGCCAGCAAGTTAAATGCGCACAAAGGGTTCTCTGCGCTTTTGTGAAACTTCTGAGAGCTAAATATCAGTCAACTTTCAGCATTAGCTCTTTAAAACAACTTCTAACTCTTATCAGTTAAGTAGGGCAGAGGAGATGCTTTTAAAGTACTCTTCTTAAAGTTTTGATCCTGAGAATTTTTTTTTGGTTTTCACCTCCCTTCATCTAACTGACAATTATTTTGCCAAAGAACATGTGTACACACAGGCAAACACACACACATGTGTATAGACAAGGACACACAGATCAGCTTTACCATTTTGCAGTCATTCTTCATTTCACAGTATTTTACTGTAAAACAAACAACAAACTATAGAAGTGGCGGTAAACATAGCTTTCCTTATTACTGACATTTAAGTAGTATAGATAGGGTCCTTAAATCAAAATGCCTCCTTCTCAGTAACTATTTGACAGAAAAAAGAAAAAAGACTTTAAATCCTATTTACATATCTGTACCTACAGTGGCAGAATAATTATTAAATATAAAAAAAAAAAAATAGTGGCAGTGGTATTTATCTCCACGCAGTGTGAATTCAGGGCAGGGATTTAACACAATATTATTAGAGAATGCTGATGGGACAATTGTTAATTCATCATCTGTACAATTCTCCTGCAACAGGTTGGCTATTAAATATGCTGTTCATAGAAGTGGGTCAATCATGCAAATTAGCTCAGTACAGGTGTTATATTGTTCCTTTCCTCCGACTCCCTAATGGAGATATACTCTGTACTCCAATAGGACTGTTTAATTCCATAAAGATTCCACTTATTATGACCACTATTTACTTTTTTTTTTTTTTTTTCAAGGGAGGATAATGCAATAAACTCTATCAGGCATAGTATGCTTATGGGAAAATGATAAAAAGATACTTTTAAAATAGGTGCTACATAATCAATTCCTTCTATTAATTAGAACAGAATTAAAATTATATCCATGATCAAGGCCTCCTTATACTGCTAACTCAGCTTCACTGGATATCAGTGCAACATGGCACAACTGTAACAGCATCAAGGCTGGTCTCCTGATTAGTGCAGTCTCCTGGGATGTACTGGATGTAGCTGTGAGTTCCTTCAAATTCTTGTTTTTTCCAACCTGTAAGCTATTATGGAGCAAGGGTCTATTAGCAAAGGAAAAGGCAGGTCCCAGACATTCATGCGAGAAAACTCATATCACGAACAGAATCTAGGTTTTGGACCTTGGGTGCAAAAATACATTTGCACTCAGCCAGGAACTGAAGCTTCAGGGCTGCATGGACATGCTTCATTCTTCGTATTTCCAAGCTAAATTTAGATAGTTCTCTGTGTGTGTGCGCGTAATCGGTGTGTCATTCTGATGCAACTCATTCACTGTAGAGGAAGCCTAGCTGTGCGTTTCCTGTACCTGATCTAGCCCTTGGGCTTCTATGTGCTTTTACAAATATTGTCTGAGGAAACTAAGTGTTTCTGTAAGAATGATCAATAATAAATATAACTTCACTGTGGAAATAAACACAGGAAATTCCATAAGGTTGCATAAATTTCTGTTTTATGTGAAATACAATTTAGGAGATCAAACTTTATTCAACAAATGACTTAACCATGAATGGCTTAGAGCTTTGCATGAAATCAATTTTAAAACAAGGCTTTTTTTCTGTTTTGGACAGTAGAAAGAATGCTGCGGACAACATACTCAGGAGAATGAGGGCAGAGAGGTGAAACAAAGACACTTGATACAGGACAGGAGAGGAAAAGTAAATCCAGGCTGTAGCTAGCATTAAATTACTGCTCCAGCAATCTTCCTCTAGTGCTTTACTAATACTACTACAGTTTTAGGTATCATTTTAAAAAATGGAGTTGCTGCAGAGACCAGAAAGCTGTTTTTTAAAAAATCTCTACATATGTCTTATTTGTTTAGGTTTTTTTCTTCATTGATATCAGAATAACATCTCCATGAATATTAGGTGGTTTTGCTAACAAGAATTAGGATGTATGCAAGAATTTAAGAATACAGTTAAGTCTGTGATGAATATGAGGAATAAAGAGTAGACCTGATATTGCTGGAGGCAGGGAAGCCATTTGGGTGTCAAAAACAGGGAAATAAAGCCATATTTCCACATGTTCAGCAGTCCCATATACATAGGTGAACTGGATGGCATCAAAGGATTATATTTCACATATTAACAAACTTTCATCTTTGTTATCAAAAAATCTTATTAACAGTGTAACGATACCTCAGTAAACCTTTTCAGTGTTAAGCCTATTGCTGCTCCTAAAGTTTCAGTTTACTGAAAATAATTCCACCTTGTTGTTAAGAAGATGCAGTTTTTCCCTTTTCTAAAAACCAGGAAAAAAAATCTCATTCATAGTTTTGCTAGTGAAGAAAGACTGCTGTAATTATTTATAAACACAGTGATGTGAAAGAGTTATACTGCTAGTTCACACTGGGCTAGCAGTCTCCAAAGTGTTTCCAGAGCCTGCAGGACAAGAAGTATTTCATAGATGTATAATTAATAATTATTAATTTTGTTAAATATATTTCAGTCTTGCCTGTTAGGTTTTTGTAGTGGCCGGCTAATTAAATAGCAAATTCTCTTAAACAAAATATTTATACTTATTTAAGATGCACCATAAAATAACTTCAGCTGCAAACAGCTTTCACAGGAGGTGTCTCAACTGTTAAATATCATGCAGTCTTTATTTTAATGGGGAGAAACCTCAGGTTGAAAAGATAAAGAGGATTCCATAAAGTAAACACAAAACCCACATTTGTTCCAGAAAATAAAAATATTAATAGGGTTCTAGCTTTTGCATGCATTTTGAAACTGCTTTCACAGAATCATCGAGGTTGGAAAAGACCTTGAAGATCATCTAGTCCAACCATTAATCTAACATTGACAGTTCCCAACTACACCATATCCTTAAGAACTATGTCAACCCAACAAAAACTTTTACTTGGGATCTGCTTTTAAGCTGGGTCTCTCCTGCTTGTCCCCATCCTGATCTTTGCTGCAGATGCTGCAAAGCAATGCCCATGACAGATCACGTTCTCTGTTGATGCAGAACATGAACCCCACCCATGGGCTCATTTCTCAGCCCAGATTTGTCCCATCCCCAGTCCCCAGGGAGGTGCCCAGTGCCCAGGGCTGGGGCTTCCCCCACTGCCCCTCAGCTCCCCTGCTGCGGGATGGGGTGGTGGGACAGGACCTGGCTGCCACCTAGGGAGTCTCCACTGCCCCCTGAAACCAACCTCAAGGAGTCTCCAGCCCCCACCATGCTTTGGCATAATTCATGGAACCACAGAATCATCTACGTTGGAAAAGACCTCGAAGATCATCTAGTCCAACCATTAACCTAACACTGACAATTCCCATCTACACCATATCCCTCAGTGTTAAGTCGACCAGACTCTTAAACACCTCCAGGGATGGGGATTCCACCACCTCCCTGGGCAGCCCATTCCAACGCCCAACAACCCCTTCTGTAAAGAAATGCTTCCTAATATCCAGTCTAAACCTTCCCTGGTGCAACTTGAGGCCATTCCCTCTTGTCCTATTGCTTGTTACTTGGTTAAAGAGACTCATCCCCAGCTCTCTGCACCCTCCTTTCAGGGAGCTGTAGAGGGCGATGAGGTCTCCCCTCAGCCTCCTCTTTTCCAGACTAAACACCCCCAGTTCCCTCAGCCGCTCCTGCATGGCCTGCGTTCTAGACCCTGCACCAGCTTCTTTGCCCTTCTCTGGACACGCTCGAGTCATTCAATGTCCTTTTTGGAGTGAGGGGCCCCAAACTGAACACAGGAATCGAGGGGCGGCCTCACCAGTGCCGAGTACAGGGGTCAGATCCCTTCCCTGTCCCTGCTGGCCACGCTATTGCTGACACAAGCCAGGATGCCATTGGCCTTCTTGGCCACCTGGGCACACTGCTGGCTCCTGTTCAGCCGGCTGTCAATCAACACCCCCAGGTCCCTCTCTGACTGGCAGGTCTCCAGCCACTCCTCCCCAAGCCTGTAGCGCTGCTGGGGGTTGTTGTGGCCCAAGGGCTGCCCCGGCATTTGCCCTCAGTGAAACTCCTCCAGTTGGCCTCAGCCCATGGCTCCAGCCTGTCCAGGTCTCTCTGCAGAGCCTCCCTGCCCTCGAGCAGATCAACACTCCCACCCAACTGGGTGTCATCTGCAAACTGACTGAGGGTGCACTCGATCCCCTCGTCTAGATCATCAATAAAGATGTTAAACAGGAGTGGCCCCAAAACCGAGCCCTGGGGGACACCACTCGTGACCGGCCGCCAACTGGATTTAACTCTGTTCACCACAACTCTCTGGGCCTGGCCATCCAGACAGTTTTTTACCCAGCAAAGCGTGTGGGCATCCAAGCCACGAGCAGCCAGTTTTGCCAGGAGAATGCTGTGGGAAATGGTGTCAAAGGCCTTACTAAAGTCAAGGTAAACAATATACACAGCCTTTCCCTCATCCAATAAGCAGGTCGCCCTGTTGTAGGAGGAAATCAGGTTTGTCAGGCAGGACCTGCCTTTCATAACCCTATGCTGACTGGGCCTGAGCATCTGGTTGTCCCACATGTGTTGTGTAAGTGATGGAAATGGTAAATGATGGAAAGCAGGTTGGCGAGCACCCCAGCCAGCTCCTTCAGCACCCTCGGGTGTATCCCATCTGGTCCCATAGACTGGTGTGTGTCTGTGTGATGCAGCAGGTCACTGACTGTCTCCTCCTGGATTGCAGGGGGGGGTCGTTCTGCCAGTCTCTGTCTTCTGGCTGAGGAGGCTGGATTCCCTCAGTACAACTAGTCTTGTTATTAAAGACTGAGGCAAAGAAGGGATTAAGCACCTCAGCCTTTTCCTCATCACTCATTGCCATATTTCCTCCTGTGTCTGGGAGGGGATGGAGGCTCTCCCTGGTCTTTGTTTTGCTGTTGAGGTACTTGCAGAAATATTTCTTGTTATCTTTGGCTGCTGAAACAAGATTAATTTCCAGCTGGTCTTTAGACCTCCTGATTTCCACCCTGAATAGCTTCACAGTATCTTGGTAACCACTGTGAGTCGCTAGCCCCTTCTTCCAGAGGCTGTAAACTCTCCTTTTCTCCCTGAGTTGTAGCCAAAGCTCCCTGTTTACCCAGGGTTTTTTTTTCTGGCACTGGCTTCTCTTACAGCACCTCGGCACCGCCTGCTCCTGTGCCATTAAAACTTCCTTTTTAAAGAGTGTCCAGTCTTCCTGGACCCCTGTACCCTTCAGGATTGTCTCCCAAGGCTTCAAGCCAAGCAGGTGCCTAAACAAAACAAGTTCAGCCCTTTGGAAGTCCAGGATGTCAGTTCTGCTGCCCCCTCTCCTGGACTCTCTAAGAACAGAGAACTCTATTATTTCATGATCCCTGTGCCCTAATCAGCCTCCAGCCACCACATCATCCACCAGCCCCCTTCTCTGTTCACAAAGCGGACGTCCAGCAGCACACCTTCTCTGGTTGGTTCTCTCACCAGGTGCATCAGGTAGTTGTCTCCCACACAGTCCAGGAATCTCTGGGACTGGTTCTACTCTGCTGTTTTGTATTTCCAGCATTAATTCATTAAGCTGAATATAGATATCTGTGTTTTATATGTTTACCTTTGTAATGCTAGGAGCTTCTGGAGTATTAACTTCATCCTCGTAGACAGTAATATCAGAAGTGTAGCAGAAGAGCTGTACCCCAAAAGAGCCCATTTTCCCCAGAACCCCATAAAGGGAGCCTAACCTCAGCTATAGGCAGATATCTAAAATCAAGTGGTGTAAATCCTATTCTCCACACATGTCCGGTATGTGGAATAGCAACACATAGTAAAGTGTATCATAGCTTGAAAGATCGTGATGCCAGAATACAACGCCTGTGAATTAAGCAAACCAACACATCAGATTCATAGAAAGAGAACTGTCTAACTTAAAACATTTAAACTCAAAGTTTACATACATGAATATATATATGGAAGTTTTGGTTCTAGCATTGTAATACAAATTTGGTAGAAGAATACATTTTATACCATTTCTGAAAAACATCACAGCATCTTTTATAAGTATGAATATTGAAAACCTCAGCTTCATGGGTCATCATTTTTCTCACTTATCTTAAGACAAACTACTTATGATTTTGGTTTTATGTGGTATGCCTTCAACTGCAAAAGTCAAGCGCCATGTCTGCTGCAGGAAGATTTATAATTTCTGTGGAGAGAGGGACATACCTTCTATGAGTTGCTTAAATTTGTTCTTCCTAGGATTGTTTCACTGAAGGTATATATATATATGGGTTTATGTTTAAGATAAAGAGAATTGTCACCAAAGTTTGCAATAATTCAGGGATGTGTAAAGACCACAAGAAAAAAACACAAGAAGTTCACTCTTTATAATATGCTCACTTGCATACTCCCATGGTACTTACCTCAACTAAATAAAGAGGTTTCTTTTATTTCAAAAGCGTAATAGATACCAGGTAGAAGTCAGATATAACAAGCTCAGAAACAGGTCAAAAAGAACAGCAGAGCTTTACATGGTATCAGCCCAAAGGCAGAGTTTCTGCCCCATGGAAGAAAATGGCAGAATTTTACAGTGTGAGGACTTGTACTTGTTCCACGAGAAATAACTTCATTTAACGAGTTGATTTGAATAATATATCAGAGTTATAATGAGAAAATTCATTCAGAAACAGTTAAAAATAGGTCCAAGATGATTATGAACAGCATCATTCTAAAACATAACAATTATTTAAATTCCTTCTGTTAAAATCTTATGTAACTGTGATTGTCACTTTGTTGTCACTTTTTATATTTTAGTTGAAATGAAGATTCACATTTGAATTTATAGAAGTAAGCATCAGAAATTATTCAGAGATACAGTTAGCAAGCTCTTTGTAGCCAGCAACAGCTTGACTATCTTACCACTAACTCCCCTACTTCTAAAGCTCACAAAATTTTGAGATGGTCAACAATCTACCCACTTGGTATTCAGAGACCATTTGTGGCAGATCAGATTCCCCAATGTAAGTTTCAACATGGGAGAGTTAAAGGATATTGCTAGAGCTATTCTAGCTGGAAAATGATCTACAGCAGCTGAGAGCTTTTTCTTTTTCCTAAAATTAATAATGGAAGGCAGAAAAATCCTGCACATTTGCTCACAGAATGGAAAACGTAAAAGAATAAAAAGATACAAATGTTGATATTTTGTTTTTTTCAAAGAAGTTAGTGTTCTTTAAATTCTTTCCAGCTGACATCTTAGTTACTTGCCATCTTAGTGAAAAATGTCAGAAATTCCCTGAAGCACTGTGAAATACATCAACATTGAACCATAGCTCTAAATATCTCCAGTCACACAAAGGATCATGGGATTTTAATGACACAAATGGGTCAGTACCTTTGATTTATAGCTCACCTGATGGGGCACTAACCTCAGCCCATGCTTGTTTACCTTTACTGTTATTTGGCTATACAGAGAGTGGTAGTGTCCATTATTCTTCATTTTAGGAGATCAAAAAGTAAAGGAAATACAAGACTCTTATTTCAGTCATGTCAACAATTATTGACGATGTGAAACTGAGCACTTGTATAGTGCTCAACCAAGCTGAACAACAGATAAATGCTGGGAAGAAATAACTGGGAAAACTGCAGTTTACTTTGAGCATTGGCTGAAGCCTCTCTTGCCACTTTTATAGGATCGACCCAATATTAACATTTCTTCATCCTTTCCCTTGTGGCCAAATTTCATTCAGCAATCAAAGCAGCAAAATGATAATTAATTACAATTAATATAGTAACCCCAAGAAACCATGAATGGAAATAAAGGATAAGCAGTCTACAGTTTTATGGCAAAAAGGCAGAGAAAGATCCAGGTGCACGAAACAACTAATCAGAGAATGAGAAGAGCATGATGATCCTGATAGAGCCCTGGCTGCCTACCCCTTTTCAAGCACTGAACAGGCAGCTTGACAACATTTCTCTGCAAAGACACGGTGTCTAAAATCATAGCTCTTACTCTTCATCATGTAATAGAGTGCAAACATCACCCTGAGGAAATGGTCAGCACACATACCTTTGGCTTTCTCTGGCCTTTCAGCATGAGTTCAGCCCTGTTGTTTGGACTTGTTTTCCTTGAAGTGTTTGTCTGTCAGTTAACCCTGGGTTAACAAGGTCTGCTTGAAGGTTGGTTGTATATGCTGTAGGCAGAGACTTGGGATTCATACTTACATAAGCTCGAGCATGTGGGCTGACAGGCAGTCCAGAAGACCATCACAATAAATCTGTTTTGCTGTGTCAAGTACTGGAGTATCTTTGCCTTTTCCACTATAGCGTGTTGTTTTTCTGATGCAAACAGAAGTACGGTCAAGTACAAACAGGCACATGGTGATAAAGTGACAAAGCTTTCCTGGAGGGTGGAACTGTGCCCCTGCAGTGATGGGTATGCAATGCATCTTCAGCTGCCATCTGTATCCTAGCAAAATTGTTTTCCTATCTTGGGCGTGGGCAGACATCCATCAGCTCAGCAGATGTGTATGCTTCCAGTGCTGGGTAGCATACCATGTAAAATAAAAGGTGACCTTCCAACCTGGGAAGTCTGATTTTCAGTATTCAAAGTGTGTAATCATGTGACTGACAGACTTCTCATTTGCAGCTTGTGTGCCAGGATGGGAAGAATAATAGTGAGAATGCTAATTTCTCATTAGCTTTCCACCAAAAGCCATACAGAAGTTTTAAAAAATTAGCTTTGTCACTGTCAATGCTCTTAACTTACTATAAATGTACAAAACTTTTATTTATGCTGAAATGCCAAAGCAATTATGATTAATACTCATAAAAATCATAATACAGTTTTAATAATTCTCATTGAAACAATCCAATAGAAGGGGCAATGTCAGAAAATAATATAATATCTGCTAAATATTGTAGAAACCATCTTCTATTTTGCTTTAATTCAAGCACTTAATTTTGCTTTTACTCATCTCAGTCATTAGTGGAATAAAATTGTGGTTTGAGTTTAGTAAACAGTTAATTTGAGGTGCTGAACTCTTTTGCTTCAATATACTCCTTTACCTTCCTCTGAGTACAGCTCAGTATTTATCTTAGTTTCTGAGTTAAATATTTACGACATGAATCCATCCACTGGAAAATAAAAAATGCAGAATGTCAGAATTTTTTAAACACCTGAATATCACAGAATCTAGGGCTCCCATAGCAAAATTTTCTCAAATAAAGGCAGTATCTTTCTTACAGTTTTGACAAAAGTGTCAAAAGTCATGTTTTTTGTCACCTCAAACCCTGCAGGGTGCGTTGCGGAGAGTAGAGTG
This sequence comes from Athene cunicularia, assembly GCF_003259725.1. Taxonomy (NCBI): domain Eukaryota; kingdom Metazoa; phylum Chordata; class Aves; order Strigiformes; family Strigidae; genus Athene; species Athene cunicularia. Next base: position 20,390,434 of record NW_020799097.1, read on the forward strand.
ACTTTGCAGACTGAAGCACCTGCTGTGATGAGTCACAATTTACAGCATTCTGCATTTTGCAGCACAGCAAAGAAATTTTGTCCAATATTATAATTTCAGAAAAGCTTAAAGAGGTATCATTTTCAGGATTTATGTTCCTTTGACATAGCACTAAAACATGCAAAAGGTAAGACCATTTATGCAAAGGTTACAATCTGTCACTGTCATAAAATTCAGAACAAAAATTAAAGCCAATTACAATAAGGAGGCCCATGGCAATGTTTTGGGTTGAATAACTATGAGGAATCCGGAGAGTAAATTCTTTTGTGCTGGGGTAAAATGCACTTTAAAATGTAGGTCTTTCTAATAATATTAAAAGATGACTACATACTGAAAAAAGGAATTCATGTAGGCTAAGCTGTATACTCAGCTGAACTGTATTAATTACTAACACTTTCACCTAAATTAAATTCTGTCATACTTTTATTTTCCTTAACTACGGAGAATGCCTTTGAAAAATCAGAGCTCACAGTTTCCAAGTTCCCATTAGGAAAATAAGCAGTAAGTTCAAAAGATCTTAGAAAGATTAGTTAAATAGTGTTGTCCAGAGTTGTACAGATAACTGCTGCTTCATGAGAGATGATTCAGTGTCACAAATGTTATTGCCATGGTTATTCCTCCTGATCTGTGACCGGTACCCCCTGCTCCTGACCCCTGGTAATATGGGTAGCATAAGTAACACCATTTTATAAGGCAAACAGCCATTCTCTGTGACTGGGTTTGTCATGTACCAGTTCCCTTTCCCCTCCTCATCAGGCCCTGAAGGTCCTATGCACCAAGAAGTTCTCCCCACCCTATCGACCTCGAGGTTCTGGACAGTAAAACCTGTGATCCCTGGGTGGTCAGGCATGCCTCCACCACTGTCTGCTTCCTCTGAGGATTGAGTGAATGACTTATATTCTTTTACCTGTTTTCAAGTCCAGATTCTGATTGTTATCTTGATACAGCAAGCCAAGTATTAAGATTTGGCCCAGTCTGCAGAGGTTCCAGGTGATTAAGAATCATAAACTAAGCTGTGCAACACTGATAAAATTGTGCTATACTGATTCTGCTTATAGAAATCCTGTGCTGTCCTGATGATAATATTCTAAGCTATGCTAATCATAACATTCTGCTAAAAAAATAAAGCTTTCATTGTCACTACAACTTAATGCCTTCATCCCAAATTTATATTTTGTCAGCATTGCTCAGGTGGAAGTGTAAAATTAGCAACAATTAGACAGAATCGAATTTAAAAATACATATCAAAAGAAACTGTTTCCCTTCCTTGAACTCAGAAACTCCACTGCATGTTTTTGCAAGACTTTTGAAATGTAAGTTTTGTTGATAATTTTATTGCAGATTTCAAGTAGACTAAGTAAATAAACTTCAGTTGAATGAAAGCATTGTTGAGCACCTTTTTCCAGACAGACAATTTGCAACACATATTCACAATAAACCATAATGTCCATACCCAGAACAACAGACTGTCTCACCATCACTCTTTTTTGTTTTGACCAAATTAATCAAAATAACTCATTTTCATACTGATTTGCACAGAAAATATTTAATGTGAATCAACATCCTTATTTCGTGGCAGCTAGATCTTATTTCAGTAGTAGAGAGGGAACTACCTCCTAAATTTCAGTTCATTTGGCCTTTCAGAGACCTTTTATTGGAATATCACAGATAAATATGAAATGTCACTCTGGCTCTGCATTTTCTCTCACGTTATTTGGTCTTTGTGTTTAACAAAGACAGTTCCTTAGTGGGTGTTGTCCTCTGATCAAACCAATGGGAGTTAAATTGTTCAGAGTTTTTACATATATGCCATATAAACTGGTTAAAGTGGCTATCAAAAAGATTTATATAATTTCCCAAGTTAGTATTAAAAAAAACATTAATAAAATTTAAACATCATCTGAAGAGAAAAACAAAGAGATACAGGATAATCTCAAAGTTAAAAGTTGTCATCAAGGCACAAGAGGAAAGGTACTGAGGTAACAACAGTAAATACAGTATCACCAGTGAATCAATTATTAACAGCTGAATTAAACTGAGTGAGAGGAAAGCTGATTTTGTACAGAGTGAGGTTTCCAGAATATTGAGACTCATGAACTTCAGAAAAAAATTGAGAATTTACAAGTGAAATAACTTCACTTCCTAGTAAATTGGATTTCATATCCTTAAAAAGGAAGAGAGGAACTGCATATATATGATTATGTATGTTGAAACAGACAGGTAATTGTTAGCACTGTGGGAAACAGCATGGTAAAATGAATGAGTTTCTTCCCAGTTTGAAATGACACTTGCTGCAATATGCAGTGTTGGAGGTAATAACTGGCTCACCAAGACTACAGAAATGAAGATGAGACTGCATGCTTAGTTATACTGATCTTTAATTTTAAACCTATTCACTTGTTCATGTCAATTCCTTTGGGCCATGCTGTGACATCTTTAATGACAGAATTAAATCTTTACTCCATTTACCAAGTAGGAGACCAATATTCATTTTTTCCCACAACATGGACAGAAGGAAGACTGAGATTACTCACAATAGACTCTTATCCCCTTAATGCATAGTGTGTTCTTATTGTAGTGGCACTCAAAGGTCCCATTACAGTTTCAGAAATTTAACACACTGGATACAGTTTTCATGGATTTATCATGTAATTTAAAAAGTAAAGTCCAAATTGTATTATTCATTGAATTAGGCAGAAGTTTCCCATGAGTACTTTAAATAATTGTCATCCATCAATCATGTAAACACATCCTAGTTTACTGGTTGAAAGTAATTTTAACACAATTTTTTAAGGTTTTTAATGTGTTTTATATTTGTCATATTTAAAAAAATGTGGCTAAATACATCTAGATTCCTGTTTAATTTGAGATTACATCAGAGAAAACAGGTTTTATAAAAGCAAGCTTATTTAATTTCCTGAGGGTAGAAACACGTAATTATTTAATCATATGACACACTTCAACCTGAAAAGTTTCTGCCCATTGGCTAATTCATCATAAATGATTGGTTTTAGCCTACTTCATCTGAGAGTCAAAACATGTACATTTTAAATATCTTCACTGTGAGTCAGCATGACAGACTTTTTCTCATGGTTATATTATGTATAGATGGAAAGTTGAGACTTTTTTTTTTTTTTTTTTTTTTTTTTTTTTTTTTTTTAACAATTACACAAACTATGAGCTGAAATGGTAAGGGATGAGTAACTTTAATTTGGGGCAACTCAATAAATTAACTTCCTGAATAAAGTTACCCTATACAAGTTTCCATCTGAGTAAAAAAAATTTTCTAACCTTAGAAAAGAATGCCTTCAGCGTACTACTGAATTCCATCAATAAAAGCAGGACTCTGAAGTCTATATAGATTTACAGTTTTGAATAGTTAGCATTACCAGAGTGCTTCAAATTTTAAGGGCACTTTAGTTTTGAAGATTGAAATGTTCATAATAATGTGAAGTGCTCTCATAATTTTAAAACACTCTATACTGCAGATCCAAAAATTCTTATTACTGCTAAATTTTAGCGGCTCATTTATTATAATCAACATGTTGGTTTAGAAAAATGTTGCACTGCCTTTTTTACCAAGGCTCAAACCCTCATTCTAAATACATCGTGAAATTACCTAAGCCTTATGAATGATGTCCTTAAAAACAGAAAAATAACAGACCAACAAACCAAGTCACCTAACAACCTTGATAAAAACTTGTATCAGCTGAAGTAAAATCCCCAAAAGGTCATTTTATGTAGATTTGTTATCATTTTTTTTAATATGGTAATTAAGCAAACTAGAACACAGTTGAGTGTTGGTAACATTCTCCTTTCACTTGTTAATACAAACATTTTTGGGAGCATTCTACTGTCAAGTAGCTAATTAACTACTTCCTCGACGGAAAAAGCATGAGAAATGAGAGTGAGTTATACACATGAGCATGTTAAGAACCACAGTTTACAGATAAACCATATAAAATAGTTAGAAAATGTTTAGTTTCTTCATACATAATCACAGAATCGAAGAATCATTGAGGTTGGAGGGGATCTTTTGAGATCAACTAGTGAAACCTCCTTGTTTAAGCAGGATTAGGCACAGCAGGTTGCTTGGACCATATCCAGTCAGGTTTTAAATATCTCCAAGAATGAAGACTCCACAACATCTCTGGGAAAACTGTTCCAGCTTTTTTTCATGTTTTTTACTTTGTCCAGGTCCTCTTTGTCTTTCCCAACACAATCAGTCACCAACTTGATATTCCTTCTGGGTCATCTGTCCCTGCTTCCACCTCTTGTAAACTTTCTTTTCATGTATGAACTGAGTTAGAAGCTCCTTGCTTATCCATGCAGACTTCCTTCCACCTTTGCTTGTGTGGTGGGTTGACCCTGGCTGGACATAAAATGTCCATGAAAGCCTCCCTATCACTTTCATCCTCAGTTGGACAGGGGAAAGAAAATGTAACGAAAAACTCATGGGTTGAGATAAGGACAAGGAGAGATCATTCACCAGTACTATAATGGGCAAAACAGACTCAACTTGGGGGAAATTAAATTTATTACCAATCAAATTAGAGTAGGATAATGAGAAATAAAGACTAAATCTTAAAAACACCTTCCCCCCACCCCTCCTTTCTTCCTGGGCTCAGCTTTGATCCTGATTTTCTCTGCGTCCTCTCCCCGAGCAGCACAGGGATGGGGAATGGGGGTTGCAGTCATTTCATCACACATTGTCTCTGCTGCTCCTTCCTCCTCAGGGGGAGGACTCCTCACACTTTCCCTGCTCCAGTGTGGGATCTCTCCCACAGGAGAGAGTCCTCCATGAACATCTGCAGTGTGAGTCTTTCCCATCGGCTGCAGTTCTTCACAAACTGCTCCAGTGTGGGTGCCCCACGGGGTCACGAGTCCTGCCAGCAAACCTGCTCCAGCGGGGGCTCCTCTCTCCATGGGGCCACGGGTCCTGCCAGGAGCCTGCTCCAGCGTGGGCTTCCCACGGGGTCACAGCCTCCTTCGGGCATCCCCCTGCTCCTGCGTGGGGCCCTCCCCGGGCTGCAGGTGGGTCTCTGCCCCACCGTTCCCCTCCCTGGGCGCAGGGCACAGCTGCCTCCCCATGGGCTGCACCACGGCCTGCAGGGGAACCTCTGCTCTCTGCCTGCAGCACCTCCTGCCTCCTCCGGCACTGAACCTGGGCTCTGCAGGGCTCTTTCTCTCACATATTCTCACTCCTCTCTTTGGCTCCAGTTGCACATAGGGGGGTTTTTCCCCTTCTTAAATCTATTATCACAGAGGTGCTACCACCATGGCTGATGGGATCGGACTTGGCCAGAGGGGGAGTCTGTCTTGGAGCCAGCTGGGATTGGCGCTATTGGACACAGGGGAAACTTCTAGCAGTTTCTCACAGAATCCACCCCTGTAGCCCCCTTGCTACCAAAACATTGCCATGCAAACCCAGTTCTCTACTTGCCAGGAAGGACCAATCTTGTGTTTGGAGGAAGTGATGCTTAATTGGTATCCTTAATCAGAAAAACAGTTTAGCATTAATTCTTCACTATGTATGCCTCGGACAACACTTTTTTAGAAGGTTTCATCTTCAAACATTGCCTCTTACTCATGGTACTTAGCTAGGGGCTCCCAGTGAGGAGGCAAAGAGGTAATGAAGTAAAGAATAGCTGCAGTTGCATCTTTGAATCTAAGAAGGGGGATGATGTCTTAAAAGTTTGACAACATAAATTATAACTACTATGTAATGGCTGACACCTTGCAGTGGTTTAAAGAATTGTTGTCTAATTAATACCACAATTTCAAATGAACCAATCAGTTTAAAATGTAATTATGGCAGAGATACTGTAAAGCAAGTCTCAATATTTCTATAAAAGAATGCAAAGGAGACACAGGTAATCACTTGCCAGATTTTGCCAATTATTTGTCAATGGACATTTTCTTCCATAGCTTTAAGCTGTGAGAGGAAGCAATGTGTGTCACATAGCAAAACCTGTTATTACTGACTCTAGAGATCCGACAAACAAAATCTTAATCTGGAGATGATGAACACCTCTAGTCACTAAGGAAGTCGAAAGGAAGGTGCTAACCCTATATGCTAGATGTTCGGCAGTGGCCTGGGTGGCTGTACCTGCACCCATTTTTTTGAGTTGTCAGAAATCCAGTGAAGCTCTGAAAAGCACATTTGACTTGGTCTGGCGTAAGATCACTCAGCATGGTAGCACTGACTGTTAGTACTTTCTGTTTTCTCCCTTGAATATGAGATTTACTTTATATTTAGAGCTGCCTTACATTCATGCCAGTGCAGTGTCCTCATGTAATCTGTCTTTGTTGCACTCAACACCAGTGAACTAATCTCTTTAAACTAATCTGAAGGCAGGTTTTTGTCTCTGGATTTAGAGTGGTAAATAAATGTAACCATGGTTGAATGGGTAAAGGAATAAATTGTAAATAAAGATAAGAAACACCTACAAAGAAGGTAGTTTTTTCTGTTCTTTTGATATTTTAAAAGATGAAACTCTGAATAACTAGCACCATTCCTTTTTAGTTTTATCATAGAAAGAGTTGACCCTGAGGATTTCCATTTACTACAGCAAAAGAGAGCTAAGTCCTTCTAGCAACAAGTACTGTTGGAAAGGTACTTCTGCTGGTGTGCCTGCCCAGAAGAATGACAAGTGCTGCTGTGTTAGTGCGGTCTCCCACTGTTCTTCATTCCTGGGCCTTTGGCGATCTCACATGGCCTCACTTAAGGTTTCATTTGAGGGACGAGGTCTTACTGGAGGGATGTGCTCATATGGTGCTGAACCACAGCTGGAAAACTGACTGGATGTACATCATATCATTGAAGACATATGTTTGTTTGAAAGAAGGTGGTTGTTTGTGGGTTATTTTGTGGTTTTTTGTTTTGTTTTGTTTTGTTTTGTTTTTCCCTGGGGAATGATCATTCTATGTTTTCTTTATGCAATTAATAATAAGAGAATGTAATCCCACATGTTATAACCAAGGTATCTGCTGAATCAGGAAACAAGAAATGTTCCATCAGTGAGATTCAGTTTACTTATGATTGCATGGCATAGAGCACTCAATATGCAACCTTTGAGCACTCTAAACTTTCTGTGTTACCCTTGGGCACTTTGGTAAAGTAGCTGTCCATCCCCCCGAACTTGGATTGCAGGTTTTCATGGAGATTTTGACAGATTTAGGCACTCTTTCCCCAGAACAGGTATTGTTCAGCATCAGTGGGCAACTACATTCATATTCCCCACATAAACCTTAAGACACAATGCAATTTCCACGCATGCTGAAAAGTGAGAAAATAGTAATTTATGCTTACTCTAAAAGGGTTAACAGTTTTGGAATGTAATGGGTGGAATTTAGCTAAGATTCAGATGCTGAGTTTAGATACTAACTGGGAGAAACTGAGACAGATTTGATCCCCCCTTCATATGCACTGTCAGAAAATAGTAGTTTATATATAGTAGGAATGGAAAATTAAAACCTTACTTCTGTGTCTGTATTATTTATTCAATACCATCATTTACTTTACAGAATCTGACTCTATCTTTATGCCCATGACTGTGTAGAGGCTTTTTATGTATGTTAACAACTCTTCAATAAATCTCAACTTTATGATTTTTTACAGCATTGTAAAATAGAACACAGAAAGTTTTAAGGGACAATAGACTCACAGGCATTACCAATGCATGTTCTTCCATCTTCTGCCAGCTTGTAAGGGTCAGTGTGGAGACATTTATAGCTACCTTTAGTGTTAATGCATTTAGCAGAAGGAGAGCATGGTGGATTAATTTCATTTTCACATTCATTGATATCTGCAAAATGAATACACACTGATCAATATTCATTACAAATTACAGAGAGGGATTACTACCTTCTCATACACACCTTCTACAAGTATTCATAAATGAAATGTATAATGTACTTTCAGTGACACATAGATACTGCCAAAGATACTAATTGTTACCATTTAAAAGACAAAGTTGGGGTTTGGTTTGCTTTGTTTTGCTTTTTTTTGTTTGTTTTTAAGATGAAAATGATGAAAAAAGGAAATGTTGTTTTGGTAATCTGCCAAAATCTACAAATAACAATTGGCTGAATTTTAAAAAATGAAAACTGTAATCCTGAGAGGTATTTTTGCATGTGTTTATGTCCTAAGACTTCAAGTTCCTCTATAAAGTTTTCCCAATACTGTGCTCTATAAAGATAGTGAAAATAATAACACTGACAGAGTTCTATTCAATTCTAGGTATGATTTTGAGAAGCCAAGGATTCAGGTTAGCTTTGGTTATGAGATTTATAACAGTAAGCTATGATATCACTGCAAAGATAGTTGTTTCCAGAAATGACAATATCCTGACAGAATGATGAACAGATGAAAAATTATCCATTAGAAAATGTACATAAACGTATTGTTCTTGAGGCCATTCAAGACTTTTCACTCTCTCATTCTGATTATGTGATGAAATGGAAGACAGTGTGGAGTGCAGGAAAGTACTCAATGAGGGTAAGAATGGAGTGTTTTCCGTATTTCTGAATCTTTCTTTCTGTCTAATATTTCCTTGCAGGACTGGATTCAGTTGCCTAAAGATAGGTGTCCAGCACTGTTTTAGATAGCTTCCCATTGGTCCTGTATAATGCTTGTCCAATGTCTCTGACCCATGGTCCTGGGAAGAACTGCAAGCCCATATGTGGGGAACTAGCTGAGCCTTCAGTGTCTTCTCTTTTTGGTTATATTCCTTTTGTTCTCTACTGCAATGTTTGATCTGCTACTTCAGGCTAAGTATCTCTTTTTGATCAGTATTAGAAACTGTCCCTGTAGTAATGATTTACCAACTTAGTTTAGCATTGTCACTCAGACCACTTAGGGAGTTCTGTCACTGGAAATACAATCAAGCCTGATCCTTTCTTAAATTTGAATACAAAGCAGTAGCTGTGTCTAACATTAGCCATCAACTGAGACAGTCAAAAGTCATGCAAAGAATTATCTTAATCTTGAGAACTCTTAAGAAACACTAACTCACATAACACCTTGTTGTGGTTTGAACGCAGCTGGCAGTCAAACACCACGCAGCTGCTCACTCACCCTCCCCTGCCTGGGGGATGCAGAACAGAATTGGAAGAGTAAAGGGAGATACATAGGTTGAGATAAACCCAGTTTAATAATTGTAATAAAACAATAACAATAATAGAAAGTACATATGGGTAATGCACAATGCGATTGTTCTCTGCCTGATGACTGTATGTAGATTGTTCCCTGCTAGCAATCCTGAAATACCAAGGTTCTGCAACCACAATCCGAGAAGCAAGAGAGAACCTCCTCCTTCCTGGCCACCCCTCATATACTGAGCATGACGTTAGATGATACGGAATATTTCATTGTCTAATTTAGGTCCAGTGCTCTGGTCATGCTCCCACCCAGTTTGTTGTACACCTGCGCACAGGCAGGACATGGGGAGTTGGACATTCCTTGATCTCTTAGCAACAATTGAGAACATCAGTGTATTATTATCATTCTTCTCATACCAAATCCCATACTGAATCCAAAAGACAGCACTATTCTAGCTCCTAAGAAGAAAAACTCACTGTATTCCAGCCAAAACCAGGACATACCTCTCTGAAGCAGGAAAATAATCTGTTGCTCAGAATAAAGATTCCTGAATAAGTATTGCTCCCTTCAAGACTACATTTTGGATTAAGTTCCACCAGCTTCATCATTGTCTAGGAAGGAAAACCTGCACAGGCTTTGCCACCACTGTAATTTAAACATGCTGTTTCAGCTTTTGTAGATCCATAGTCATGCTATCTGTTAACTAGCTAACATGTTTTTCTGTCACTGAATAGTGCATGTTAGATTTGACCAGCTTACCTTACTACTCAAAGAGAGCAGTACTTTACTAAAGCAAAGTAAACAGTTATCTATCAAGAGCAAGATAACACATAATATAAAGGAAGGTAGCCTAGTCTAGTACTAAATTGCTTCCTGAATCAATAGAAATTATATCTGTCAAAGCCAAAGTTAGTAAGCAGGAATTAACAGCTCTCAGATTCCTTTTGCCAGCAGGCCACTCTGTCTTTTCCAGAACAGCATATAATTTTGAAACCATCTGCAGAAATGCTAAGCTCTATCCTCCTCATTATATTGCTTGACTTATTCCTAATTTGCTGAACATTTAAAAGAATGGGAACACATTGCACAGACATGCATGGAACAAAGTGCTTTCTACTGTAAAACTCAAGTATCATCTGCATAAGTGGGTTTTGATGGTTTTCTTTTAATAAAGGCATTTCTTATTTAATATATGCAGCAGCTTGTTTTCCTATAGCAGATATACAGTCTTTTGTTTACATTACTGAACATATTAAAAGAAACTAGGACAAGGAATGATTCATTCATATTACTTATTTATTCAGTTTGCTGCCAGAACATTAATCTATTGAAAAGATTTTATTATAATTCATTTAACAGCTTTATTTCTTTATATGGTATTTACGTGGGTGGAATTCAGTGGATAAATAGGACTTGAATAAAGGAATGAGCTGCAAATTTCATTTGACTTTTTTCATACCAGGTATACAATTAGAATGAATAGCTTTCTATTCTGCTGTCACAGAAATACTGATAAGCAGACTTTATTGTGGATCAGCTGCAGCACTTGCATTCAAATTAATTTAGCACCATAGATAATATATTCCTAAATATGGCCTTTTCAGGTTTCATTTTCTCTCATGTTCTTTCAAAACTGTGTATTTTGAGTATGTGTATATATATATATATGAGAAAAAAAATATATATATACAGACATACACCATTATAAACACACACATTTGAAATGTGAACAGAGAAAATTCCTCTTTCATAACTGTGAAGGGCGAAGGTCTTGTAATAAAATATTTGCCACATTCTTTATTCCTATCCTGTTCTATTCAATAGTAAAAATAAGGCAAAAGTAATAGAGAAGATAAAATAACAATTAAAATAACAGAAGAGTATTCCCCTGAAAATGTGTGTGAAATGTCAAAAGGCACTATCTTTTTACTTGACTTTTCCCCCGCTCTACTTTTGTATCTGGAGAAGTAATTCACTTCTGGCAAATCTTTTGGGCGAAGAGAGGTTGGAAATTAAGTGATAATTAATTTCCTTAATTTCATTTATTCACAGTATTTTTTTCTTTGTCACTTTTACTTATTGGGATGAGACATGAACTACTGTTGTTGAGCTCGGTTTGTATCTAGAGCATCCATTAAAACAGTGCTAGGAAAGTGACAACTGTCTGTCTTGCTGTTATGTTGAATGTAGAAGGAAGTAATGTAGAATTCTGATTCACCACTTTTTTTCCCTACTGGTTGTTAATTGACTCAGTTTTTGCTTAATTAGGCAATTTTTAGTGACATTTTCCTAGCATCAACTTCATTGCTGAATCAGGATGTGTATAGATTGAGATAGCAATTCTGGAGCAAGAAGAGTTTCACATTATCATGTTATTCATACCTATGAACCCAGAAGGCTGACTACAAGAAAGCAGAGAAAGAAATTCACTTCTGATGAGCTGGACTTTACATTTTAGAAAATTCAGAAACAAAACCTCATACCTATACAAACGGGAGCCTCATAGTCCCATCCTTTACTTGTGCATGTTAATTGCTCTTCTCCTTGTAATTGAAATCCATATTGACATGAATAAGTCACTGTAGATTTTCCAAATTCTGAACAGTATACAAAATCACCGTTTTCCACACTCTTTGGTGTTCCACATATTTCCTCTACAAATAAAAAGACAAGCTTTTAAAAAAATTACCACCTTACCCTCACAAATGGACATTATTCTTTATTATTGCTACAAATTAACTTCAGTGAAATTACTCACATGGTTTAAGATGATCAGAATTTAATTCTTCATTTATGGACAAGAATAAATATGAAATACCTCAGGTTTGACTTACAATCCTTGGAAATTTAGTGTTATCTTCTAACAGTATGTTCTGCAGAGTTCTTAGTATTTTCTATCTAAGAACTCCTGCTCCAGTTGCCATAATGCCTGTATACCTCACAAGCCACTCATGTTATCAGAGTGAAGTTGGTAAACACTATGTTTTTTCAGAGGAAGTTGAGAAAGAAGGAGAGGAATACCTAGATCCCATTTCTAAGTGGTAGAAATACGAAAGATCTGCATGAGACCAGTAACTCAAGGCCTGCTCAACCAAGGTCAGTGTTCCATCTGCTGATTACTCTCCCCTCCCATCAGAAAAGATTGGTAATTACCAGATTACCTCCCTGATAGAATTCTTGCCAAGCTTCTAAATTCATCCCAGATATATTGTCACAATGCATAAAATCCTGTGGAAACTTTCCAAGTTGAAAGGCATCTGCCGGGACTTCAGAAATTCCTGTATTGTCACAAATCACGCGGGACAATGAGTGTTTTTTGAGTTCTTGCTTTTGAGCTTCTGTGAAAACATTATCATTTTCCCACCAAAATCTGGAAAGATGATAGAAACATTCTGAAAAAATTCAGAGCACTGTTTATTCTTACTTTCACAGTACCTTATGTAAAATACCAAAAATAAGAATTATAGCAAAATGTAATAATAAAAGTAAACACCATGATCTGCAAACTTATATACCCATCTTGAAAGTAATGAAAAGGATAGTGTGAGTCTGATGTACTGATTGACTCAGATGATGTGTTAAAGCTGGTTAAAACTATTAATTATTCATGTTTGCAGAATTGCTTTTCATTGGTGATAAAGGGCCACAAAAAAGTTACAGTCCTGAGAGAAAAACTTGGAACTCATTTGTTTGAACTGGGATCTAATTTGTTTGAACTGGATGCTTAATCTTATGCACACCAGCATTCACTGTGAAGTCATAAATTCTTTTAAGCGTAAATTACAGGAGAATTACAGGAGCAGCCATAATAGATTTCCCCATACCACAGCTTTTGAATTCTGCTTGCCATCGCTGAATGGTTGCTATGAAAACAGGTATTGCTGAATGCTCCTCTGTAACACAGAGTTCTTAATTTGTGAAGAAAGCTCTAGATATGCAGATTAATTATAGTAGAAAATTGTAAGAAAGTAATTGTGCTTTTGATCATATGAAAAAGTAAGCTAAGAGGTCTGTCTGGAACAGAAAGGAGCTGCTTTTTTCATTTTCTTGGATTGGGAGTGCTGTACCAGAAGAGAAGAACCAGTTGGTGCTACAAAGGTGTAACTGTTAAATGATACATATACATATATATATATATATACACACACACACACACACACACACACATATATATATATACACATATGTGTGTGTGTGTGTGTGCACATGTATGTGTGTTTAAAGTTAGAAAGAAAACACTGGGGAAAAAGAAGAAGAGATAAAAATTTTGTACATAAAGACATGTCATGAATGGCAAAAAAGTATTTCTGGATAGTTTGATAGCACATCTGCATTAGTATGTTAAAGTGTTAAGCACTGCTAAACTGATATTTCCCTGTGATACTCAGGTCAATTAGGATTTTCCCAAATGCTAGCCAGGATTTGTGGTAACATGTCTCAGGACCATTAGCAGTAGAGTACGGATGTGATCACACTATACAAATTGACCTCAGGTTTAACACAGGACCTGGGCTTTCATAATACTGGGGGAACAAGGCTGGGGTTTCCAGAAAAGTCTGTGGTTTTTGTGTTTACATTTTTCTGATAAGAAGGGAACAGCAACGTTGACTGGACCCTGCATAAACCTGGTACGTATGCAGTGTGTTAGGGTTTTTATGAGCCACCTGAAACAGTACCATGAAAATAAGGTCTGATAGTCCTCTTTGTGTTCTGGGGAAAATGAGGGCTGCTAGTGTGCCACGGGGGTGACTTTTCAGCACAAATGGGACCCTGCTGCCTACAAGAGTGTATTGTTTAAGTAGGGTAAGTGCATGTGAAATTCTGGAAAAATGACTTTATTTGTAGGCAAATAGTTACCTACAGCAGGACAATTTGGGAAGAAATCTGTCCCAGTTTGCATATATTGGAGAAGGAGGTAACCTACAGGACTAGGGATGGAGTGAATGTCCCACACCTCAGCAGCACTGTGACAAAAGGAAGAGAGATGAAGGGGCTGGAGAGACAAAAAAAGAAAGATGCTTTCCTCCTACCCCTCACCTGCACATTATTCCCCAAATTCTCAGAACATCCTGAAACCTCAGTGTCCATTCCTAGGCCCCTTCCCATAACCAAAGCCATCAAATACTTTGCTCCACTCAGCTCTCCTACACCTGTCATTTCCCCTTTTATGTACATTAAAACCTATTCTACTTTCATCGCAAAACTCATTTTTATATACAATGCTGAGAAGACTTGAGCAGAAAATTATTTTTTGATCTAGTCAGCAGATAGGTGTTGACTATAAGAAAATTGCTCCAATCGATCTGTATAAATTGACCAAAATTTTACAGGTGAATTTTGCAGGATTAAAGTAAAAAAAGAAAGGGAAAAAGAAAAAAAAAGAAAACAAACAAAAAAAAAAGAGGTGCAAGGGTGCAAGGACCCCTATGCAAAGAATGACAAAGTCAGCTTTAGAATTTTTGCCCAACTATTGCAAATCCTGACATCATAAAAAGATTCAAAGTAGGGAGATGGAAAAAGAAAGTCGAGGTTGATGGAACAGAAACAATTTGTTCCAGGTGATTTGGCTGAGGTTAAGACAGTGCCTGAGTTTAGTAAATTGGAAAAAGAAATCCCTTCATGTTTTGTCAGACAAAAGATTTTAAGGCTATCAGAATGGAGTTTAGCCAGTCAAAAATTCCACTTAGTCCTGCTTTCTGAACTTAAATAAATATGTTAGATGTTTTGAAATCCCCACTTACTGACATGTCAGTTAGGGTATCTAGTAAGCATGTAGTGCTACTGGTGCAGATACTCTTATCTGACAAGGCACTGCAATGTTTTTTACATTCTTATTGTGTGACAACTATAGCATGTTACACACTTCCTTTAGTATTAATGACAGAATACCATTATACATTTAGTTAGCAGACAAACCTGTGGCAGAAACTTGGGGAATTCTTTCATTACTAGAACTCTTTTTTTCTCAATTTGGAGTTAACATATTAAATTATGCTTAAGTTTAATTAATGCTAGTGGTATCATAAGACACTGAATAATAAGTAGTATTGTAAGGCACTGAACAATGGAAACAAGGCTGGAAGGACCTCAACAGATTATCCTTCTCCAGATAGGGTCAAGTATGCCTGCAAAATTCAGAGGACTTGCAACCACGTTTTTAACACAGCTGAGTGGAAAGTTTGCTGTCTAAGCAGTTTATGCTAATAAGATACCACCTTTATGATTAACACTGCTTTTTCCTGTGAGCTAATTAATTAACATTTTTTAAAGTTCAGATATAAATTCTGCCTTGGATGTTTATTTACATAATGGTTTCTTTCCACAACAGTATGAGAGGAGCTTAAAGGTAAATCTAAGGACCAGATGTACTTAAAACACCACTGCTAGCATGGTGTGAGCAGTTTAAAATTAGTCTTCTGATGAGATTCAAAATTACTGTCACAAGTAGATGAAGGAAATGAAAAAAAGGTTGGTTTTATAATTGCTTCAGGAGCAGAAGCAAGATATGAACTGCATCTTGCACCCCTTTGTGACCTGCATTTCTCCTATCTTCCTGGTGTGGAGGGTTGTGCTGACAGAAGATCCTGGTGGCAGTTGTACAAGTTTGGGTGGAGGGACATTCTATGCTGTTTCCAAGTAATCAATTCTGGGAACTCTCTGCAGTTCCAGTTCGCATAGGACCATGTACATGGTGGTTTTTTACCCCCTCTAGGAAGCCTGAACTACATCTCTTTGCCTATCCCATCTGAGTTTGCTGTGGTCGCCATGGGTAACGTCAAAGTTCTTCCAGTTCCTGAGCCCAGTGCAGCCCTGAAGGACCAAATAGTTAAAGCCTGCACAGTACTACATCCATCCACACAAAAATTAGCTGCCCCTGCCACAGATAACTTCTGGTGGCACTGTGCATTTCCACCAGGAGTGCGAAGTGGGACATCTCAGTTCCATAGAATCAATGTCCATGTGGATGGATCTCACCTGGAATTGAGACTACATACAGGCCGAGGAAGAAAAAGCAGAAGCTCACCCAATGAAGGACCTAAGATAAAAACATTGAAGTGCCAGGGAATAATTTGTTTAAAGCATATTTAAGTGCTATATTGTCCTATGTTCTGGGAAATATCCTCACTCACTGCAAAATCTCCATTGCTTCTGGGTTTTTTTCATAAATGATTCAACAGCATGAATAAACTCACCGGTCACCATCCCTTAGTGCTTTCATTTGCTTTCCAATTATACACGCAAACAGAGGACCAGTTCTAGCACCTGGAAGAAAGTCTTCTACCAGACCACCAAGCCAGACATCAATATTGCTAGGATTATGGTACAATTCCATGATTTTTTCAGTGACATTGTGATTGGTTATTACTGTGTTCAGGTCAGTGTGAGTTTCCAGTTTTGGTAAACCACAGAATTCTCGCCAGTCATTATAACCTGTAAATATTATATTCAAAGGAAGATTAGACTTGACTGTTAGGCATGACATATGAAATGAATGAATTTATAAGCACTGGATTCTGACAACCTTCATCATAGTCATAGACAGTGATGTCTAAAAATAGGCCTATTATTACTGGTTAAATCGACCAAGGAAATGATGTCAGCATCTGAAACTACAGGATATGCAATTGGTACATCATTTTCATGAAGGAAAACAAAGGTTTAAAACAATTGACCCATATTTAGGCAATGAAAACACAATAATAGATATTAGGAGCATGCACTGTGTCTTGAGATTTCCATACTAAGAATACAGGAGTTAGATGAAGTGTGGGTGAGGAGTGACCTGGATGAAGTTAGTAACTAAGGAAAGTGTCCTAGGGCACATGTCCAGATCTCTGGAAAATATATTTCTTTTACATTCTTTTATATCATTGGAATTAAACTCCCCCACCTCCCAGAAAAACTTTAATTTCTGGTGAAAGATCAAACCCCCATTTCTAGCCTTGGGTAGCTGAGAGTTTTAAACTCCAAGACAGAGCCAGACTTCATTTCTACTGTCCAGGGTGAATGACTTGTGTATTCCTAGTTGCAGAGTTGCACAGGAGAAATGGAGATGGTTGTCATTTAGAGACAAAAAGCCATTTGACAATGAATCAGTCCCACCTCCATGGGTAGAACATTAGGATCAGAGCTTAGAAAGTCAGCCATGTTGGTTCCTTAGTCATGCAGACAAATTATCTGCTCATGAAAGGGGTTTTAGTTTTAGAAAATAAAAATAAAGAGGCCCTCTCTGCCATGCTGAGGATTGTTTCCTCTGCTCTCAGAAACTGTGGCATACTTGTAAGAGGTTCTTACACAGAATTGGGAATCTACTGTATTTTTTTAACAGCTGATATAGTCTAATTGAACTAAGCCTCAGCAGTCTTCCTCTAAGCCAGTACACCCATGGCCTGATGGGCTAATGCTTCTTGACTGTTAGTTCAATCTTACCCTGGGCTGACTGAAGTAAGAAACATAGTACAAAAACCAGGCACAAATGTGTAATATTTCACAAAATGAGGTTTACACCTAACTAAATCTCTGTACCACTCCTGGAGACATCTTCTGTGGTCAGTAGACCCAATGAGGTTTTGTCTAAGTTGACCTGTCCCACAGGTTAGGGGCAGTGTGCCAATGGCAAGTAGCTGCTGCAGGCAGAAACCCCGATTCTCTGAAGCTGGTTTCAGCAAGAACTATTTGCAGTTGCCTACACTGAGCACACCAAGATCCACTCGCTAGCACTGTCGTTCTAGATTCCAGATTTAAAAGATTATTTTAATTTCAGATGCTGTGGAATATTTTGTTTCCATGAAAGTTAAAAATATTAGCAACTTATTTAAAAGAGACTTAAGTTACTTTTCTCATTACAAAACCCATTACTTAAAAGCTTACGGTTACATCTCAGATATAAGTAGTTATATTTCAGTAACCAGCTGGAAAAAAATCTAAGAAAAATCAATAGACCTGGGAGTCCATGATCACGACCACGCTGTAAATTTAATGATGATAAATCAAGTGACCCATTATTGGACAACACAAACAGTTTTTCTGTTAACTCCTCATTCAGCAGCTGATCTTGCACTTGCAGTTTTGCTGAATGTGCTAGAAGACCCCTTAGTAATGGATCCAAGCCTCCTTTAAACGCAAAAATAATATAATGTTAGAGCATATATATATATATATAATAGAGCATTATAACTTTCTTAACAAATGTGAATGCATGTATGTTTCTATGTTTTCTAAACATTGGTCACATAGTCTTTTACATTCAAACACATAAAAAAGTCTCCTTCTGGTTGAAAGAGAATTAATAGTGCTATGAAAATGCCCCATCTCCTTCTTCAGGTGTAAGAAAATTTGAAAGCTAATAATATCTTTATCCACAAAAAAAGATAGAAAATATTTTCATCATCAGTCATCAGACTATTGTCAATCTACCAGACTGGCTTAATCTGGAGAGTAATTTTTCTCTGATTCAGACAACTA
Source organism: Athene cunicularia (assembly GCF_003259725.1). Taxonomy (NCBI): domain Eukaryota; kingdom Metazoa; phylum Chordata; class Aves; order Strigiformes; family Strigidae; genus Athene; species Athene cunicularia. Next base: position 20,409,041 of record NW_020799097.1, read on the forward strand.
TTTAACTCAGAATAATCATTGCAGTTCATGTTAGTGCTCTATAACCTGTTCAACAACTTAAATCAGTGATGTAATTAAATAAATATTCCTATTTCTAATTCAAGATAAGTAACTCTGAAAAAAATTTACAATATTCTGGAAAAATCCCGAACAGTTTAAACAAAACCATACCTTCTTTAGTGAGCCTCCAAGGACTAAAGAAAACTTCATGCAAATGAAGATTTGGGAGTTCAGGATCATCTAAATATTGTGCATTCAATCGCCTTACTATTGGTTGGATTGTTGCATGACCAAAACGAAAAGCAGCTGTTGAAAATACATTAGAAACTGTAGGATTCATTGTGGGATCATAACCTGTATAGATGCCAATATACAGATTAAAAGCATCTGGACCAATGATTTTGGGAATGTAATCTCTTAAAGTAATAATCTGAAAGAAAAAAAGAAGAAAAATTTAACATTCAGTGTTGCTGTAGATGAATAGTACTGATTCCCAGGTGCTAAATGCCTTTTTCTTCACTCATCTATGCCCAAGCATTTGGCACAACTAAGAGCAGTATTAGCTGATAAACAATATTGGTCTTATTTTTGCAGTGAGGAGACAAATGGCCAGAAAGCAGCTCAGTGTAGTGCAGCAGTCAGGCCCCTGTTAGCACCTACCATAAATGCTTGACCAAAGCCTCCTGAGCAGAGATTACCAGTGTTGCTCACTTACAATCCACAGGGGTAATCCAGCTCACAGGAGGTGTGCTGATATTTAAAGCCTTTACTGTGATGTTGTAAATTATAATGCCCTTAAAAATGGCAATCAAAGCATGAAATACTATAAAATCTTTCAAGAATGATTGTTGATATGAACAGATCATATTTTCAGAAATATATTTTTGACACAAATCCTCTTTACTAAATATTTGAAATGACCAGGCTTTGAAATACTGGTGCCCAGAATCCCTTGGTAGATATTTTATGCTAAACTCAAGTGAATTTATAGACTCCTGAAAAACACACTTCGTAAATGAAAATGCTGATAAACACCTCCTGTCAAATGCTTTTATAATGTAATAGTATTATAGTTGCATGAAAAAAGCATATGAGTAAAAAAAAAAAAAAAAAAAAAAAAAAAAGAGGAAAAAGATCTAATGTACCAAATAAAATGAAAACGCATTATAGGTTAAAGATTATGCTGAACTCAATAAAGCATAATGGGATGAATATGAAGCATAATGAACTCAATAAAATACCTTATAGATTCAATATCGTGTGCAATAAAATATACAGACAAATGTACTTTGAGCTTTATATAACGCATATTGAAAAGCTAGTTGGCATAAAATGACCTTATGAAAAACTTGTCTCTTTATTTTTGGCACAGCACAAAGACAAGCAAAACTCCCCAGAATTTGCTCACTTTTCTCAGAAGGCGGAGGTAACAACCTCTTTATGTTTTCAGATTATGTCATGCAGTGAACAAAATATTTAAAAGAAAATAGGTTAGGATTTGTTTTAAAGCTCCTTTAATACAGCATATAAATAAAATAAAATAATTGCTAGAAATTACTACTGACACTGTCATTTGAGAAGTTAACCTTTTTGCTACATTCACAGAGGTTTTGCAAGACAACAGTTCTTTCTAATTTTAGATTTAGAGTTAGTTTTCAAAAGCAAAGATTTTCAATAGGACTGTGTTAGCCCTGGACACAAACATCATGATATGAGTGCAAGTTTTTGGCTCACTGTATATGAAATCCCAAGCTATGCTTCTCATAAAGGCCAGATTCCCTGAAGTAAAGGGCAATTCAGATTTTTCATTTGTTCCAGAGGCAAGATCTTAATTTCTTGTTTCCTTTGTGGGGGAATAGAGGTTGCTGTTTCAAGACATGAAAATTACAAGGCCGAGAGTAAAAAGATACCTTATGCTTGCTTTGAGCTAGGAGAGGCTTCTTTAATGGAAACTTCCAATGGCTAAATGATGCTCCATCAAGCAGAGGTGATTTTTATACAATATAGATTAAGATGATGTTACTAATACAGCAGAAGATGATACTGCCAACGAGAATCTGCAATCTGACAAGAACTACATCTAAAGTAGCATCCAGTATTTGTACGGTCTCTGAATGTACCTTGCCTGGATTTGTCTGTATGAAGTCAAGGAGAGGCTCACTACAAGTTCTCATAACTGACATATCTAAGTTTTAAGGAAGGTGCAAAGAGCTTACAAACATCAAAATTATTTTTGTTAAAATTCTTTTGCATGCACTCCCTGCTCTGAGAGAATGATTTGAGAGGTTTATTTCCTTTCATATTTGGCATAAAATAGCATAATACTTTCTTTCAATACAGTGTTCCTTCAACAACTAAGATCCTCCCGTGGAAACAAAGGAACATGCTTGTCTAAAAATAGGTCAATAAAAGCAGAGCCAGAGAGGGACTAGTTAGAAAAGAAATTGCAAACAAGTATAATGAACTGCTCTACCATTTATTACTTACTTTGAGTCTATTTATGAATAATAAGTTTCAGGAGCCCGCAGCAGCATAAATGATTTATGTGAATATAATGAGTCTGAACCTGCAAGGTACTGGGTGGTGTCAATTCCTTGTGACATCTATGCGATTAGTGGTAATCCAAGCTTCTCTTAGGATACATTCAGCATCTCATAGCATCAACTCCAAGCTCTATAGAAGCCTCATGAAGAAATTCATTCTAATTAATAATGTCAATATTTCTACTGTTTCATTGCAGTCACTGTTTCAACAGCATAACTCAGTGAAAAATGATGACGAATAGGCACTGTCTTTTAAACAGAAGTCCATATGCTCAATGTTCAGATGACTTCTGTAGTCTATATGACCAGATAGTAACAGAGTAATAGAGTATTTAAATATTATTCATTTAGTCATATCAGAGAAAATAAAATTCTGATTTCCTAGTAGTTCAACCAAACATTTGGTAAGTATCCAGACAGAGACAGAATCTTTCAGTGATTACAACATTGTCAGAAATGGCTTTGTACAGATTTTACATCATATTATGAATCACATGTACACTGTTTATAGAAAAGTAACTGAATCCTGACCCGCAAGCACAGTAATACTCCAAGTTAAACAGACTTAGTATGAAAGGCAACTTCCCTCATTTAGAAGGCAGGATTACAACAGGGGTTCCCAAGTGTCCTTATGAACTCAGCGAGCATCCTGTATGGGTTTGCCTCCAGGCTGGGCAACCTTCAGCAAAAGTCATTAAATACTTTAAATATTTGGAAATAGGTTACATAATTTCAGATTATTTCTGACAATTTTTTGTTCATGTTAGAAATTATATCAAATTAGGTGCAAATGATGCAGAAATTCATATTACTTCTCATAAGGTTCAGCAGTTTCCTTGCCAAAACTCCTTCTGTATTTTCCAAAGTAGGTGTGAATGGGACGTAATGGATGGAAAAGGAAAATAAAAAAAAAAAAACAGGCTTGAAGAGAGAATACACAAATCTGTGCATTATCATAAAAATAAGTAAGACCAAAAGTGCAACTTGTCTTTACCATTGGCCAGAGGTATCTGCAAAGGAATAATACCTCAATGAGATAAATAAGAGCCAATTAAGTGAAGCTCCTGCACTTGGGAAAGATTGTAGAAATAATAGAGCAGAGACAGCCGTGACGTTTAATTCATTGAAGTGTTATGCACAGTTGGTTTAAAGTTGTCACTGTAAATACTAAAGGATTTGCAGATGATGCTGAAGTCCTAAACTTCTATGTAAAGGGTGATTGTATGGGAGTTCAATTTTTAATAAAAAATGAAGACATCACTATAGTTCTGTTAATAGTCTGAACTATATAAACATGAATTATGACAGTGTGCAACACATACTCTTATATAAAATCTATTATTTATCTATTTGTACTTTATAATTTCATAGAGTTTAAGCTCTGTGAGGAGTTATCTAATTACCTAATTTCACAAACAAGTTTCATTCAAGTTAGCCATGTTGAACCCAATAATTGTAATTAAAGTACATCAATCTCAGAAGAGACCCACTTTCAACCCACGCCTTATATCGTGGCAGAGAGGTAGGGATGCAAGATGCTCAGAGAACACAAGCAGATGTAGAAGGAACTGGAAAAGCCACCTATATACACACTGAAAACTAAAGGCAGTTGTCAGCTACAGATGGGATCAACTGGTAGTGATACCATTAATTCAGAGATGGTTTTCTGATACTGTAATAAATCAAAAGAGAAATTGATTTAGATTGATCTGTAAAAATTCTGCTTCACTCCGACTAGTGCCACATCATCCAGCTTTCAGAATCCAAATAGAACATCAGGAGAAACCATCTCTGGAAGGAACAGCACGTGCATGCAATTTCATCCTGCAAATCATGTACATATGAAATAGTAATGTTAAGAATATAGCAGTTGCATAATTGAACTTTTTTGTGTTGTTTTGTCTACACTTTTTGTTTAAAGAAAACAAATTTTCTTTCAAATAGCTTAGAAGGAGGAATCCTAATTCTCCTCATCCCGTTTCTCAGGTCAAAACAGGAATAAACAAAACAAGCTTCATTTCAGTTAGTAAATAACAATGAAAAAATGTCTTTTTGCACAAAACACTAGGTAAATCAGGGTATGTATTTTTACCACTGCATACTGCAGTGTTAATGCTTTAGCATTAAGCATGTGTCATTCCCTTAAAATACAAGGGAAGGAATAATCACTGTTGTGGCTTACATACTACTTATCAGTGAAACATGTCTACAATGAAATCAAAAGAATTTGTTTTGTCCAGCATATCAATGAGCAATCATTATGATTGTTAATTTTCTATTATGTTAATTTTATATTTATGTTAATTTTCTATGTTAAGTTTCTATTATTAAATGCTTGTCACTAGGGATATTTATGCTGCCGGAAAGGTATCCAGGAGGAAAAGTACAGTTTAGAGATTTTTTTTTCCATTATTCTTATTCTAGAAAGAAAGGAAGGCTTTTTGTTCAATTCTCTATAATTACACACCTACAGGCAAAAATTATGCTTGAAAATATTAATTACAAAAAGAGATAATTTTAGAAATGTGTGGCAACTAAACCAAAATTTTAGAGAAGAAATCTCAAGGTAACTTCAACTAGAGCTGTCATTAATGTGCTGGTTAGCATACCACATTAGTAGAGATACTCCAATTATCTCACTTGAATGGATGTCTCTAAACCAGCCAGATATAACTCAAACACTTTTCTAATGAGCCATAGGCAAATCTCATTAGTCTGTGATACCAGCAGAGATAATGAGTAGCCCAGATTCATGCAGCATATTACCTTGCACAAAGTGTTTTCTTTCAGGTCATAATGTTAGTGGACATAAATCAGAAGTCCATGAATGCACAAAGGCCTACTTTTGGATTTGCACTTTTCTTCTAACAAGTATTAATGTAAACAAAATATATATATTTAAAAAGCGCCAAACTTTTCAAAAGGACTGACTTAAATACAATTAAATGAAGTATGTTACTTTTCTGAAGTTATCTGGCTGCAAGTGCAAATAACAACACACCAAAGAATGCAGGTAGTTTCTTAAAGGAAACATTTCGCATATTCTGCTGACTAAAAATTTTGGCAGAAGAAAGGAAAAGCATTTTATCAGAATAGTGATATTTTCCTCCTTCCTTCCCCAATTTATCTTGAAAAGAGTCTCCTTTTTGAATTAAAAAATCTGTTTGCAAGAATCATAAAGCACGGGAAAGTCCCCTAGCCATCAGGTTATTCTGGTCATGATATTGCTCATCCAGTGTTATAGATTGTAACAGACAGACGGACTTGCTGTGTTGTAGGTTGTCCGATTAAAGGTGAGTCTCCCCAAATGCAAAGGCCCTGGTGGGGCTTGGAGGAACAATGTCAGGCAGAGCAGCCTGAGTAACCAGACCATTGAAGAGGTGCTCACAGGATTGTCCATTCCCCAAAGTCACCAGAGAGAGTGGCCAGACTCTGAGCCTGGGTGTGAAACACACCAAGATGAGCCAACAAAAGCAACTGTCCCCCAAACGTCACACAAGCCTAAGGGGCTGTTGCCTGCAGGGGTAGGAGTCGTTGTGGGGTGCAAGAAGGAGATGACTTGTGGGATCTGTGTAAGAATTTGTGACTTTTTAAGGGGATCGTGGGAATGTGTGAAACACTATGGGGTACTCAGGGAAAGGACTAAAGGTGGGAAAAGGGAGTGGGGTAAGATGGACAAGGGAGAAACAAGAATGGGAAAAGGGGATAAAAGGGGTTGTCTGAGTGTGAAGTTAGCTGATCAGCTTATCTGACTGAGCCCTGTGCTTGATCTCTGCAGTTTAAGCTATACTCTGAAATCCTATTTCCAACTACCCCCTTTGTGGGTGCACTCTCTATTCTGAGTGTGTGTGTGTGATCACTGGTGAGTTTCCAGCCAGACCAGCATAAGAAATTTGAGGACCTGCAAAGACATTGAGAGAGACCCTGAGCCTCAGGGGCTTGTGGGTCCAGGCATCAGGAGTCAGACCAGCTCTGGGACCAGCCACTATGCAATGCTGTCCGGGAGAGTTCCACGTTGTTCGTGTGCATACTTCACTAATAGGCTTCAGTTCGCAGAAGGCACTAAGAACACGGGTCAGGCCATCCGTGCCATTCACGCTCATGTGAGTGCCAGTAAAAGTGCTGCTTTTGGTGTGTGAAAAAGGAAAAAAAAAAAAAAGAGAGAAAGGAGAAGGAAAATGCTGAGTAGAAATAGGTTTTCCTATTCTCAGTTGTAAGATAAATATGTTTATGGACTCTTCTGTATTTTACCATGTTTATTTCTCCTGCTATCTCCTATCTAGAGTAGCCCTTGAAGTTTATGCATTAATGCTTCATTGAGAACTTCAAAAGCATTTTTACACAGGGAAGTTACTAATTCATATAATACCTATGAGAAAGTAAGCATTTCGAACACCGTGTAAATACAGAGACATTACTTTTTAATTGTTTCCTTTACCAAAAAAACCTACAAATAACTGCATCTGAAAAGACTGCTTCAATAGATAAAATTGACACCAGAGAAGCTGGTAGAAAGATGTAGTAGAGTAGAAACTGCTATGAAAACCAGAGCACTGAGGAGTCTGGACAAACTAAGGACCAGCACAGTGCATTTAGGAAAGACGAAGATGGAACAAACTTTAAACATGTCAAATCAGAAGCACAGAAATAGGTGGCAAAGAAAGGGTAACATGATCTCAAAAGCCACTCACAGAAACATATTTGAAATTCTGTGATCAATTCTGTTCTAAGATATTCACTGCAACATGTAGATAAACAAATAGGCAGCCAACCTGATGCAGAGCACCGACAATTTTTCGTGCTTCTTGGTAGACTGTCTCTGAGTTCCAGTGGCTGTTGATGTTTTTGAGGGCTCTGGCCAGGCGGTTGTGCTCTCTGAGCCACAGCGTGTGCATAGCTGTCAGAGATGTGACCTCGCTGGATCGGCTGTCCCCAGCCATAAAGCATTCAATCCTCTCACCTTCACTTGCATTCGGGTCTTGTGCACAAGGTGATGGGATCTGGTCTGTAAAGGGCAGGTATTCCCGATGGTTATCATAACATTTAACATTTACTCTAAGAAGACCTTCTTTGCTTGTTAAATTCCTCAGTTTGTTTTCAATGGCAGGGGTACTGCCATAGACGGTAGAAGCATCAAGAAAAGAAGTTAAGCCATTGATCTGTTGTCTTGGATGTAGTGCTGTTACGTTTCCAAAGAGAATACCATGATCACCAGTGCCACATGCAGGAGATGAACGGTAGAAGGGAAGACAAGCCACCCCTGTGGATAATGCATCATTGGTGGTTACCTGCATTAAAAAAAAAAAAAAAAAGGCATTTTCTGAGGTGAAGATAACAACTGTGAATATTGAATTAAGGTTTGTGTAAATATTTCCATCCTCTGTGTCAGTTTTCAGTTGTTCCAGTCACATCTAATGGAGTGACATATTCTAAAGCTGTAGAGATTGTTTTCCTTCAGATTTAAGCAAAGAGATGATTCAACCCTTTTTAAGCAAAGACAGAAATAAAACCCCAAATCTTTATTTTGTCGTAAGAGCAAGCTACTGATGTAAAGTTCTACACCTACATGAGCCTGGTTTCACAATCAAAATTTGTCATGAAACGTACCAGTGACAATGTGAACATCTGGTCAAATTATGTTCTACTGAACAGCAAGTGAAACAGCAGTGTTACATGTATATATAAAAACATAATGAAGAGTTTCAATGTCTGTAGCACACTGTAAAAGCTTTGTTTCAATACTTAATTCTAATCTAGTTTCCTAACTAAAAAAGGCATAGGTAATTATTCACTCCCTTTTCTGCCAGTTCCCCCCAGTGCTTCTTTCACCTTATTTTACAGCAACTGGTGTCTTACAAGTATTAAATCCTGACTATCTTTGTAAAAAGCAAAGGTTGCACACAGCCTTTGCCAAATGAAATACTTCCCAGTCCTTTATCGGTTTGACCCACACACAGCCAAGAGACTGAGGTCAAATGGTGATCCAGCATTTGTGTGCTAGTCAGCATGGATATAATCGGAAACAGCCTATTGCTCGGCCAGCTGTTCCAAATATAAGTAAAGGGTGTGAGAGAGGCATGTGGGATTATCAAATGAGATGGGGTATAGGTAAGAGTATTAGCAGAGAATACAGCCCAAACCAGACAGCTAGAAGGTTTGTCACAGGAGAGCACTGAAAATGGTATGTGAATAACTTAACAGATATGGGAAGGTCAGCAGAGAGGTTGGAGGAGGAGAGAAAGAAAGAGGGAGAAATAATTTATTCACACTGTAGGATATCCAAGAGGAAAGCTCAGACCATCAAGTCTATTCCAAAGAATAGAGTTTAACCCTAAAACAAAAACTGCCATGTTTCAAAATTACTAAAATCTCTCTGTGTTGTCTAACACAGATTTGGATTTGCAAACTCTCTTTGCCTGAAAAGTACATTATTTCCAAATTCTAACAGTACTATATTGCGCACCATCAATGAGCCATAACAGCCTGTCAGTTCCAAGAGTTTAAAAAAGATTAACCTCAATTTAAAACGTTATACCAATCATGGAGTATGAGTTTCAGGGAATATAAATGTAGGGTTTTCTCATCAATTGATCAACATGAAGATGGTACAGATCACACTAAAGCTGCTGAAATATCCCAGAAAAAAATAATCTTCAAAAATCTGACTGAGAGTAAATAAATGTTTTATACAGACACCTGAGCTAACCCTTCTTATTCTTAGTCTACCCGCTTGCTTTTCATTTTTCAAAACTCTGTGGCAGAAGACAGTGAATACTGCGGATATTACAGAAAATTATGTAATTTCTTCTTCATTCTTCTAATAATACAGAGATCGGTCTGTGAAGGGAGAATAGCCATTCAATTGGAGTTAAAAGTAACAAGGTAACATTGGAATGGAATTCAAGAGCTTCATATAATAACATCATTACTTCATTTATTATATCAAGAAAAATTTTCTTGCTACTGGGAATTCATGTCAGTATGGATTGGTACCAATAAAGCATTTAAGTTAAAAAAAAGTTTAATTTGTTTTTCAAGTTTTGTTTGGTAAAGAAATTCTACCAATATTTCTTCACTACCTAGTTTTAACAAATAGAAGTAGGTTATTTTTAAAGGAAATATGTAATTTCTTTCCCTTTTTCTTTCTTTCACTGACTGCTGAAAGCAGTAATTTCTCTGACTTAGGTTTTCTATTTAGTATCTGTCTTTATTATTAAGTCTCTTCCTCTTAGTGTGGCTTCTTTTTTTTCCTTCAGCTGGTAATGTAAGCAAGAAACTCATCTCATACTACAAATACCTGAACTTGTCAGCGACAACATTGTATGTGTTTGAGTGCCTCCTGCTTCAAGATATCAGGAAAGCCTGGAAGAATTCAGGTATCACTGGGAAAAAAATCTATGAGCTGCCTTGAAGTTGTTAAACAGTGAGGCTCACAACAAAACACATCAACAGTGAATGAAGTTCATACTGAATAATCTTTAGGTAACTGTCTTTGCAACTTCAATTCAAACAGTTCTGTGCTCCAGTGGAGAAAAACAGCAGTAATGAACATTAAGGGGCTGGCAGAATCACATAATGCAGTCCTTCCCCTTTCATGGGGTAAGTATTTGCAACCAGCAGCTTAATGTGAAAATGCAAGGTTCCTCACATTATTATTCAAATGACATCAAAAATAATCTGAGAAAAAGAAATATCCTTTTCTGCTGAAATGGGTACAGAATCATGTTTTTCTCCAAAACTAATGAAAAATATCCATATCAATTTTTTTGTCTGTCTTGAATAATTCTAGAGGAAAAAAAAATCATAACAAAACCCTCTCTGTCCACAAGAGTTTTCCTAGTATAGCTGCACATTTATTTAAACCGTTATTATATATGTATGGTCAAAGCTCTTTATGGTGAAATTATTTTATGTCTAGGAAAATGAAAGGCAGTAATTGTTTCAGTGTACTACAACATCTAAACTGTTACTTCAGTTAATAAGTCTTTCTTATTGTGATTTTGTTCTGTTAGAAATGACCTTATAAAGGGATTTTTGCTGTAGACTTAAAAGAAAATCTATCTTGGGGTCTATAAAAGTTTGCAGATAAGGAAAACATGAATGTTTATTTGTGGACATGAAACTCGGAGAAGAGTTAATGACTCCATCTGACAGTGAGCTGCTACCTCTGAAACAGAGAAGAAAAAGGCAGGGGCTCACTTTGCTGGCTGTTGAGCACACGCAGACTGATCCATTTGTAGCTGAGACAGTAACCTGTCATGTTACATGTCATCTTTTGCAAATCACCTCGCTTTTCTGTGGCTCTGTTTCTTTTCCCCAAACTATCTGAAAGCTTTTCAGGATTGTATCTTACTGTGTGTAGGCACTGTGTCTAATTTATTGTCAGCAATGTAATTAATACTGAATAAAGTCAGTAGCTCTCCTATGAAAGCCTTTCTAATGCCTCATTATGTCTCAACCCTAACCTGAAATAGTCATCTGAAGGATGACAGGTTATCTCTACAACCCTGTTCTATGTGTCAGGCTGCTGTAAAAGAAGTATAAACTAAAGCTAGTGATTTTTTTTTCCTTTTTTTTTTTTTCCCCCCCCATTATGGAATCCTGAAAAGATACAGAAAAAGAATGTTCAGGCTCTACCAGAAGCTACAGGCTCGATGTGAGAATCACTGAGTGAAATTCTATAGCTTTTATAATGAAAATGTCCAGAATAGAAAATCATAATGGTTCCTGCTAACCTATGAATCATTCACTTCCACTTATTATTAATATTAATGCACTACTGAAGCTTTCAATCTTTCGCTGAATTGCACTGACTCAGAACATTTTCCATCTTCCCTAACGTGCACATTCAGGAGCTTCCTCTCCCTGGTGAAACCCCCAGGGAGGGCGTGCAGTTGTAAGCACAGTTGTCCTTTACCGTGGGTGGATACTCTCTTGGGTGTTGCTGTTCTAGAGGGCAAAATGCAGTTTCTATGTTTACATCGCTGAATAATATGCTATTGATTTCACCGTCTTTGGAAACCAGCCACAGTTTCCTCATATACAAAATGAACGTATAAAACTAACTGTGGCAGTTTTCCAAATATTTAATAGGTGGAGGTGAGTTTTAATTAAGATTTCAGGAAGCACAGTTCTAGGGGGTAATAGCATTTTGTTTCAACGTTCAAAAAATAGTTCCTCTGGTCACACTAATAACTTCAATCTCTCTCTCTTTTTTTTTTTTTTTTTTTTTTTTTTTTTTTTTTTTTTTTTTTTTTAATACAGTATCTATTCTTTGACAAAAAGAGTCACAAAATACTAGACATATAAAAAAAGCAAAAGAGCAACCATCTTCATATCTGCCCTTCTAAGCTGTGAATAATAGAATAATAATAAAATGGACCTGAAAAATTCATGAAACTGTAATCATGTAATGAATCCACAAGTTGGGAAACTTATCTGATACTTACAGGTTTGTGTCTGAATTTCTTTGTATGTCCCCCCACCATGGCCATTCTGGGTATCAGGCACCAACTCCCAAAGGTGGCCATGGATATGACTTGACCCCATTCCCCTGCTAGGCTATGCTGTTGAGCAGAAGCAGCTCCTAGGCTGTGAGAAACGAGAAACCAGGCCTGTGAGAAACTAAGACAAACAGCCTGGGAAAGCAAAAGTTGAGGCTGAGTGAAGAAATGTCTCAAACACTCGCAAGACAAAACTATGAGTCCCAGGGTGCATTCTGTGGAGGCCGAAGCTGATAACGCTGCCCGAATAATACAAGATGCACTGTCGGAGGGAGTCCTGTGGAGACAGGACGGCCCTGTTCTCTGGCACCTGGGCAAATTTCAAGGACCACATGTCCAGTGAATGAACTTTGCTTCATTATCCACAAAATGCATATTAAAGTTGACACCCCTCAATATGCTAACGAGGGCTGACATGATCATGCTAATTACATCATCCCATGAAACACCTTACCCCTCCCTGTACATGGGATACGTAGGTCTGTGGGTCGACCTAGGGGACGGACCCAAGGAAAGTGGGTATAAATCAAAGGGAGGAAGAAAGGGCTCTCTCTCTCTCTGCCCCCTCTCTGCCCCCCGGCTGTCTGGAGAGTACAGTGATGCGAAGAAGACAGATGCCAGCAAAAAAGACGGCTGCCTCCTGGAACTCTAGCCGGTGGGACCAGCGCAGGAACCCAGACCAGTGATCTGTATTTCCCCATTCTCTCTTTCTCCTTCTTTTCCTTTTTCCATTAAGCAATGCAAGGCATATTGTATTGCTCGCCACAACTTGCTATATACTTAGCCAATTATCGTGTGTTCAATTAGTGCACTGTAGGTAGTTAATAAATGCTTGGACTTGGAGACTTGTTGTCCGCTCCAATTGGGGATTTGTGAATCTGAGTCACTTGTCCCCCTCATCTGAGCGGGATGTGACATAGGCTATATTCAGTGCCAGATTTAGTATATATACACATGACTTGCCTTCAAGAGCATCCTTGAAACATGTTCTGTGACAAATCTCTTCACAGCTCCAAGAAAGAAATCCAAAATATGTCCCTTGTTTAAAGCACTGAAGGATGCACTTGTGAGTCTATGCCATGGCAATGTGTGCATCTTCTTTCTCTCTGCACCATAATGCCGCTACCACATGAACAATGTTATCCTTGGAGTCCTTTTTCAAAGACCAATAAAATTGCCTTTTTTTAAAGCAGATAGGATTTCCAGGCTTGAACTAGTCAATGATTAGACTTTTACAGTCCCTATGATCCACATTTGATTCCAGTTATGGGTTTTCTCAATTTAAAAATCTATTTATTAATAAAAAATATAAAAATAAAAAAAATAATTGGGGGTTTTGCACTTAAAGATCAATACTAATTGTGTTGTTTCAAAGAACATGTTATAACCACAAAACATAAACTTTCATAGATTTTTGTGGTTTTATATCTACAGCAAACTGACTTTTTCAAAATGGGTATCAATACATAGCCACATTGTGTCATATGGTGGAGATGCACTCCACCTCCTTCATCATGTCATGTGAAGCACTGCTGGTCAGGGACTGGACTTCTGTACTAGACTCTCCAGATAAAACTTTGAGAAAGGGAGCATTTCTAAGGCTAACCTTAACAGCTTAAATGGAATAATTTCTTGCCCCAGACGGAAATTTGAGACATAGTAAACTAGAGTTTTTTTGTCAGAACTATGAAAGACTCATTGTAATTAAGGTTGTTGTGGCTAAATCAGGTTAGGCAGTCAGTGTCCTGAGAATATGATTCTTTAAGAAGTCTGTGCTGGTTTTGAATGCTCTCAAGGTATTTTTGCAAACTTTCAAAAGTTCCTGTCTCATGGGTGAGAGAGAGACTAGATTTACCCGCCTGTAGTAAAATTACAGGCAGTCATTAATTTCACTTAGCTTTCCCTGTGTTTTAGATTCTCTCACCAAATAGAAGATCAGCCATCTTTCAACATAGGACCTGATTCGGTTCCCATAACAGTTAGCTGAATATTTTCCTTTATGTTTAATGGAAGCAGAATGAGGTATTTAAGGCAAAGAAGACTGTGACATAGGTATTACAGTTTGTTAAAGAGAAAAAAGTTTTCTATTCTGATGGAATTTATTCCCTACATTAGCTTCAGTGCATAGACAAGCTGGTCAGTAATCAAGCTCCAACCGTAAGGAAAGTAATTTGGGTTGCTCTGAATTGAGACAGGGCACCAGTCCAAGGGCTGTAATAGGCATGGGGCTGTCCTGTAGCATGAAATGGACAGTCTGTGCTTTGAGAAACAAAAAAGTGGCTTGACTTTGCCACTTCATTTTTTGAGTGAAAGAATGACTATACTGTTAAATCAATCAGGCAAGAATACAAATTCCTATATTTATACCAATTTATGTGTCTTCTAACCCTCTAACAATCTTTGAATTCATGTTTTCCATCTACTCAAAGCAAAAAGGTGATGTATGGCAGTTTCAGCAACTCCCTGAAGGTCGTTTTATACATACATTGAGAAGAGAGCTCTCTTCAAAAGTTTGCATTAACTGCCAAAAATATCTTTGCTTTCACTGAGTAAAGTTAGGATCCTTTCACTTTATCTGGCTGGCAATTTAAAACCAGAATTATTTATGACTACTTCCCTATTTTCCCCAATGGAACTCAAAACCTTGAAGCATGAGAACAATAACATTGGGGAGGATTAGTAAGGTTTCTCTGCAACATAAATCTGAGAGGTAGAAAAATTTGATATTTGCAATAAGTACCTTAGCTATAGTTTGTTACCTCTACAAACCAGTTAAAATATCTACCTATTTCATTTAAGAGTTGCATTGGGTTTCAATTTTTCTATCACCATCTGCTCTATTATTTCTCTATCAATTTGCTTTATAATTATTTCAGTGCATGTGTATCACTAATGCGGTTTACTTTTCTCACCTGTTTAGAGCCTGGAATTTCTCTTTAAGAAATTAATTTAGAATCTTACCTTTATTGGAAAACATGGATTTTGTTTTTCACATGTCATCTGGCACTCCATTCCATTTAGGAAGGTGGTTCTACTTGTGCTCTGGGGTGTGAATGCAATGTCATGGTCTATATACTGTCCCCATACCATAATAATATCAGAATACAGATTGTCTTCAGTAACAGCCTCATTAGATGCATGAACAATTTTTCTGGTCACTTCACGAACCTGGGGAGAGAACTATTTTACCTTGAGCATCAAGTAGTATTTAATTCTCACAAAATGATAAAACATTAAAAAGTAGGGGGGGACAGTGATAAAAGCTATATTTTTTATTTCCCTTAGAATACTTGATGTTGTACTTTTGATGGTTCGCCTAAAATCAAAACCAAAAACCCCCAACAACAACAAGAAACTCAACCTGCGACACTTTTATTTCTGTTCAGAAGCTTATATATCAGTGCCACAAGCAGATTCAAAGACCTTTCAGCTGAGTTTTTCTATATATTTGGCAAATGGGAGTGTATCTTTGATCTGTTCCTTTCCAGAGAATTTTGAAAACCATACTTTTTTTAGACTGTTTGAAAGTTTTCTTTCTATTTATTCTGTTTTCTACTCCTTTAACAAATGGGTTCTGTTTGCTGGGCAACCTCAAATCACTGTGGATACACAGAGGCTCTAGACTACTAGTCTGTACATAAATAGAGCAGCTTATGCAGCCCAGGAGACAAGCTAGGTTGCAAATGCATGGTAGCTGAAATCTCTGCCTCACTTTCCCAGACAAGGGGAAGCCAAAATATATTTATGTGAAAGCTGCATAGAGATACCAGGGAGACATCTATGCTACATGTCCAGCCTATACTAATAACCAAGCAAAACCATCAGAGCAGAATCACCAGTCAGTGATGATTAGGAGAGTGTTATTATTCACATATACCTCCCTCATGATACAAAATATTCCCTTACATACAGCAGCTGCCTTAGAAGTCAAGAAATTGAAAGGGCAGCACATAAAATAGTCACACAGTCTGTAATAAATATAAGGGCAATATAATAAATGTATAAGGCAGATGCAGTCAAATAGAACTTGGTAAAGATAAGAAACAATGTGGGACTTGTTAGGAACATCAGGCTTTATACTGAAATGGTGAAGAGCAGAGATACATAGAGATCATCAGGAATCCAAGTATTTCAGTATTTTAGTGACCACAAAGCACAAACTTTTTTTCTTGCAGGTAGTAAAATTTTCTTATCACCGTTAACCTGCACAGCCACGCTGGTTCTAATATTGCTTTATGGTCATCTTCACACTTGTCTCTCAACTTCACGTTATTCACATTATTTGCATGCTCCTTTTTAAAGGATATTGTTGGATAGCTAAAAGTACAAAAAAAGACAATTATGTAAATAAGGAAAAACATCTATGGCACTAGTTTTGTCCTATTTTACTTCTTAGTTAGGTTGCCCAGAGAAGCTGTGGCTGCCCCCTCCCTGGCAGTGTTCAAGGCCAGGTTGGACGGGGCTTTGAGCAAACTGATCTAGAGGAAGGTGTCCCTGCCCATGGCAGGGTGGGTGGAACTAGATGATCTTTAAGGTCCCTTCCAACCCAAACCATTCTGTGATCCTGTGATAAAATAAAGCAGACAACCTTGCTGATGGTCAGATATGATCAGATTTGATGCAGTCATGTAGTTTTGCTTTAGTGTGCTTTACTTTGCAAGCATGTACCCTAATGAATCTAGAAAAAGTCAGTCTGTACTGGAAATTTACCTATGTAAATGTCAGCTTTCCATCTTAAAGCTCTAAATAGTGCAGCTTAGATACATTATTATTTAATTAATAACATGAGTTGCAGATGACATTAACACTAAATTCTCTTGTTCATCCTTATTAAACATACAGTGGTTAAAATAACAAGACTTTGAGTCCATTAAAAGTCAGGTTTCAAAGCAATGATGACAAACCAGAAATAGGAAATCCAGCCCTAATCACTGCACATTGCACTGGAGACTTTCACCCAGTCCTGTATGCAAATACTCCTTGTTCAAACTTCCCTCTGTAGCACCTCTGATATTTTGTAAGTATATGTACTGCGAAAATCCATAAATACTGCAATGTCTTCTTAGGTCAGTAACTTGGGCTAGCTAAAAAATGAAGTTACAATTTGATGGTAATGCTTGTTCAGTTAAGGTATGCTAACCTAGGAGAAATGGTATACATGCTAGCACGTCTATATGCTTTATATTTATTTAGTTAACATCCAACCTTGCCTTCCCCTCCTCCTTCCCTGAATAAAGGCACCATTATTGAAACAAAGAATCATAAAATCACTGGGAAGTTTAGGCTGGAAGGAAACTGGAGACCACATGGTGCAGCTTTTTACTGAAAGCAGGGATTCGGTTATTTAGATCCCCATCAAGCCAGGTTTTAGGTAAATCCCATGAGGGATATTCCAGCAGTTGTCTAGGCAGCCTATTCCAACATTTAATTGTTCTCACAACAATTTTTTTTTTTCTTCTATCAAGACAAATTTCCCCAGGAACAGACTATGACAATTGCCTCTTGCCATGTGCATATGCACCGTTGTGAAGATTTCCCTCTTCTCTATAATGGCTTTTTCAGCATGGGAGGTCCACCCTGCTTCGCCTTTTCTCTAAGCTAAGCCCTATGTCTGGAGCAAACCAGGCCAGGCACACAGCTGGATCATGCCCTGCCTGCTCACCACCACGGTCTTTTCTGGCAGAGTTCCCCCCCAAGGCAGTCAGTGCCCCCTTGCACTGCTCCATGGGCTTACCTCAGCCCAGGTGCAGGGCACCTCGCACTATTTGGCTGACTGAATTAATGCTTTAGCAAAACTAGTGGCTCTTTATCTGAGCTCAAGAGATTCTTTCGCTACTTAATTTACTGATGCAAATGGAGGGCTGTGGTGGCAGGTATGGTTATAGACCAGTGTAAGTGTTTCAGGTAATCTTGTGGTGCACTTTCTAACCAAGGGTAGCTGGACGCCATTGTATCGGATGTTGGGATCCCATCCTCGAGGTTGGCTGAATCCATCTTCATAGGCTGGTGGAAGCCACCTAGCCAAGGCTGTGTTGGATGCTCCCCATCTAGGATGTTCCCTGGGAAAAGAAAAAAAAACAACCAAAAACCCAACATCAGCAAAATCCTGCACCTCTGAATATATTCTGAATATAAAATATATATATATATAATTCATAATATATTTATATTAATAATAAAAATAATATGAATATAAAATAATATAATGTAAAAAATTAATCAGCCACAGAGCAATATTCCATTGCAATAAGATGTTCATGTAATGATCTATGAGAAGGCATCAAGTACTGTTTTTCATGTATGGCAACATCAGTTTGACTCGAAAGAAAAATAAAGAAAAATCAAATTATTAATGAAATATTACTAACTTATGTTTATAATGTAAGTTGGTTACCTTTTGACATCTTTGAAATATTTGCCCCATGGTGATTTCCTGATAGTGTCCTCATTCCCCACAAAATCAGATTTACTCTTAAGTGCCTTTGTTGGCATCTTTTAAAAGATGTTTCTTTACCACAATAGTTAGGAAATCAAGATTTAGCAAAATATAATATAAAGAAGCCCTAGAATAAAGGTGAAGAAAGCTTAAAAGAAAAATGGATACTAGTCAGGCAGAAGTAATCAATTATTAAGACTCAGAAAAGACTAAGGAAAGGGGAAGTATGGCTGAAGTTGTTGGATTCAGTGGCAATGCTCCCTCTGGTTGCACCTACGCTAATTACTTGGGTCCAGATTTGTGAGGGCCTGTGCACAAGTCCAAGACTCTCACACATTTACCTATGCTTTTAAGTTGCTAACACTAACCACAGTGTGTTCTCAGCTCACACCAACTAGCATTTGTCTAAGTGACACCTGTCTGGGCACACCTTGGGATTAGTGCATGGCCGTGTGCCATCCAGCTGCCAGCCTGCTTGGAAGAGGGAAGGGGAGTAAAAATGTTGAGACAAAAGTCTAAGTGTAAAAGGGTGGCAAGAGTCAGATCCTACTTGATTTGAGGGCCAGGAAATGATTCCTTGTGATTTTTACTTATTAGTACAGTCAGGGAGTCTTGGGCTTGACACAATTAATTTTCCTTCTATTGTTAACATTTTTAAAGCATTTTTCCTTACAGAATATTTTAGGGTTTTGTGGGTTTTTTGGTTGTGTTGGGTTGTTTTTTTGTTGGTTTTTTTTTTTTTTTTTTTTTTTTTTCTTATTCAATATAGTTCATAATTGTTAAAGATATATAAACAATAAAAAGAAGAAATTAAATTTTTGCAATGTACCCAATTGACCAAAACTGTCAAGTGAGCCACAGAGAACCAGAAGTATTCCCAGACAGTTGGTAGAACTACACAGTATTAAAACATGCATTTATATCTCTATTGGGAAGCTAAAGAGGGAACAATTATTTTATTAATACTTCATTGATCTCCGGCACACTGAAGTGGCTCAATTTGCCAAGCTATATGGTACAGTAATATACTTAATTATCCACAATAATTCACACTTGAAGGTTGAAGTATGCTTTAATAAAGCATTCAAATTAGTTACAGTTGATTTGCCTTTATTGAAATTGCATAAAATACTGCACATAGTGTAGTGCTATTTCACTCAATTAAAAATAATGAAATGTTAATTTAACTGCTTAACCAATGATTTTTCTCCTGATTGCTTTTATATTTTAGTAGATCACTGGAATGTTACTTTAGTAAAACCCTTCTTACATGCCTTTTTATTATACCATTAAACATGTTAATGTCTTGGAATCTTGCTTGAGTTAAAAAGGTTTTTATGCAGGGCAGCTGAAATAATGAGATTTTGTTAACAAACAGCTTTATAGAGTATTCAAATTTGATTACTGTACATTCTGTTTATGGGAAGTGGGACTTTTCATTCACTTGTGAAATACTGGAATTGCACAGTTTGGGTTTTCTTTTGGCACCATTAGAAGGAACCTGAAGTTTTAAGATGCAGTTCACTGTCTTTTGAATGTTATTTTAATGTGCTTCCTAGTTTCAGGTAGAAAGAATGAATGCCATATGACAATTTAATAATCAGATTTTGTCATGTTTTATATCACTCTGAGCTACCATGGACATAACTTCTGGCAAACATGGAAATTTCTGAAAAATAAGCCTGTCAGTAAACTGAACACTTAGCTTGTATTGAAGTGAAGCAGATATCCTAAAGAAAACATCTTATAGTCAATGGATTCAGTAGGGACTGCTCATTCTTTCCACTAGGTGAGCCATAAACATACCCCTAACTGATGGAATTAGAGGATCTTCAGACTAAGCATCAGGTCCTTACCTGATGAAATGGTTAATGACACAGCAATGAAATAGAAATGCTGCAGATAAAATTCCTTGTAGCTGTCCAAATATTAGGCATACAAAATGTAATCTAGTCATCTAAGCACCTCTCCATCAAGACAGAGAGATAGTCAACTCCTGAGCACCATCCTGTCATTCCATCCTCTCTCTTGCTATTAGGAACAGGCAGAGCTGCAGCCTTGAAGCAGACATATAACTACCTCAGAAAGCTGAGATTAGATGAGGTTAATTGCACTGTGAGATTCTATTCCTTTAGTACCTGTAATTCCTTCACCTTTGAATCCCTCTCATTACACTAGACAGTAAAAACTACACAGATCAATGTTAGTTAGTTGGTATAACAAATGGGGGGAAAAAAATAGCTATTTCAATGTGCCTTGTCTCCTTTATTGTTAATTTTAAAATAATGTAAATTTATTTTGCTTATTATCCACACATATGTCTTCGGGAAGAAAGTAAAATTTATTGATATCTGTTACTAGTAAATATTGAAAATGACACTGCTGGGAATGTCTGATGTCATGTTGATATTCTCCATAGAAGGTCATGTTTATGCTGTTCTGGTATGTTTTTGTTCTAGGAAGTTCACACTGAAACAGAGTAATCTCAGTGCTGTGGAATAAATATTTTGTAATCTATCTGATTTGTCCCAAATATATGAACTGCTTAAATAAAACATCTGTAAAGAAATTCTATGCTCGCTTTCAGATTGATTTAAATACATTTTTCTTACAGGTAAACAATTAATTCCACTGTGAATTTTATTTTTAAATTTCACCTATTAAATACTGCACTTACTGATCTACAGCACAGCTGCACATTCCTACTGGGTGACTAAAGTCACAAATACAACATAGGTCCTGATATATTTTTTGCCTGAAAGTGGCAGCTGTAAAGCAAGCAAAAGTACAGACTGGTACTTCATTTAGTGTTTGAAGTCTCTGAAGCTGGTTTACATCATAGAATATGTTGTTTACATTACAGTACAATGGGACTTTTAAATTTATGTATTTCGGTAAAGCTTGAGGTATTTCAAGAAGCTCACAAAGTTTTAGACTAAGTTAAGATATGACTCACTAGTTTCAAAGTCTTTTTTGTTTTTTTACTGCCTTGACCCTTTTACAGATGTTTAGAGCCTAAAGAGTCTAAAATACCACCAAACATGAGTGATGAGTTTAAACACTGAATTTGTGCAAGTATAAAACTACACAAAGTAGAACACAGTGACTACAGACTAACCATACTCAATAGATCATATTTACCCTACCCAGCTTTAGAAACCAGACTGAAATGCCTATACACATCCTAGTATTACCAGAGTCACTGAAGACAAAAACATGTTTTACCTTACCCACAGCAGAGTGTCTCTGGAGGGAAAGACTACAGCAGCCATGTCTGCAAATTAAGGGCTTCACATGTGCCTGTGTTCAGCTGCATGAATTTTGGCCAGTGTGTTCAAGCCCTGATGGAGTTGGCAGCGCAAATATTACACTAGCTGTTAGTTCAGATTCCAAGCTACTCTGCAAGTGCCTGGGGGAAATTATGGATATCCACATAGCTGGTTATAACATCGATGCATATCAGGTTGTGTCCTTTCAACAAAGAGACTGTTGGGCATGTTTCTTGCAAATGTCTTGTGATGTAACAAAACAGACTCATCTCATAAAACCAGACTGATTTGAATAATAAAACTGAAGAATTTTACTGCTGTTCCTTCACCACGTTGCAGAGTGCCTTAACCTGTGAAATGCTAATGACCTTTTCTTTACAGCTCTGTAGCACTTCACTTATAACATTAGTCTGCCTTTCAGTTTGTGACCTTATGCCTATGTATCCAAATGCTGTTGAGTATGAATATCATTTATCCTTGTACTCAGAAGGGCTCTCATTCTCAGTTTTACACACTTATTGTATTGGAAGATTCTGAAAATACAGTTACATCTGTTATATTGGGTTTTGCAGGAAATAATTGCCATATATATATGGTAACAAGTAGATAATAATAGTAAATAATCATCATTCAGATAGCCAATAAGCATATATCTTTATAAATATATATAAAAAAATAAATATATCACCCAGAATTTTTAGATGCATACTTGCTAAATGTTCAGGTTGAGGGAAAGTAAAAAAATGAGAATCTGCTTGATTTTCTTATTGCTCCTCATGAAGTAATTACATTTTCCTGCTCAATATCAATTTATCAATTCAATCAAAAATGAATCCTGGGTTAGAATTCAGTCTGTTTAATGTATATAGAAAAAGTCTTCTACTGAATCAGTCCTTGATAAAGTTCCTTACATAATCTTAGAAGCCTTCATAGTGAGAGCCTGCCTGCAAATATTACTGTACCAAAGTTTAGATGAAGAGGTTCTTTCCCTGGGAGCTTTCAGAGACACCTCATTTAGAGACACATTAATGCCAAAGTTAGCTGTTTGAAGTCAACCCTCCCATTTTTTTCTAGGAAAAAGTAAACATAGCTTCTTGAGTTTAAAGAATAACAAAGAAGGATTTTTCAGGGCACAATTCTTATCATACGTACCTGTTATTGCAGGCACCAGTGATGAGTCGATATTTATTAGCTAAGCAATTGTTTGGACATTTTGGTGGCAACATGTAAGGCAGACATCCAGAAATATTAGCAATCATAGTGAGCTGATCAGCTGATAAAAGATCTGAAAGGAAGAACCAAACAAGTAATTTGCTCTATTGCTATACATCTGTTGTTGAAGAAAAGGCATTATTGTCAGCTACAACCACAGCATCCCCTCTTTTCTTCCTAGGAAAGAGAACTTAGTGAAAAGCGCTGCAGGAGGCAGTCTCAGGGACCTAGAGGAGACAGAGGGTGAAAGGGAAGAGCTGGTTTTATTATCTGATGCATAGACAGTGAGAAGGAAGCAGTCCAGCCATAGCTAAGAACCGAGATTGACCTGCACCTTTTTCTCCTTGTTTAACCTGCTCTTTGCTTTCTTGCCATGCACTGCAGTCACATTGCTTGGCTGGTCCCTGTGCTTACAACAAATGTGTAAAAAAGCCATTCAAGAACAGAAGCTTATACCAAGGAGGAAAAAAAGGTGACTGGAAAGATGCAGAAATTTAAAGACACTACAGATGACTATATAATTAGGCATGGAGTAGAAGGGGCTCAGAATTATTAGCTGGAATTTGGAATAAAGGTAAAATCAGGGAGCTGTATACCAGTAGACAGCATGGTATTAATATCTGTATAATATGAACCCAGATGGGTGTCCCAGTGAGCATGCTGCTCATGAAGGACAAAGTCAGGTTGTTGTGTAAGCTCCAGAGGAGCTGGCACCTTGTCTCAGCCAGACATGTATATAAACACATGTATGGCCAGTTAGAGGTAGAAGTAGACATGAAAGAGAAGCAATATCCTTCCTAAACGCAGAGATTTCTTACCATTCAAACTGACTGTAACCATCACATGCTGAAAGAAAATGGTAGAGGCAGCATCTAACTCTTGCCCTCCTCTCTCCACTGACCACTGCAAGACACCCAGTCTCACCACCTAGCCACTCTGCCCATCCAATTCTGAACCAAGCTGCTTTAGTCCATTAATCAAGACAAAACATAAGCCAGAAAAAAACAAACAAAAAAATGTTCAGGAGCCAAATCAGCTGAGAAAATGTTCTGCTGAGCAGCCAAAACCTGTGCAAGCTAGGGGTGAGAACAGAAAGACAATGTGCTATAAGACTGGCTATGTAACCTTATCTTTATGTACCGGCTACTCAGGACAAATTTGTGGATACAGCTGTATTTCCATGTTAGATCAGGTTCAAAGTTATACTCAGAGCCCAGTTCCCCAGTTATCTGTGCTGCCTATCTACTGAGTCATATATTTTCTTTAAAGTCAATTTAGTTCTTTAATTCATGTAAAACCACTCTTTGTCATGGCACATAGACTGCATAGCATCTATTAAACTTCCATTAACGTTATTTCAGTTTTGAAAATTAACAACAATTTTGTGCACTTGTTCTACGGTTTAGAAATTTGATTTCTTTTGAAAATGCATTGGCAGAAAAATAACTGTATCTCTGTGTGAGAGTGTCTATGTATGTATAAATATATGCACACTCACACACACATAGATATAGATATATTTTTAGTTCAATGTCCCATTAGTTAACAAGCCAGATGTTTCCACAAGGAAAAATAAGAAGATAACTGTGGACCTTTATGTTTGTCCTCAGCACTCTAATGCTTCCATATCTTAAAAAATAATGTCACACTATAATACTAAGAGAAAACAAATTATAATCCTCCTGTTCATTCTGCTCTAAGTAACAGAATTCAATTATGAAAAAAAAAATTCAATGTTTCTGAACATTTGAGTCTTCCAGACACCAGATAGATATCTTGAAATTTATCTGTAATTAATGGCAACAGGGATTTTACTTAGACAGTTATACATCGTTGAACGTTCTGGACTATCGCTCTTTCTTTCTCCATCTAACATAAAATAACAGTTAAATAGAAAAAAATGAGTGAAAATAAATGTGTAACAGCAATTAATTATAAAACTAGTTTTGGAAATAAGAAAGTATATTCTTAAAATAGGGATATTAATAAGCCCATCAATGTCCAGAGGAAGTGTATTTGAAAATGCAAGTGCCACAGAGTGATAGAAATTGTATTATTTTATCTGTAGACTCTAGGCCCCAGAAGCCCTAAATCCAAAGTGCTGGGAAGACAGATATTTCACTGTAAACAATAAGCTCACTGCACTGTGGATATGCAAGCTGTTTTATAGGCAATACAAATATGCAGTCATGAGTTCACAGGATGCCAATAGCACAGTGCTGCTCTCTCAACTATAGGAACACAGTCCACATTCCCACAAAGAAAAATGTAAACCAGTGATTATGTGAGGTGCTTTTAAGAACAAAAGAGAGGGCATCCTGGCCCCAGGGTGCAGACAAGATATGTACACCTGCAAAAGGTAAAATAGAAGTGCAGCTAACCCAACTTCAATCTAAAAGACAACATTCAAGAAATCAACAGGGGGTTCTGCCAATGTCAATATACTATATTTACCAGTTGGATGCAATGAACGTTTGTGCTTCTGGCAAACTTTTTTTTTCAGCACGTGAATTGACATTTCCATCCGTTCAGCTGCTTGAGAAATATCTTGACTCTCTTGTTCAGGAAATTTTGAGAAAGCCAGCAGCAAGGTAGGGGTTGCTATTCCATTTCCTTGGATACTTCTGTAATTGAGATAAAACACAGAAGGTTTTTTAACATATAACCTTTTAGAACTTACTCATAGATGTACTTGTCTATGTTGGATGTGGTCCGAGTTTAAGGCGCATTTTCATTGAAGGGTATGCTGGCAAAGCAGAGAGGAAGACTACTTTGTGACCTTGTTCTGAAAGGAAAATTCTGGAAAGAAAGGGAAAGTGCCCTTCCATGGGACACACACAATAGGGTTAAGCTTGTGAGAAGCCTTTAGGATGAGACAGAAAGTGTTGGGATGGACAGAGACTGCAGCACAAAGTGGCCAGGAAGACCTCGTGCAGGATAGTCACAATATAGGACTCCCATTATAGACACATCTAAGTGAGTAGGCTTTGCTTTCATTTAACATTTAATATCAAAGACTGTCTCAATCATTGCAGGTGGATTCACAAATACCTTAGCACCTAGGAATCAACTAACTGGTCTACAGTTGTCTAGATGCCATCTGCAGTTAGAGACATGACAGATATGATATAGAGACATATCTCATCTCAGAGACTGACAAAGCACCTGTCTTGCACTGACTAGCTATATATGGAGTTTCAGCAATTAGTTTAGTAGGGCTTCATTAGACGGTTATATGGCTATACATGTTGGTTTACACCTGACCTTACCTCTAACTTTAAGGAGTTCGGCTTTGATAACTTCCATAACATAAACACTTAAATATAAGAAAAATCCTTTTTACTGCGAGGTTAGTCAGACACTGCAACAGGCTGTCCAGGAAGGTTGCAGAGTCTCCATCTTCGGAGATATTCAAAGTCCAAATGGACAGTGTGCTGAGCAACCTGCTCTGGCTGACCCTGCTCTGAGCACAGCGTTGGTCTAGATGGTCTCCAAATCTGTCTCAACTGTTCTGTGATTCACTGCAAGATTTAGTTTTACTCAGGTTGGGCTGTCTTACCCACTGTCCATTTATTGACAGTTAAGCCTTGAGAAAAGTGCATCAGGGAGAACTTCCTTTTTAGATGGAATTCCCAACTCCTAAAATGACTCCTACAGCTTAGATAAAAACCACTCTGATCTCTTTCATTTCCAGACATGGTCATAGATTGCAGACATCCTCAAGGGCTTCTCTGCAGCACAGATTTATTTGGACGTGTAATTTTAATGAAAATGTAGTGTTGACATATTCATTTAGGTTTGTTTAAAACACAAGTTTAAAGTGGAAAGAGCAGTTCTGATTTCAGCGAAGCAAACAGTTAAATTTCTGTTTGCAAAATTAGAAGCATGCTTACATAAAAAGCATTAAGTAAGAAAATACAACTCCAAGGGTTTTTCTAAAAGTAAAAATTGTCCTTAATTGATCCAAAAGAGCTTTAGGCTGCTCATTTAATCTTTAAACAGAAATTATTCCTTTCCTTCCAAGAGCAGAGCTTGAGAACACTTGCAACTATGACAAAGAGCTATCTTGCTCCTCAGCACCGTGTTTTTCAGGTTTTCCATAGACAATTAGGAATCTGACTGAGAATCTGGAGAATTAAAAGTCCTGAACTGTGTCCCAGAAAAGAAAGATGATATAACTAGATGCCAGGAACTCAGGTTTAATATTTAATGTCCACATGAGGATAATATCAGTCATGTATCATTAAAAAAATATGATATGAACAGGGAAACCGGTTTGTACAAATGAGTTAAATAAGAATTTTTGTACAAATTATCTAAGAATCAAAAATAACCCACTCACCCCAAAAAAACCCAAACCTAAAAAACATCTACCTTAGTGGCAAGATATGTTCCATTTTGAGATACTTCCTCTTCTATCTTTTGTCTAATCTCACAGATTATCACAGCAGCTATCAGTGTGCTACAGTTCCTGTGTGTCATGCCATGTCCCATCCCATCCCATCCCATCCCATCCCATCCCATCCCGTCCTCCCTGTTACTCAATATACGCATGCTAGTCTCTTCTCATTCTTACTCACACTCCTGAAGCTGAGTTCTGATTCTGGAAGGTGCTGGTTTTCTCACTGTGTGAGTTACAAACTGTCTTGATATTTTGCAATGCAGAAATAGCCCCATAAAGCTAACAAAATGACCTGTGGTAGTATCATTATTAGGAAGATGAGATCAGATATAAAGTGTCTTCATACTTGTTTAATAATGTAAGTCTAGCATGGATCATGGTGTTTGGACAGAAGGTTCTTTATGTTTCCCAGACACTCAGTTACTGAATGTCATTACAGATCATAATTAAAACCATATATATATATATATATATATATTTAAAAAAAACCCCCACAATTAAAATAAATTCACTAGAGTACAAGCCACACTTTCTCTTTCAACCTCAGATATTTTGAGCCTCTTCTTTCTGCCTTAAATTAATATATTTATAGAATACCTTGTTTAGAGATTTCTAACCAGAATTAATGACTTAGATATTTGTCACCATTCAGAAGGTCTCTCAAAATAGTGACACAGTGCAGAATATAAAGTGCTAAAGTTGTAAAATGATAAAGAATGTAATTTATTCTTTCCTGTAATGGTGGCCAGTCTGCTTATAGACCAGAGCAGCACTGACTAACTGAAAATACTTAGTGCATTTTTGCACCTATAACCTCTTATCTGGAACACTGAAAATTATTTTCCACTTCCCTGTGTATCCAGATGATTCCACAGATGGTCCCTTCTGTAGATGGTCCTTTTGTGTCGGCATAGGTAGGGGACAATAGAATAATCTTAAATTGTGGGGTTTACAATTCAGATTCTTTAAAAACATGAAATGAACTAGTTCAAATACACTAAATATAAGTAATTTTACCAGAGTGAAGATGATGAGAAATATCTGTAATCTGCTGTTGAGGTTTGATTTTTCTTTAGGTTTGTAATCTGTACTTTTTAATCCATTAAGGACACTGTGCCTTCAGCTAACATGTATGTTAAAATGTACTAAGTAATTTCAATCATTTGTTTCTTTAATTAGGCTGAGAAAACCTTTTGTGTTTATATTAGAATTGTATTTACCTTCAATCTGTTAGGGTAAATCCAAACATGAGTCTAAAAATATGTCCTACCTAAAACTCACTCAAACCAAATATCTAGCTCAAGGGAGGAAGCCCCACATGGCCTACCACCACAGTTCACATCCATCTTATACATAAGTAGTTCAGAAGTAATTTTGAGTTATTTGGCAAGTTCTAACAGGAGAAATATACAATCACTTGCAGCTGTGTGCAACACAGTCCTAAGAGACTATCACTTTGCACAGCTTGCCCATTCTGGAGTTATCTTTAGTTTCTTCTACACCCTAAACCCCAGAAAAAAAAACATTCTCAGCAGAATATAAAAACTAACATACAGTCAGAATTGGATTCCCTCTCAGGAGGGTCAAGATTCACTAGTTAAGGCTAGTACAAGTTTCAGTATTTGTACTGGTTGTTATTATAACAGGATTTACTGGAACTAGAGTTTCCTCGTGCAAGCCAGCTACCACTTTCAAAATATATGTTATAATGCACTTGGTGGTAAATTAGCAACGTATTTGCACATACCACTGATTAAGTGTCACAAACTCACAGGTGACATGTCTCTGAGCCCCCTGTCCAAACTCTGTAGATTCCCACTGGCATTGCCACTGTAACACAAATAGTACATTTTAATGATTATGCCATTGTGTTCCCTCTATGCCATGTTAACACTATTATGAATGTTTATATATAAATGAGAAACATAAACTCCTTCTCTTAAAGTCCTACAAAGACATAAGCTAATTGGAATAGCATGCAGGTACTAGCAAACAGTCATGAGAAGCACTTGGCAAGGGGAGACAAACATGAACAGCACAGAAAACTGAGGACCATGCTGGGGCACACATGACTTTAAAACCTGGGAAGTAATTTCATAGAAGTGGCATTTTCCTAGAAAATCCTGACATGTTTTGAAAACTAGAATAATAAAACAATTTCAGACGATATGCTTAGTGCACTGCCAGTCAATTGCTCCAGCAGTTGAAACACAAACAACAAATCAGGATTTTAAGTGATGATATTAAACAGGTGAGGTGAACAAATGTACTTATCCATTTTAATCACAATTCAAGGTCAAACTGTGATCTCAGAAGAAATCCAGTTATTTTGACTCAGTTTGCAGTTCAGACGCCTAGATCATGAATTCAGCGAACGTCAGGTTGGACTATTGTACAAGGAACAACTAAGAGTTTTCCCATTTAAATCTGAAGAAGGATCTCCCTTTTCATCTCAGAACTGGCTTTTCAGTCTCAAAGATAGTTCTGAGATCATCTATATTGCACTGTAGTTTCCTTCAATCACTTGTAAGCCAAATAAAATGAGTTTTCACAGTACAGTGACCTCCATAACTTCCAGAAGCTCAAATATGTAGCCACATGCATTCCCTTCTTGTTTTTAGCCTTTGTGCTGACCAAAGCTTTAATTCAACTATACAGTATTCTTAAAGTTACAAAGGAAAGAAGTCTTAGTAGCTTAAAACTGACATGAAAATGCAAAAATATTTAATTAAGGATTCAAACACAATCACTCCTCAATATAATGATCAGATTAGACAATAGTTCGGTACTCTGTACTTTGCAGATGGCCAAGAACTAATGTCTGAAAGACGGGCATGTGGTGCATTTACAAGTCTATATGAAAACAGGAAGAAGTCTCTTAATGACATTCATAATACTCACTGCCCCACTTAACTGGGCCACAATGAATTGAATTATACACAAGCACACAATAGAAAAACAATTTTCACTTCTGGTAATGACTATTTGTAAACTGAAAAACTAAGTTTTTATAACGGTTAACATAAAAGCAAGTGATAGCCTTATGAGACTCAAACTCCTATTGCAGGTCTCAAGACGCTTGTGGCTCTGATTCCACAAAAGAGGAAAGCATAGGCCTCACAGTGATACTAATGCACATCTTTCAGTGCTCTGCTTTGGTTGCTTACAGTGTTAACCCCAAATTTAAGCAAAAGACGTGACCAGTTCTCAGAGCACTCTTAATAGCAATGTTCTGCCTAAGAAAGATCCAATGGTTATCAACAATGTCTATCAGATCAAATAATTAACAGCTTTAAATCACTGATTATTTTGCAGCTTCTGCTGTTAAAAGATGGAAGAAAAGGGGAAAGGGAAGAAAGGAGACTGAAGACAAAGAAGGGTAGAAGGTGGTATGAAAGGGGAGTAGAAGAGAAATGACCAGATGACCTCCAGAGGTCCCTTTCAACTCCAGCCATGCTGTGACTGCAGTTCTTATAAAGGCCTTTAAAGGGAACCCAGTAATACGACTTTTGAATAACACTGCTCTTCAGAGCCTATATATCCGCATATACAATATGTTGAAGGAAGCTTAGCAGCCTGGTGATTTATCTGGGGTGAGCAATTGGTCTCAGTTTTATTCCTAATAAAATCCTAACAATCATCTTTAAGCATTTATCTTTTGGCATCTTTTAGTATTTATCATTTTTAAGACATTGGGCAAATATTGAACAAATAATTGTTACAATAACCTATAAGAGAGTCAAACATCAGTATCTTCATTTGGTACAGGAGGTGGCTGAGCCACTGAAAGGTTAAGATCTACCTTTTAAAATCTGAATTCCTCAGGACTGTCACTGAAGTACTAAGACTACAAAATGAAAGTGACCTCAGTCTCTACATACTGAGGAGCCACAGTTATCGACAGGTTCTGTCCACATAAACAGTCATCTCTCCCAGAGCTCTGCAAATTGTGGCTCATTTTCGAAACACAGAGTTAAATCCTTTAGGAAAGTCTAAGCAAAAAGGTGGTGGTTGCATTCTGTAAATCTTGGCTGGTGCGTTCCAAATATTGGAGAGTAATTAGTTTTGTGGAGCAAAGAAATGTAGTCAGAACTACACAGAAAATGGTTGAATTTTTTAGACTCGTGTCTGGTCATCTGGAGGCATTTTTATCATTCCTAGAAAAGCATCACTCTCATAACTCAAACACAAAGGAGCTTTCCCTATGTTGTTCACTACCCAGAGTTCAAAATAAATGTTTTATTTCCTTTCTCTTATCATTTCATTACTTCTGCTTTAGAAGGAAGGGGAAATGTGAGATTAACTTCAACAATCTTATTTAAGATAATAGAGTTTTGACACTGATGCCATAGAAGTTGTTCAGATCTCACTTTGCACTAGAAAAAACATAAGTAAAGTTCAAAAATATAGAATGTTTTTTGAGCCACATGTTAATAGAATGTGGTATAACAGATCAGAAAAACATTTGTATTTATTTTCATATTTCTTATTTTTACATTTTAAGAAAGCAACTCATGAGTGGTAATGCACAAGATTTTATCACAAGATGTTCATAAACATAATCTATCATTACATGTTTTCTCAGTGAAACAGACTGATCTCAAACCTCTCTTATGAAAGCTCTTTGCTGAATAGATCCTTCACTCTTTTTTTTTTTTTTTTTTTTTTTTTTTTTTCTTCAGTGTATAATGTGCAGCATAGTCCACCAGATTAGAGCCCTTCTGGATAGCCTCAGTAATGCAGTTATCTTCAGTTTCTTCAAAACAGGGAAAAAAGTAAAAAGAAATAAAGATGAATATGCTATTCAATAACATTCAAATACATTTATGAAATATACAGGTTTGTAATATTAAGATATATTTATTTTTTCTCCATTAAAATGATTTTTATATTTTAGTATTCCTGAAACTAATGCTGTGGCTTCTGACCTTTGTGGAAGGTAAAGTAGGGGTAGTAAAGCAATTCTTCCCAATTTATAAGTCTTGACTTTCCTTCTGTTTCTTCCAGCATAAATCCAGCTGTGCACATGCCATGTAGTACCAAACCCAAAGGTCAGTTGAAATGTGTCATGTTCTGTGTACGTAGTTATGCTCTTTGGGCTTCATCTGTATTTTGCATTAAGCTGTCCTTAGATTGATAGGGCAAATCTGAGCCTCCCTCACGGGTAGTATGAGCTGTCCCGAGCTGCATGAAAAATTCAAGTCCACATTCAGGCATAATTAACAAAATTTAAGACGTTCTGGGGTCTGACCAATGCATGAAAGCCCTATTCTCATTTCTTCACTTGTATTTGATGGAAAGACATATGTGAACCCAATACTTCAACTCTGCTATTTTGCATAGTGCTGTCATGGAACACAGATTATTCTTTTGTGCAGTTCTAGCTTTATATTTAATGAATCACTGATATTTAAAATCCAGTGGTTTCATTCCCATCTATATTTTGTGAGATCACCCATTTTCTTCTTAGAAAATGAATAATAATAATTTACTAACAATCATTTATGTACAATTGCTTATCATTTATGTATGCTGTAATTTAAGGTAACATATTTTTAACTGTAGTCCATGCTGTGCTATTCCTGTGATCCAATTTTTGAACAGGGTGCTCAGCTGAAGGGAAGATAATGTGTGATGAGGAGTAATCTTTCCTAGGCAAAATTCTGCTTCACTCAACTAAAGATCTTCTCAGCCTCTAAGTATAGCAGTAGTGATTTCTCTTTTTCACCTATATATGATAAAATATTCCATGATTCATTTAATGTTAAAATTCAGATTTCTGCTACATCTGAAACTGGTTTTTAGTCTATTTTAAAAAGCAACACTGATCTTTATAGGCCATACAAGAGCTATTTTTTTTTTTTTAGAATTCAGAATTGCATGATTTTTAATTACTTTTAGGGAGT
Source organism: Athene cunicularia (assembly GCF_003259725.1). Classification (NCBI taxonomy): domain Eukaryota; kingdom Metazoa; phylum Chordata; class Aves; order Strigiformes; family Strigidae; genus Athene; species Athene cunicularia. Next base: position 20,442,312 of record NW_020799097.1, read on the forward strand.
TTACCTCTGAGTTATGCTCAAAGTATTGCTCATCATGTGGCGTTGATTCAGACTCTGATTTAGAAGAGAAGATCGACCTGCTATACCTGAATTCCATTGTGCCTCTTCCTTTTCTACTGAGAAGTATGACTTTCATACCAATGCAGTGTTTTAAAAAATGTGTTTCTTTCAACAAAATAATAAACATTATTTTGTATTGTTCCCATCAGACTGAAGGACACATTATAAAAAAGAATCATATACAGTCCATCTATTCCATTTATTTACAGTCCACATATAAATAATTTCATATTAAATAACATGCAATATAACTTCATTTTAGACCATGTCTTTCCAAACAATTAATATGGAAGCTCCAAGTAGAGGATCCACTATGGAAAATAACTCTGATCCCCTGTTTCACAGTCATGATCCAAAAAAAATTCCCATCTGAAGTAATGGCTTGGGGGTTGGTTCAGGTTTTTTCTTTATTTTGGATATAATTTTATTTGTGGTTCTACACTAACTTCAAGTGAGAAATTTCCTAAGGACTTTTCCTTCTGAATCAGATCTACAATTATATAATTAATTAAAGGAATGTAAAGATTGAAATTCTATTTCTTCATCACCTCTGCCCTACTTTAATGTAAAATCAGTCTCTGCAGAAGTCTCTTAAAATTCATTCTAGTATCTGCTATATTTCTAGTCTACTAGATCTAAGTGATTCTAGTCTACTAGATCTAATTGATTTAGATTGGATAGATACAAATAAAATAGCTCTGATGCTTAAAATGTCAAGATTATATTGTTTGAACATAAGCACCACTGTAATTTGAGATGCTCTAAAATCTACATGGTACCCACAGGGTGTCAGCAGAGACAAGACCCACAGAGGATGTGCACCCTTGTGGGCCAGCACCAGGGTGCCAGGTGGACATGGCAAGTGACTAGCCTGGGATGACTAAACGTAGTGATTGGCAGTCTGGGAGAGAAATCCAGCAATCTGCTTGTAAACATGTCATCTAACACATAAATGTCACTAAGTAAACTCACTGCTAGTCAAGGAATACATAATTGAGATATATTACACATACAGAGTTTTCCTTTGTGAATTTAAGAAGCTGCATTTTAGAAGAAAACACCCATGGAATAATTTTTGCAGAAGTCAGATATTCTATTTTACACGTAAAAAGAGATTAAACTAAACTGCTATTGCTAAACTGTCTGCAGTGCCAGTATATTTTCAGCTTAACAGTAATCGCTGACAAATGAAAATTACATGTATTTTTTTCCGTTACTTACCAAAGAGGATATCTTTGCCTATCTTAAGAAAGGAAAAGAAAACAGCTGTGAAGGCTGTGGCTGCTGAAATTCCCAAAATAATGAACACTTTCATCTATAAGAAAAGAGAAAATTGTTGACAAAATACATACCTTCATCCTCTAATTATAAGCCATACTATAAATAATTTCCTGCATATGGTAAATTTTACTTTTAAATAAGATTTGTAGCCACATTTATGTTTTTGAAGTTCAAAATATTAATTTTTAGAAATAACTGTACTTAACTTTCTATTTTCTCCTTCCTCATCACTTTTATTTCTATTTAAAGAAACTTCTAGCACAAAGAGATACATCACTTTATTTTATACCATAATATGTACTGACAATATTAGTTAGCAGAACTTATCCTACGTATTTGAAATTCAGCTATATTTTACCGGTCATGAACTTTTATCTTACCATGAATTTCTCTGTGCACCATCACGATTTGATTGTAAATGCACATAAGATAGTGAAACTGCCCAAACTAATAATAACTGCAGACTCTTTTATACTTCTGTCCATGTATAACTGTAGTATCAAAGCAGCACAATGAATATGTTCACATGGCAAACATGAGATACCTTCTCCATTTCAGTGCACTGCTTCCTGGTAGTTATTGCAGCAGTACAAATATATAAACTGTCCAAGAGGCAACATTTTTCACTTGCACTACGTTGATTTGAAATGGAAAGATTTTAAATATTTTTAGTTCTATATTCCATCAACATAAGAAAACTAATAATAAATCAACTCTAAAAATTAAGGGAAGCAATACTGCCCATAGAAACTCAACGTGAAAACACCCCTTCTTTTTACATTTGATGAATGAATATGATGAATTTCTTCTGGAAAATGGCAAGCAAAAGTTTTATAGTCTGACCTTTTGTCTGTTGAGAAGATTACCTTCCAGTTCTGTACTTTATCGATGGCAGTAACTGTTCTGAAATCTGAAAGTGAAGTACTTTCCAGGGGCCCAGCTTATACTATCAGCTTTATGCACTGGTACTCACTCAAGCTTTAAAGGTGCAAGTGGTGTCAAAATCTTTTTGGCCACAGCACATTCTCACAAAGCAGAAACTGACGTTAATGCTTCACTTGTTTATTTTTGTCCTGCTAGGAACCAAGAGCTACCTGTGTAGTCAGTTCTGATATCAGTGTTGTTTTCATGGACATGTGAAGGACAAATGTTCAGACTAAAAAAAAATTAAAAATTGCCACATTATGCAGTAAAGCAAATTTTGGGTACAATTTTCACTAGTTCTCTTTGTCAACGTATTTGGCAAATAAGACACTTTTGTGTCCTATTTTATGCATTCTACCATTGTCACTTTACCATCTCAGATGATAATTCCCAGTTTGCCCAGCAACCTCCTTGAAGCACTTTTTATTTTGTTTTGTTCTCTTGGATAATTTATTTCACACTTCTGAGCCTACCCATTTTTAACCCTATTGCTTCATCTAAAGCCAGTATTTTGACCTAAAGAATCTAACTGGATGTTTTTTTCCATTTCCTATACAGGCAGAGAGATCAAAATCAGCCGAAATCAGGATCAAGGATTCCCTAATTTCATTTTCGTTAGTCTTGACAGGGAGATCACAAGGTGGAGCCAAAGATCAGTGTTTTGATCTCTGCTATAGGTGGTAAGTAAAGTAGGAGTTGGGTAGCGGGGAGCATCCTGGAGCTGGTTACTGTGGCATATGGTAGTGAAAGAAAACCTATAGGCATGTGAACTGACTGGAGGTAAAACTCAAGATTGTTATTATAGCAATTTTAGCTCAGGAATATCATCCACAATCCTGTTCCCTGCAAAGATGAGTGGACATGTGTGAAAAGTAAGCAGAAAGTAAAGGGAAACAGACCTCTAATGGAAAAGTAGGTTTATGCTCCCTGATTGGGGGCTTTAAGATTGCAGACAAGAAGTCAAACTTGCTCTGTCTCTTTTAGCCCATAACGAATTGCAAATCTTTTAAGGTTGTTTCCTTACATAAGAAAACATAAAGAAGACTGGCTTCCATGGCACAGCAAATCACTGAGAAATGTAGATCCATTCCAAACACAGAATAAGGAGCTTTTAACTGTATCCTTTCAGATATTTTGCAAGTATCACAGTCCTCATTTCTGAGAGTTGAGGGGCTTTCTAAAAGTGAAGAAAAGGTCTGATTTTCTTCGCAGTTTCATAATCAAAGCTTCTCCAATCAGCTCAAAAGGACCTTACCTACATCAAGACTTGTTTAAATAAGGGTCTCAATCTTTGCTCATTGGTTGCAGCTGAAGTATTTATCAGCAGTGGGCTTTAGAAGGTTACATGCAGTAAATTTATCTGTGATTAAAAACTTGAATATCAGTGTCTATTTTGTGTTTTCCTGATTTTAGTTTAAGAGTATAAATGTTTAAATCCCCACTAACCCTGGGAAGTCTTAATTACACTGGACCGATAAGATAGATGCAGTTTTATTCCCATTCTTACTGGAGGTCATTCAGAATCCTGTTACTAAAATCTGCTGAAAGCGAATTGAGAAGGCAAAGTCCAGTGCCTTAAGAACAACCTTAATTTTTTGAATCCAAAATTCATATATTGCCTACATATCAGCACAGGGGATTTGGATTAAAATCTTGCCAAATGTGTCCTCTTTGTTCTGGATTTTCTGTTAGCTGCCTGTCTTATTTCTGAAGAAAGGGTGTCAGACCTTTCTGTGCAGCACTGAAACTGCACAGATCAGTGACTGTCTAAACATGGAGTACTAGACAACTATAAAAGAGTCCTTATGTTAAACAGCACTCTTAAGAAAAGGAGCAGTGAACCTTAACAGTTAACAATATTAATAAGTTTTAAATTATGTGACTCATTCATTATATTCCCAAGATTTTAATCTGCACATGAAGAACAGTACTGTATCTGTGTTCTTAAAAGTTAAAGATCTATAAAGTAAATCTTTGAATTGTTGTTAAAAAAGATAAATTCCATTCAAGGAAATACCCCAAAGCAATAGAATTTCAGATTATTCATACATATGAATTTCTGCAGATCTACTATGATACTCAGAAAAATTAGCCCATATTTAAAATATGCAATTGCAACTGATGTTTCATTCAGGAACAGACACAGTTCTACAACCTCAGAACAACTCTTACATTTGCACTGTAACAGCCTGCAGCCCTGCTAGGCATTCTGAGGCATCATCAGTTCTTACAAACATTGGATTAGACTAAGAGACCTTCAAGATAAATCTGTGCAGCTGCAGGAGCTATTTTTGACAGCAGATTACACTGTTTTGTAGTATTTAGTGGCAATCCTGGGCTCTAGTATAGCGTGAAGGACACTCAATATGGATGTCTAATCTATAATAGAAAAATTAGTCTCTGATCTCTTCTGGCTATTAAAATTCCAAGAACACTGTTTTGCAAGAAGAGAGGCAAAAAGTGCATATAACTGTACAATACTCCAACAGAAGCAATTTTGCTGAAGTTCCAGCTTAACATCATGCAAACAGCAATTAGTCTCATTCTACTCAGTTCAGCAAAATGTCACTAAGTCAAAAAATGCAAGAAAGGGTGAAAGAACAGTAGTTTACAAGGAGAGTTTAGCTGGGTTTCATTGATACCATGACATCTGGTCATTTTAAGCATTTAGGATTTTCTAGACTTAATTCCATTTTATTAGAAAAATTTTTTGCTGTTATTCTCCTTAGTTAGAGAAGACTTTATAGAGGTCTCTGAAGCTAGAAAAGGGATGAAGGGGGTGAATAGGTCACAATCATTCACTGTCTATTCCAGTACAAAACTAAGTAAGGGTCAAGTAAGATGGCAAGTTGAAAACAAATAAAAGAAGGCAATTATTTAGATAACACATAGTTAAACCATGGAACAGCTTGTGTCAAGAAGCTGTGGTAAAAAAAAAAAAAAAAAAAAAAAAAATATATCAAGGCCTATGAGAATCACGATTTGCATCAGGAACTCCCTCAACCACAAATACATTATGCCTGGAATTTTTCTTTTCTTCTTTACAGGCTTCTCTCAGCCACAACTGTTGCCTTTTGTCAGATGTAAAATATGAAGCTAAATGGGTTTTAGGACTAATTTCTATAGTTTATGTTTAGACTTGAAGCTTAGCTTAATTTATATACATACCTATCAAACTAAAGGGTAAATACTAAATGAAAAAATGTACTTACATATAGTGTACTACATAAGTACTACATATAGTAACTAAATAGTTTAGATATTATTTCAGTCTTTTTACAAGACAGTGAGTAATAGATTGGGGGGTAGGACTCATTTAATTTTCCTCAGGCTCTGTGATTTAATTGTTGTTACATGATTACTAAATAGCTAAAAAGATCAGGAAATAAACTAAAGCAGGCCAGTAAATAACGAAGTGGCTTTCTATAGAAACTATCAGCATCCAGATTAGCAGTAAGTACTATAAGCAGGGAACAAAAGCAGCTTTGGACCTTTACTCCTGCAATAATTAGGCTTGAATAAGGATCAAGCAGTTTGCTAAGCTGGAAGAGTTTTATAGTCTGTGGCTAAATAAATTATTTTTCCATCTGGATGACTCAGTGAATGGTTTTCCAAATGCCATGCTTGTTCTCTAAAATAATGTCTCTGCCTTTGCAGATCAGTAATGGGCTCATCCTGAAGAAGAAAAGTTGTCCCAGGCTGGTGGAAAGTATCTTATATTCTTATCTTTCCTTAGACTAATGGTTTGCTTTGAGGAAGATCAATAGGATTTGGTCATTACATGCTAATTTTAGTGTATGATGCTGAAATCAGGTTATCAGGTAAATTATTTCTCTCAGAAACAGGTGTCATGTAACATGAGAATAACTGGGATTACTGAAATTCAGTGAACATTAACTGAATAAATCTACAGACCATGACATTGTCTTATTTAAAACTCAAGTTACAGGAAGTATTCCTAAGAATATTTTTAAATGTGCTGTGGTTTATTATACTTTGAAATAAATGCAGAACAAGATACTGTAAAGGTAAATTTAGCTGCAGAGGAGAGACCACTCAATTTCATGTGTCTGAATTCATGCCAACACTTTATATCACTGTTTGAACACTCTACCTTAACTAAAGAGCAAATTATGATTTACGTGGAAGAGTGTGGAAAAAAATGAACAGATTTTTAGGTCAGTAGAAGGTCTGAAATTCAGTGGTTGGAATTACAAACACTTTTTAAAATGAGACAGAAAATTAATCTTTCCTCTTGATAAAGCATGGATTTCAGGCCAAACCCAATCTCTTTCAGACAGATAATTTTAATGGCAAGCTTAATGATGAGATTTCTGCCTTCTTACAACGCATGGCCTTCCTGCAGATACCACAGAAGTATCACATAATGAAGTTTATGTCTTGGATTTAAAGACAGTAGATATATGATGTATCTATCATGTAGCCATAGAGCTGATCAAATACTAACAAGATAACAAGGATGATCTTTTGTAATTTAGCAGAAAACAGAAATTGATTTAGGAAAATAAAACCAGTGATGACATAATACAATTACGACAGACCAATTTTAATATTCTGCTTGCTGTGAAGGAGGTTCTCAGCATGGTTAGTGACAAATTCACAAGAGGATTTACGATTCCAAAACAAAAACTGGGAGGTGCTAGTACTGAGAGTGATTTACTGCCATACTCAAAGTGTCCAGAAATGGCACATGTTCCTGTCCTCCTTTTGTAGTGCTTTGCAATGAGTGAAACATTCTGTGAATATTTCCATGGTGGGAACCATGACACATGGATCTCTCACATCAGAAGCTCCTTGGATAGCAGTAGGAACTGGACCAATGTCTTTCACGTCATGCCTCCCGACACCAAGTTACTGTGAAAATCCAAGCAGTGGCAACATGTTTTCATTTTGTACCCATCATTTGAAAGAAAGAAAAGAGGTGGCATAGTCAGTGATCAAGAAAAGGTCATGGACACCTGTAAATGAAAAGGAGCATAGAACTGTGGCTGGAGAGAGGCTCTGCTTTGCAGCGAGCAGTGCAAATGCTATATCATAATGCCTGTTTTATGCTAGTTGTATGTTCTCAGCTGTTCCTGCTGGCTGGGTCAGGTGTCTCAGTATGACAGCATTGGTACATCTCATTCTGAAGAGATTTATTCTCTCTCCAAAAAGCCTGGGTTCTTCTAGGCTGAATACCTTTCCCATAACTAGGCATTACATCTGTCAAGTCTGTGACGTGAAAGCCCCTCTGTGGGCACAATTATTCCAGTAACTTGGAGTAACAGCACTTGAATTCCTCCTCACACTTAAATGTTTTCTGCTGGTCTGCTTTAGTGAATTGACTGGTAGGTTGCATCTTCCCAAGTGTGGCAACGATTTTCCAAATTTATTATTTAATCTTTAATTAATCTTTTTATTAATTGAAAGATAAAGTCAACGTTAAGAAATTGTTTTAGATATAGAATTGTCAGTTTGGAGAAAGAGGTGATAAAAGGAAGCAAACAGCCAGAGAAAAATTAGATTTCTATTCAGTAAATCAAGTAATAAAAGAATCCCTAAAGACGGCCACCAGCTCATTAGACGAATTGTTCACTAGACACATCCTACATTATAAACACGTTTTGTTAATTGAAAAACACATTTTAAATCTAATGAGATACTCTTGAACTGTTTTAATCCAAGTTCATATTCACTCAGGCAAATGAGTATGCTTCTGAATTAATCTCCAAATTTCCATTAGTCTGTCACAAATCAGGAAAGTAAATGATCTGAAGAAGTTAAATGAAACATTCTTCATGAGTGCTGATATCAAGAGGTCACACAGCACTACTCTATGGGACATTTAGTGTTCAAGTGAGCTTTATGACTGAGTATAAAAACATCTTGGCTATTTGACGTCACGTCAAAGTTCCACAAATCTTGAGCTATTATTTTTAATGCCCTGATGAGTTTGAAGCATTCTGTAGCTAGACAAAGTATGTTTTAGAAAACTCAGACTGAACAAACAAGAGATGCTACAGGTTTCTTATTTTTATGTTGAAATATCCAGATAAAAAAGGCACATGAGGATTATCAAGCATCCACCATTAAATAGCAACTAATAACAAGAATGAAACCTGTCATATTTAAATGAATATTAATAAGAAGCAACACTTGGTAAACTATTTAGCAGAGGTTACCAAATAGCTGAAGGAATACGGAAGAGTATGTGTGCATGTGTGTGTGTATATTTATATGAAATAACATAGACACAGCAAAAGAACTCATTTTCCACTGAAGTCTACATATCTGATTTGAGGCAAAATCAATAATAGGTACCATGGTAGACTGAGAAATTCAACAAAATTATTTTAATACAGCAAAATATAAGGCAATAACTTTAAAAATAAACTGCAGATAATATAGATGTGATAAGAGAATCTTGAAAAGCTGTGACTCGGGAGAAAATAAAAAGGTATAAAGAACCATCACTGATTCTCAACAGACCTCTCAGGTTAATGCTCTGGCAAGAGAAAATAATGGGTCCCCCTGAGATGTAAAAGGAGAATTAAAAAAGAAATGATCTGTTGTCAGTGTATGGAATTGATAACACTACTACAAGTTCATCTTGTCTACTTCTGTCTGGAGAATGTGAGTAAGCTTTAACAATGTGAGGCTTAAAGCAGTGAAGGTGCTTGGTTTGGTGAGAAAATGCTGAGGATTGACATCTGATGTTGAGCATCTACATTAGGAGAAAAAACCCTATAGGGAGCAAGTTTTCAATTCTGTAGAAAAAGGTATAAGAAGATAAAATACCTGTGAGCTGTACTGGAGTTAGACAACCTTGCCCATGAAATAAAACATAATTTGGAAGTAGCAAAAGAAAAGAAATTAAAAGTTGAAAGATGTTGTAAGGGTATGCAGTAAGGAAGGAGGAGGAGGAGGAAAGCTTTCTGCACAAGGCCCTGAGCCCTGAGCATGCCTTAGTCCAGGGCACTCACATACAATTTCTTTGGATGCTAGTGACTGGCACAGTAGCACCAGCTTTGTGCAAAAAGGAGCACAAATACAAGAATTGACAGAAAGAACATCAAATCTGTGCCTTCCCCATCTTCCCATCACCCCTTATGCAGACTGGTGGTAGCTAACACCTACCTGCTGCCCTTCCCATCCTCCCCAGCCTGTGCTCCTGCCCAGCTTTCTGGCCCTGCTCTGCTGAGGCAGCCAGGAGTTCTGCCTGGGCAGCCTCCCATTAACGACCACCTGGATGACTGATTTTTTAACCATCAGCTTAATGCAGGGTGTATAATGTAATAGAAGTGCTATAGATCCATACCGTGGACATGCTGTGTAATTTTGCAGCATTTTGATACCCAGCTCTTCCTTCTAGTTTTCAGCAATGTCATCAAGGATCAAAGCACTTCTCATCCAAAAGGCACACACAGAAGACATGGGTGCCTTTCTCTGGTACAAGGTACTGATGCTATGTGGTGGAGCTTGTATACGAACACTGGAGTCTCTGGAATGGAAAGCTGTTTCTGTAAATTAAATGCATGTGAGACATTACAACTTTCATCCATACTATTGGAAATTTCCTATTCAAATCCAGATGAACGTAGCTAAACTGCTTGTAACACACAGCACCTGGTCTATGCTAATTCTTCAGCCATGCCTAGGGGATGTTCAGCAGACCGTTGGCTGGCCTCAGGCAAAATCACACCAGAGACAATTTTCACAATTTTAACTTAGGGATAATCATAACTCAGATCCTGAATGTTTCCTGATATAGTTTAATTTACTAGTATTGAAGTAACAAAAGGATCTTCACTAGAAACACAGCTTGATTAAAAAAGGGTACTCTCTAATAAATATTTCAAGGTGATTGAATGTGGCCAGCACAGAAGATAAAAGCATCTCAGACTCTTCACTGTGTGATAGAATAGACCAAATAACATGTCCAGGCACTCCTGATGGCCACTGTAGGACAAAATGAACTTCTCAGAACTCTAGCAGGAGGACATGATTAATCATTTTGGTGTGGGTATTCATCCATAAATAAGGACACACTATACAACAGGGCAAATAGAAGCTTTAGGATGTGACAATATAATGTAATACCTTTGAAGGATTATGAATAAGAAGGGACTACTCTACCTGCAGAAATTATTAAGCAGAGTCTGAAGTCATGTGTATAACTCATACAGATGTGTTTATAATCTTCATATATAATTTTAAACCAAATACTATTGTGACACCAGGTAGCTTTTTTTAATATACATAAATCTAGGAATGATGTCCATAGTCTTTTCCCCCTGAGGCATGGAGAAGTTTTTATCCTCAACTTCTTTTCAGTTGTTGCCTAACTGCAATAGCACGTAAGTACCTGAATTTGCATTAATAAAAAGTTATCCCATTTATGGGCCTGTGGTACAGCATAACTATCCAGCAGTGTGACACAGGGCCCAAACAGCCTGTGATCTGGGGAAGGCAGAATGCTCACAGTTCGTTTCTTCTCAAGTCTGTCTGTAACAGACGAAAACAGTAGAATACTGTCCACTGTTATCAAATATTTGGGCTCAGGGAAGAGCTATTCACACACAAGGAAAAGCAGAGAGAAGGAAAGGAAGATGCTGATGAGTTCAGATCTTGTATTTCTTAGAGATTTGACTACCACAGGAGTATGGCCTGACTGCTCTGAACTAACTGTCACCTCTTGAGATTTCAACTGAGACAAAGAAAAACAGCTTCATTTGCAGAGGCAGTGAATATATCTGCCCTATCAAAAAGCTGAATTTTATGCAGGGCTGCATAAACGATGTTAAATATTCCACTGTCATATCAACATTAGCTCAATATGTGAGATGTTAAAGACTCCATTGCCATATCAACATTGACTTAATACAAACAAAGTTCGTGTGGCACAGGAAGCACATCTTGGGTAATGTGATGTACTTTCACTGTCAGAGAGGGAGATTAGCACAGGCTGGCAAAGGCAGATGCAAGCAGGTTAGAATGAGGTAGAAGATGGCAGAAAGAGCAAGTGTGTCCTTTAAAAGGTGTGCAAGCTAAAAGTGGCAACAGTAATGGGCAGCAAAAGGCATAACTTTTCTGGAATTCTGCCTGTGCCAGTTGCAGTAATTATATGGCAGGATGAAGCTGCCAGCAGCAGTGTTTGTTTTCTGTGCAACAGCCAGGCTGTGGTATACATAATTAGCAAGCAGATGGCTAGAGCCCCACGGGGACCAGAGTTTGTGATGACTTGTGCACTCCACTGCTTGTGCCATAACATTCTTTTTAAAATAGTGCATGTGCCAGGTATGGGTAATGGTTTAACAGATGCAGGCAAGTTTCTCTGAGAGCCGGGAAGAAGGCATTCATTAAGCTATGGATAGTCCAGTATGTATGACCTTGTGCAGGTGTACATATGCTTCTTTAGCCCTGAGAATGCCAGGGACGTACAGATTCAATGTGGGAGTTCAAGGAGGAGGAAGATGCAGAAGACAGTGGGCTTGTCTCTTCCCTTCAGAGCCCAGTACTTCATGGATCATCTTATACAGTGAATTGACATGTTTGCTCAAGGTTTGGATTGAAGAATTTGGATCTAAGATCTGGAGACCAGATGCTTCTTTTGGAAGATACTGAAATGTTGAACAGGCACAGGCACAATATGCCTTAGTTACCTGGGCCCTCTTAGACAAATATGAAGGGTCCTTCATTAAACGTATCATTAGTAACATCCTATTATATCTAATAGTATTTTTTTCATACTTCACAGTATCTTGTATTGATCAACTACAGTAGATGTCAAGAGTAAAAATCTTGCCAGAGAATTAAATAGGTAAGACTGAATTGGCAAAGAACAGTTAGTAAAGAGGCTTATGGTATTAGATACAATACTTGTGTGAAAATAAAGTTGTGGCCTCTCATTTAAATCATCTTTGAGCGTCAGCATTAACATGACCTGAGCATGTAAACCATTGCATTCAGGTAGCTCAGCTGTTTCTGCACCCTTTACAGACTGCTCTGACTCTCTGCTTTTCCTTACTAGCTTCTGTTCAAACACCTGATTATTTTCTCCTCTTTTCTTTTCAGATGCATTTTACCCCGAGCTCATTTATCACCTGAAGTTTCACTTTTTCTCCATGATCCCCACACTGGCCAATGCTTTGTGGTATAACTGTCTCATCGTTTCATTAAAGTGAGTACACATAATCTCTAAAGTGAGTGGTATAAGAGCACAAATTACAACAAAAAAGCTCTGAAAATAGGTAAGAACTAAATATTCTGGGCAAGACATTCAAACACAGCCTTTGCTTTCAAGGTCCTTCCTTCCAGCCTTGATCCTTTTCTAGTAATTTTCAGTAATTTTGTGGTTGTAACAAACTCTTCAACTCAACTGCATCACCAGGAAATGTCTTACATTACAATACCTGTCTGACCCAGATCTATTCAGTATTTTTTTCCATCCTGCTTCCTGACCCCCACCCAAGTGCACACCTGAGTATGCTCAGGGTTAGCATTTGAAAGAGACCACCACTCTGATTCTCAGTCAAAGGTACAGACATTTGCCACTTTTCCAGGTCAGGACATCCCCTCTCCTCACTTATTTTTACCTGTCTCACAAGGTCCCTCTTGCTGATTCTAATTTCCAGTATTCCAACCCTTTTCCAGGGCTCCACCCTCCATTTGCTCCCCCTTTCTCTATTCCTCCTTCTCTCTTTTCCCTCATATTCTTTGTTCTTACCCTACTTCTTGTGTCCTGGGTCTCTTTTAATTGTCACTTAATCATTCTCCTGCTTTCCACCACAATTTTGGATCTAACGGGGAGGGTTTTACATGCTTTAAAAAGCATGAACAGGTAATAATTCATGCTAGTTAGAAAAATATAATTTAGGTAAAATACTTCGATTTTATAGTGCTCCCCACCCAACTGTCAGTACTGGTCTAGATCTGCAGAGGGGACCTAGTGCTGCTGCTGGGCTGGGAACTACTGACACCAAGAGCACAAGAAAAGACTGTTCTGAAAATCTGAGCTTGTTGCAGCTTCTTAGGTAAGAAAGGGTGAGCTTTTAGATCAGCTACCTCTGTGCGGCGTAGGCAATAAGTATTTCATGCAATGGGAGTTTCACAGATGGCAGAGATACTGAACAAGTAGTCTTAAGATCTTGCTCTACTTTGGACACCATAAAGTAAAATTCCCCCTTCAGATGCACAAAAGCTGCACCTGCATCATTAAATAAGGCTGCATATGAACAACAAAGTCCAGCTCTCAGAAGAAAGAAAAGAATACTTAAAAATTAACCTACCCATTCCTCTGTCAGGTGCAATGCTACCAAGTCCTGAGTTCATGGGCTGCAGTGAAGACTGAGTATGACCTAGTTTAATAAAAGTGAACTGTGAAAATCAGCTCCCTTTTTTTGAAAAAATCAGGAAGTTTACAACTAACAGCAACCAGCATTAAAAATTGTAAGAACAAAAGAAATGTTACTTTAAAATTAGCTACTGTATAAGCATTTTTCTGCAGTTGAAATTTTTTTTTTTTCCCAACCAGAAGGAATTTTCTACTTTTGAGCTACATACTGCAGAAAATAATTAAACTCTGTCATTCCAAGCATGAAGTAGAACAAACCATCTGAAATAGTTAATAAATTGTAGTGCAAAGCAATTACGTCTATTGCCATGAGAAGCACAATTTGCTACCACAGGAAAATGAAAAAGTTCAATATGTCATAGTAAAATGCAATTTAAGCTGCACATAAATGAGACCTTCCTCACACCTCTTCATTTTTCTCTTTGGAAAGGGGAGCAGAGCTCAGGATTACACCTCCCCAGATGAGTGCCCCGCCTGCTGGTTTACAGAAATTTGCACCTTAATCTGTACTCCTCCTCCTCAGCATATCTGCCCCCTCCCCGACAGTAGCACAACCTCAGCAGGAGGACCAGAAGTGCTGCCATTCACAGCAGCCTCTGGAGGTGAAGGCAGCAGCTACCACACTGCACCCAAGGGCTCTGGCACAGGCTGAGGCAAAAAGGAGCAGCTGCTTAAAAAGCATGGAGCCCCCCCGGCTATTGGCCCTGCCCCTCCCGTCCTTCCTGCCTTGCTGCTGCTTAAATACTAAAGCAGACCTCTTCAGAGACTGCTGGAGTTAAAATGCCAGACTGCAACCTACGATGCAGGCCATACTCTCCTCTGCTGCCTCTCCTCAGGGGGGAGCCCTGGGCAGAGAAGGGGGACAGGCAAGAAACGATTACCAGCTAAAAACCTAGCTGCTCTAGGAGCTCGCTTATTAAAAAGAGCATTTCCCCCTCTGTGTCCAGTGGTGTAATCAACAGGCAGTTAAACAATAGGGTCATTCTGCCTCTCCCCACCTGGAAGTGCATATTTTAACAGATACGGCCATCCAGCCAGTTTTTTACCCAGCAAAGCGTGTGCCCATCCAAGCCATGAGCAGCCAGTTTTGCCAGGAGAATGCTGTGGGAAACGGTGTTAAAGTCCTTGCTAAAGTCAAGGTAAACAACATCCACAGCCTTTCCCTCATCCAGTAAGCAGGTCATCCTGTCGTAGAAGGAGATAAGGTTTGTCAAGCAGGACCTGTCTTTCATAAACCCATGATGACTCTGAGCATCTGGTTGTCCCACATGTGTTGTGTGATGGTACTCAGGATGAGCTGCTCCGTCAGCTTCCCGGGCACCAAAATCAAGCTGACAGGCCTGTAATTTCCCTTCTTATATCTGGGTGCCACATTGGCCAATTTCCAATCTGTCAGGACCTCCCCAGTCAGCCAGGACTGCTGGTAAATGATGGAAAGCAGCTTGGCGAGCACCCCAGCCAGCTCCTTCAGCACCCTCGGGTGTGTCCCATCCGGTCCCATAACTACTACTCTGGTAGTGGGATTCCACTATTAACATTATGAGTATCACCTATATGGTGGCAAATATACTTGCTTCTTAGAGGCTAGATATAGTAGAGGACTTTAAAAAAGAATAATCTCATATAAAATTTTTCTGAAGTCCCTTTTTCTAAACACTTGCCCAGTAGAGTTGACAATGATCCTAGTGCATCACATTTTTCCTCTGTTAACAAAGGGAGGAACAAGCATAGAAGAAATCTCAAACTGCAAATCTGAATTATGCCTAGCTTTGAAGGCTGTGGACATCTTGCTGTTTAGCACCTTTTAGTTCAGGATTTCAGTACTGATCTCTCACTGAAACAAATATATATTGTGGTCATTATCTCTCCCAGTAAATCTCAACTGGCTGCATTTAAACTATGGGAAGTAGGAGGGCTTCTGTTTCCTTATTCCAGATTATAGACAAAGGCCAGACCCCGACTCTGTCTTGTCCTGTCTAAGATCAAAAGAACTTGTTATACATGCCTCTCTCAATACCCCAAATTCCATGGCCAAAACTGGTCTTCATAGCTGAAGGAAGCTGCTGTGGCCAGGTGCTGTTGCTGGTTGATCATGAGAAGGACTGCAGGCTGCAGACTGGATCACAGCAAGGCTTCATCATAGCAACTAGATCAAGCCAATGATGACTTATTAAATGAAAGGTGAAATGTGACTAAAAGTCTCTTACTGATCCAATTACAAAACTTTTATTTTAAAAAGGAGCCCACCAAATCACTGATGTTAAAATAAAAACCTCAAATAGCTGCTAACAAATCCCTTATATTTATTTCATAAATGAGAAAAAAACACCGATGAGCAATAAATTATTTATTCAAAAACATCTATACAAAATAACACTCTTGGAGATAAACACTTTTACATTTTTAAAGTGCATCTCTTCATTGCTACAATATTAGATTTACTAATTTACACTGTACATTCTCAATTTATAAAAAAAAAATAAATGGTGAATATTTTTCCAGTTGGATGTTAGTAACAGTGACAGGGAGCACATAGTCCATTATAGAAATCACTTTTGAAGTGTGTACATAAAGAAACTATTCATATCCAGATGTAAAGACAACACTGTGACAATAGCAAGAGTATCACTAGAAAGTGGAATTACAGTATACTGTACGATAATAGGTTCTCTTGTTATAAAAGGTTATTTAAAAGTGCAAAATATATACACTCTGCCTTTATATTACTTCCTAGTTTTGTCTTTACTACTTATTAAATCCCATTCTGACTTCCTGAACAGAAAAAATTACAGTAATTTTACACTATGTAAATCTACAATCATGCACATGTTGCAAGGCTGCATTTCCCATAAAATAAAGAACAAAAGCAAAGCTACACACACAAAAAATACTGCATTTCAGATACCTTTATAAATTTGCTAACTGAAGTACATAAAATGTGTAACAAAATATATAACAAATACCATTTAGATGTGAAACATTATGAGTATAAAAAAATACTGTTAATTTTTCTTTGTTAAGTATGGGATTACCTGTATGTAGTTCTCTATACTACAATGATCACATTTACGGCATCATTTTGTTGTACAATATTTTGGCCCTCTGTACAACCTTCCACTAAAATGGAAAGAAACCTGCTATATGCAAAAACCTCATAGAAAATCAACAGACACTTAATTACCACATGGCCACGATGAACAACATTCAAACAGCTTCTATGTGTCTGTATAGAATTTTGATATCTATTTTGATTTGGCTCTATTATGAACTGCTGCACTAATGCATTTTTAGGACAGAGATAGAGGACTCTCAGGAAACATTTAATAGATATAGTTAATGGCTGCAATAGAGTATACTAATTGAAATTATTTTCTACTTAAAAAAAGAACTTCTGAGTTTATGCTGTGTAAAGCTTTAAAAATTAAAATCTTGTGCTAATTACCTGGTGTAGGCTGGGTTTTTTTTTTTTTTTTTTTTTTTTTTTTTTTTTTTTTTACTTCAATTTTAAAAGATCAAGTATATTGATGTCAGTTACTGAAGAAAAGATGATCTTTCCCTTTCAATAAAGATTTGCAGGGTGGAAATAAGAACAGTTAGAGGGGAAAGCCTGAGTGTTAATGTCACCACTGATGATTTAGTCCTAGAAGTCCTGATTTCTTAGGGAATTCCACTGACACCTACTGACTTTCAAAGACATGTCTGGAAGTGGTTTAAGTTTCCTATAAAGTGTTCATTGGATATTCACAAAAATTTTTCTTACCCAAAGAAGAAAGAGACAACATTAAAAATAATATCCAAATACACACTTTTTCCGATGAACAACATTATGTAGCAATCAGCCTTATGCTGTATTGTGGGTTGCTGATCAGATTGTGAACCAACTCTAGACGTCATTGTTGCTGACACTCATACACAGGAGAAAACCAATAATTTCATTAAAAAACCTCCACACTTCATGTCCATAAAGTATTTTTGGAAGTTTTCACCAAGAATTGGCAATTGCCTTTTACTCTGCAAACAAGATGATATGATGGAAGGGAGGAAAAGCAAAGGCTGAGTATTTCAAACTGATCATTTTGGAATGGAAACTCCCACAGCTGCAATGCATGTCTCTGTTAATAATGAATGATGTTTGTCACCCACAGTGGATAAATTTACTGTGGGATTTGAGCTAGAAATTCCAGGAAGTGTTGTTATAAAAGTATGTGTGGGGATGCTATCAATACAAATTTGAAGGACACATAACAACTACTTTTCTCAAGTAGAAGTCAGTTAGCTTTCCCTTCTTTTTACCACTTTCATAAAGAATAATGTCTTGTCTCATTTTTTTTTTTTACAGCTAAGTGAAACCTGAGTACATTCTGAGAACTTTAAATTCCCTTAATTTGAAATCATAAGTGATTTATGGAATGTTATCTTTACCAACCTAAGCCATTAGTCATGTTTCTGTTGAAACAGGACTAGCATTAGACTAATATACTATGAAATATGCCAAAATACTTTAATCAAAATACCCCCCCCCAATCTTATTGCATAACATTTCATTAATTTTCTTAGATTTTACCGTGGATATAAAGGGAAATACAGATATGAGCATCTAACATCAGAAATTGCTACTGTTTTTTAATAATCATGGCTTATATAACAAATACTATTTTTTTAAATGTAATGAAGTAAAGATAATGCCATAAGCATAAATAATCATTTATGTACACCAGATGGTGTCATGTCAAAGTAAAATTTTGAAATAACTGACATTTAGTATTGTCAATCCAGTGAATTATCAGAAATTTCCAAAAGGGGCTAAAATCTTATCTACCTCTTTCTGTGAGAGATTAAGAACTCCAAAAAACGGGTTGAAAATAATTTTTTCAAAGTAAATTAACAGAACATATTTCATTTTCAGAGGGAATGAATAGAGGCAGTAGACCATATATGAAAAACTCCCAGCAACCTGAGGATGCTGGTATAGGTGAAAAAAATACAGCAAATGGCAGAAATATGACTAGTGAACAGATACCTGCTGTGGGATGAGCAAACACAAAAGAATGAGATGAGAAAAACTTCAGTGACCAGAAGTGATCTGACCTCTTGGAGAATAGAATTTCCCCCTCTGAGAGAATGTTAATAAATGCCCCCAAAAGGGATGGTTGACATTATAATCTAGGGAACAGGGTAGTGAGATATTTATTTACAAGCTTCAAGAAGAGATACAAAAGTACTTGCATTTGCAAAATCACTTGCTAGAACAAAAAGGGAGAAAAAAGCCAAACCAAACAAGATTTCACTTTCTCTGATAGGACCACTGTTACTTAATAATGGAGTGGTGTTTCTGCTCATGCTGTGTAAGGAATTGTTTCATAATTCTCTTTTCCTGCTCTTCACATCTTTGTAATAGGGTATGCTGCCTACTCTAGTCTGCATAACAGCTTCTTAGAACACACTCAGCATATTCCCAAGCATCTGGCTCCATGCCATTCCAGTGGAGTTCATTAGTTTGCCTTTTTTTTTTCCTTCCTGTTCACATCCCAAATTTTCATTTGAGAAAGTGCTTTGACAGTTTAAATGTAATTTTCTTTCCCACCACTGAATTCCTCTTTAAAATTACTTCTAAGTATCAGTGGTCTAAGTGACTGTTTATGGAGTAAATTATGCAGTCCTGCTCTTTACTACAAACATTGCACACAGCTATGGCATGAAGAAAAATGATTCAACAGAAATAAGTCACCCATCTATAAGAAGAGGCTAGAAGTGCATGCTTTATGCAGAGCTTTGTGGTTTGCAGAGAAGAGCCTTGTGAATGCATTTATCTCATTTACAAGATGGTTTTACTCAAGTTTTGACTTTCTGACTGTAATCACATTGTAACACAAAATTTGTCACAAAAAATCCCTAATTCCATAAATATTAAAAGTTTAAAACTAAATGGCAAGTCATTCCAGTACATTTGTCACTTGTTATAAACTTCAAATTAGCCCACTTTTGCCTGTACACAGTGAACAAGAGATAACTGCACAAATTTTAGGCAGTGAAATAATGCAAGATGTTTCACTCTAAGTCTTCTGTGTGAGTAGGCACCGTTTTCAAAGTGGAGAAAATAGTGATGGGTGCTGTAGTCATTATGGTGATAAACAAGCTGAGTAAGCACAGCTGAAGTCATGGAATAATACAGAACCAAGACAATTAGGGAATGCAAAAAGAAAGAGGAGAATCAGATATGCCTCATTTTTAGTACTTTCTGACAGGGAATTAGTTTCTGCCCTGATCTGCATTATGGGAATTTTTAACAAGAGGGTATTTCTCCATGCCTGGCTGGTCATCCTGAAAACTCTGCTGTTTGTGCATGGAAATCTACTTTTTTAATTCATCCCAGTAAGCACACTTCCAAATCTGGTATATAATTCATGTTAGGGTATCAGAAAATGTTTTGATTGTGAAGGCAGATCAGATCAACCAGGAAAAAAAAGCCAACAACAAAAGTATAGACAGCCTCAAAAAAAAAGTACAAGAAAAAGAATCAATTAACATATGCTTCTCTGTCAAGATTCATCCTCCTTTTCCTTCTAAGAGTTGAGAATAATTTTTGAGAATTTCTTTCAGAAATTTAAATACAATTCCTGGTCTTTCCTTTCTCATCTTGCACTACCTCGCCAGCAATACTGTAATATGTTACTGACTCATTCAAAATTTTACCGAATACCTTCAGGAATTAGATGCTATAGAAAAACATATCCAAGAAAGGGTTTCTCCTGCAGAAGGTCTGCGCCTTAAAGATTCTTCTATTGTCAACAATATTGCTGCCCCTTGGCAATCTTGTTTGTGCTACATAAAGCGACTGAATAAGTCATTGTGCCTTTTTCAATTTAAATGATCTGTTAATCAAATCATTTTCTGTTCTGTTCAAGCTCAGCCTTCCACTACTTACATTTGTGCAGGGACAATTGAATTTGCCCTTTAAAGCTATTACAGTGACATCAAGTTTCCTATTCCTCACTGAATTTAATCAGAATGGTATTTACTGAAGCGATTCATTTTATGACAGAGAACAAGGGACCCAGCAGCCTGCTGAACACATTTCACTGCTGGGTGGTAAAACAACTCTGTGTGTGAAGAAGACTGGGGCTGTGGCCAGGCTTGCCTGCTAGCACCTTGCTGATGTAAACTGCTTGTAATCCCGTTTGAATAATGAAGTTTGGGAGTATGTAGAAAAGATTTAGGAACGCTGTGCAAAAGGAAAGGGTTCTTTTCCCATTAAAGAGGCTTTTCAGAATATTTGCCCCATTTTGTTTCATTTTTAATTCAAGGAAATAAAGTATTTTTCTTCTGGTTCTAAACATAAAGTTGTTCCTTGTTTTCAAAAAAAAAAAAAAAAAAAAAAATAAATGCATCCAAAAAATGGTGAATTTTTGCTTTCTGACCTGGCATAGGGAACGTGCGGGGCCTCCAGCAGTAAAAGTAGTGATGGCTCTTCCTAAGGCCACAAAGGAGTTAGGCATGCATTTAATGAAAGAAACATTAAACAATGATGCAACTGAACAGGCAGATGCTCTGAATGACCTCTCACATTTGAAAATGCTACAGCATTTCAATTTAAAATCTGACTTTCCTACTCTGCGTGAGTATGTTGCCATGAGTACAAAATAAATGGCTTAGTTTGATACTAGAAATTACTAGAATTTTTAAAAAAAGGTAGCTTTTAATAGACTTTAAGTGCATCAAGTGTGCTTATTTTCTTATTCTTCTTCTACTCATAGTGTTAACTTCTGCCTGCTCTTGTCACACTAATAATATTTTGCAGAAATTTTTTCTATATTCTTAATTTCATTTCAGACCCACCACTGAAGCACACTTCTAGTGAGGTTAATCTATTTGACCTGAAACGTCAAAGGATAGATTCACAGATAAACAACCATAGGTAACCAAGCTATTATAGCTTAATGACTTCCACTCATCAGCTGAGGTAGAGCAATCATCTATCTACATACTCCCAGCCAGCTTCAGGTATTAAATGAAACATACTCAGTAAACAACTGAGTATGAAGGCCTAAGAATTCAAAGTGAGTGCTATAGTGAGTAGATGGTTGCATACTTAGCAATTTTAATTATTAGGTCCATTTGGGGGAAATCTAATCTCTTATATGTAATACTAGAACAGCTAGATCTTTTCCCCACTGCAAGATCTGTTCATAGCAAGAGGGGAGCTGATTATGGATCTCTATCTCCCAAACTGCCTCTAATGAAGCCCTAAAGATGTTTAACAGACTTGAGTCTGGTTTCTGATGCTGTCACTAGCTACAGTTCACAGAGAAACTACAATTTTATCCATACCCTGGTTCCTATCTATGTATCCTTTTACGTGTGTTTTAAATACATCATCATGTTCATTTTTAGCTGGAGGTTGCTCTCTGTTGGGAAGTCCTACAGGCAGTATGGAAGTAGATTGCAAAGAGCACATAATGAATAGAGGGGATGGGGACAAGAGGTATGTCTACACTAGAGTTTTTTTGAAGAGCTGAATCAGTCTGGGAAACTCCTTCCTAAGTATATGATAGTGGCCCCTGGTTTTTCTAGGTTATTCAAATCTTACCCAGACACCAAATGGTAGTTCTTATGTCCAACGGTTTGGATAACATCTTAATACAACAAAACCACGTCTGACACTGAGATATTCTCTCTTATGCTATAAAAATGTTCCTTTTTTTGGCAATATTTAATGAAATGCCCATTCCCTCAGTTTCAATTTTATTTGGAGTTCAAACTCATTAAAATACATCTGCACATAGTTCTGGCAATTTCCAAACTCTGTAGTGTCGAAGAATAGTGAACACAGACCTGCCCAATGTAAATTCTTGTGGGTTTTTTTTCATGCAGTTTGAACTCCTAATATTTGATTTTGGAGAGACATAATTAGTCCAATTTATTTTCTAGAAAATGGTGGGTGTGCTTTGAATCTCAAATTATAACAAGGAATGTGGAAAAAAGAAGAGTAAGATGGAGCATACCACTAAAAATTCAAAATCTTAACTTTTTTTTTTTTGGTCAAAAAAAAAAAAAAGGAAAGAGAAGAGAAACAAAAATAATATTAGTGAAGCAAATAGTTGGAGAACAACTAAACAACTACAGAGTTTTTTCAGGCAGTTGAAGTTTTTCAGACCAAGAGATGAGAATGTAACTATAAAAGAACAAAGGTTGATTGATTTTTTTTTTTGAAAGCTATGACAAACTAACACAACATATAATCTTTCAGAAAGATGACCTTGAAAAAAATGTGAAGTGGTATGATAAATCAAAGAGTAGTGTATACTGCAGATAAAGATGCACCAAAAAAATTGAAGCAATTGATTAGCAAGCATTAGGCAAAAATGGGACTCACTCTTAGACATAGCTTAACATATAGGCACTTTGAGCCAAAACACTGTTGCAAACACTTAAAAAAGTTCTGCAGCTGTGAATGGTAGAGATCATACTGTGCTTATTGAAAAGAATATTGAAAATAATTTTTTTTTAAATAACACCTATACCTTGATTAGTAGTATCCTGTGTTGTTACGAAACAAAATATCAGTCACCCAAACTAGGAGAACATTTCCTTTGAAGGCAAGGAAGCTAAGCAATTCAGAGTGCAAAGAACCACACTTGAAGATGGTTGGCAATGTATTTATATAGAGAAAGCAAAAAACCCCACCCAGGAAACCTACGTGCCTCTTAGCTAGATTAAGTAAAATCATAAGAGAGCATGCCATATAAATGGATTTACTACTGATGAAAAGGCATCTGTGTTGAGGGATGTATACTAATTAGCCAGGAAAAGATGTAGCACACTGCTGTGCCTGCTAGAATATACCAGACAAGAATGAAGTATGATGCAATTTTTTTCCAAGGGGAAAATCAGTGAATGATCTTAATGATTAAAGCAGAGAAACCTTGTTTACATCCTTTCTACATGAGCATTCAAAACCTATGGGTTTTGGGGTAATTTCCTGATTGCAATTGCAGATCTTTCTCCACAGGATATAAAAACAGTGTGTGAGAAACTTATTAAAGGATTAAAAGGAAATGAACAAAATATTGAGGGAGCAGAAATAGTTAATGTGGCAACAAAGGACATCAGAAGTACTTGGCTTTACAGAATTGGGATGGCAAAGATTGTAATGAAACAAAAGAACATTTAAAACCATTCTGAGATCTTACTAAAACTCTAAAAAATTAAAGTGCAACACAAAGCAATGGGCAAATAAACTCAGAATTTGGTGCAGTCATAACAGTACCTGATGCATGAAGTGAGTTATTTGAACATCCTCAGCACCTTGATCCAAAGGATGGTGAAGGGCAAATTAAAACCAAGTTTGGTTATGAATCTAATTCCTTTTCCTTTCTTCCTGCTATGAATATCCCCATGATGGAGAGAAATAAATCTGTAATAATGCTTGAAATGCTGATAGAAACATCACTGACTGCCACAAAGAACTGAAGCCCAGAAATATCTTTGACATTCAACCCTGCAGCTGTTTTGATGTTACTAAGTTGCCTACTTCTCTCCAACTGCATACATTTCCCTATTTGAGTTCTGTGAAAGCACTGATATAACTTGAACACCGAGATGCAATATGTGCTAGCAAGTGCTGGTGCTTCTGTGGAAGCCACTGTGATTTTAGCTAGGGAAAACTGCTACCTTTACTCCAAAACTTCTTCACAGTATTGAATATAGCTAGAGTACAAGACAGATGCAAGTCTTGGTGTGGAACATTTAAGGAACAGGTTTTTTCCACTTTTACACAACAATAAAATAATCTGACTAAACAGATTGGTTCAGTAAAGAATTTCTTTAAATTACAGGGGACGTTTTATCCCTAAAGCCAATTAAATATTCATTATTAACTCAGCTGGGGAATATTTGCCCATCTTCTGTGCAAAAAGAAAACAGTGAGCTGAATATGTACTCTTGCTTATGGATGTTGTAGGGCAGTAATTTAGCTCAGTTCTGAAACTTAATTGAACAAAGTGCTTAAAGACACAATAGAAAGTCTCTGATACTTTTTTTATTACTAGTTTGATGTTCCAAAAGTCAATGTATCCCCTGGGACATAGAACCTGTCTGTGAATTAATACAATTTCTACTGCCTCATTTTAGAAATGTTTTCTAAGCACTAGGTAGTAACTGCTAGCTGAAAAAACAGGCTAAGGCTTTTTCTTCCCTGCTCTACCTGTTCAAGGGAATGGCAAACTTCTGATTTACACTCCATTCATTTCAGGATTGTTTTATTTTATTCTCATAATCCCCCAACATTGCTCATGATTGCTACTTTTTATTGTATTGGTATATAAATCTGACACTATCTATAGGAAATTGAGCTGTCAAAAAACTATGCTATAGCATAGGAAAATGTAGGCTAGTTGATGGAGAAAGACGCTGCCATTTTAGAACACAATTCAATCCACTGGTTTTAGGCATCTATTGCAGGAGAGAACAAGGCACTCCCTGGAACTGGCGGTCTCTTTCCACCAATTACAGTTGAGACCAACTAATTAGCGCAGACTGGACATCTAAATTCTACATTAATTCATTAATAAGCATCAAGTATGATGGTCTTCATCATAGTTTAGAATTTAGAGACATAAAAACCTGGCAGCTACTTAGCCTAGAAATACAACAGAAATAATGTTCCAAGAATAATTTGTAACCCAGAAAGAAAAACAAAGTTCTTCTCACATTTAACTTCTTTTCCCTGCTTGGTTGTCTGGCAATCCTACAGATTTATGCAGCTGAGACCCTTCTGTCACTCACAGCTCCTGATGTAGTGTAGACTTGCACAATAGATTACAGTCTTGCACTGAAATAAAGAGTCTGTGATACATCTAGACTAGAGGTCTGAATATCTGCATAATTGCAACTCTTACAGGGCGCCATGGCAGCTTTTCCAGATAAAAGATTACAGCTTTCAATCCAAATACTTTAGGTTTGATTCCTTACTGAAAAGTTAGCAGCTTTTTCTGTAGGAATGAATTCTTCTTCTGACAATGTAGGCAGCTGTGTACCAAGGGAACATGAGAAAAGAGTTTTTCTTCCCCTGTGGATTATTTAAAATTATTTGTCATTTTCCAGGTTAAGTCCCGCTTAAGTCACTGGGACTCAAACCAGCAGTGGATTTTGGATCAAGTCCATGCAATTTAATAACTTCAAATTTAATGAAAAGATATTACTTGTAGAGTTTTTCTGGTTGAACCAGATTAAAATACATCTTTGATTTCATCCTGCATGCTACACAGATCCCTTTTGTACTTCCTAATAAATTTACTATGAGGTCTTTTACTTAACATAAAATAATCTCTTCTCTACATGGTTCAGACAAAAGTACCTAAGTGTTTTTGAAGCACAGGTTAAGAAACAAAATACATGATTACATGACATATTCTACATTATTTTGTTTGAAATATTTTCCTATTCAGCAGCCATAACTCAATGAATAGCAATTTAAAGTCAGAGAACTACACTGAAAGAAGAATTTCTCAGTGAAATTTCAAGAGGGATAAGTACTTTTAGCTTCCATGGCTAAGTAGAGGAGGTTTTCAAGACTGCACAGTCTGCCCATCTGTCCACCCCTCCCCTGCTTCCATTTTTTCAGTGTTTTGGTCCATTTCACATGCACTGGAAAGGACAAAAATCACCACTGACTACTCTTTACCTTTCAAAAGAGCTTGGAGGCAAGTGTTTCCTTTCTAATGTTCACCCTCTCTGCACTCAAAAGCTTACTGGAGGACATGGGCAAACTATGTTAAATGAAAAATCAACCACAGCAGTAAACAAAAAGCACAAAAATTGAATTACCATTACACACACCCTACTCTGAACACTGACAGGGGAGATATTCAGGTGGGTGGGCAGGCATTATAAAATACTGACAGTATTTTAGTAGAAGCATTTACAGAAACGTACTTAAAATTCAGGCATTTTTAAATACTGCTTGCGCAAAGATCAGACTATACATTAAAAGTTTTGTGGAAAAGGCATGCCTTGTCTGAAGTTACTTATGAATTAATGTAGTTCTGATATCGGACAGGATTTTAGCTTTATGGTTGTAAAGTTTGTCAGAGCTTAGCCATCCCCCTCCTCCCAAATTCTTATGCTTCAGGCCTACTGGCTCAAGGGTAGAAATCACTTTTCCTAAGATCCTAGTGTAAAAAAGAAGTCAGATTTTCAAAATTTGAGCTTTGGATCAGCACAGCCTCAAAATCGTAATTCTATGCTTTATGATTATAAGCAAAAATAAAATTAAATAATACAGGTCAGATAAAGTAAGCAAGGCCCTGCCCCCACTGAAGTTACTGAGACTCTCTGGCAACATCTAAATTTATAACTAAAATTGTCAGGGCCTGTTTTCTATGCCTCAGGCCACCTGGCAAGGTCTGGCCACATCCCCTCTATTTAAACCCTCTGGTGTTTTAAACAGGGTAGCACAACCAAGGCACTCACTGGAATAGAGCTGATTTTAACTTGACTGTGTACAGCATTTTTTTCCTGGAGATTTTAATCACTGTAGAGCACAAAATGTCAGAAATTACTTAAACAAATTAACAGTATGATTCAAGTCTAGTGCCCAAGTCCATTCTGTACCATTCGTTAATTTATACATCACTGTTGAGCCTTGCTCTGATTTAAATCAACAGTACTACCCATTCCTGCAAAATCATGTTTGTAAATGAGATTATTTTTAGCCTTTTAACCATGTTTTGAGTTTAATTTAAAGACATAGTCTGGACATACAGAAATTATTCTGGTTTTACTCAGTTTCTAGTCATAAGTGGCTATCTTGATTTCTTGATGGTGCACAATTTTCTAACTTTACGTTTGCATGCCTCTTTCCCCAGACTGCTGTTTATGGCTCTGTTGTAGCAAATACCTCTCCCCTCCTTACACCTTATTCAACTCTGGTATCAGTTTGTCTCCCTAGAAAAACTAAAGGGAAACTACATGAGGTAAAATGGGGTAAGACTAAAGCTTAATATATCACAAGTATGCAACAAAGCATATTAAAATTTGTTTTGATTAACAGTTAAATATTTGACATTCCAGCTGCCCAGTCACCATAAAGCAACTGTCTGCTGCCTCAGTGTGTAATTCCTGAGGGGCAGCTATGGAAGGTACCTACCTGTCAGCAGATCTATTTACCATTTGTGAATCCTACTCTTTTTAAAGACATAAAAAGCAGTGCAAATACTCAAGAACTTTGATGGGGAGAAATAGACACATTTTATATAACACACACTCTGAAAGCAATGATAAAATATGCTTTACTGATAATAAAGAGATGTAACAAATTAACAAAAGCAACTAAAATTGGAAGAGCGACATTTTCACATATGAGCTTTATGTTACTCTGTTAAGAGAATTACAAAGAAATGTAAGGTGCTATGGAAATACTATACAACCTATATAACAGCTGTCCATTAGCTTTTCCCAGGCTCTGGCAACTTCCTCAGAAAACTGGCCTTTTGTGCCTGCCTTGAGATTGTTGCAGAACGTGAAAGGAAGGAAAAATATGTTTGGAGAATTATTTCTAAAACACAACCCGAAAATTCAGAGGGTGAATTTATATGAAATTTTTCTCTAATATTCCTCGAGATTGATTTGGACACATCAGAAAACTACTGTCTTGCAAAAATGGTAGAGAACATAGCTCACCAAAGGACTAAAAGAATTTAGAAATTCCATGAAACAAATAACAAAATTACTTCAAATCAGTACAAGCAACTTCATATAAAAAATTCTAAAGTTGTCTAATGGAAACATGCAATATGCAGCTGCTTTTGTAAAAAAATATAAGATTAGTAATGCTCATTTTGAATTGCAGAACTTTCGGTAGAAAGATTATTTAATAAAATAAGCTTAATTTCTTTTAAGTTTTTATTTACAGGATTTGGGGAGATATGCTGTGTATTTAATCATGATACCTGACTGTAGTATCAATTCAGTATGAGCTGGCACAGTTTTCTACTGTTCTACATTAGTGTTGAACTTCAAATATGAGAAAATACCAGAAAAACAAAATTGAAGGAATTCCATCATTTTAACAGACACTTTGTTATTTATAATTGTTCACACTAATTACCGAGAACTGATTGTAAGAAAGCTATTATAATTTTGATGCTATAATTTGTGAACGTTAAAATCTCAGTAAATACAAAGAGCTGAAAATAAAATGGAAAGCTAAAAATTAAATCAAGCATTTAGAAAAAAAGCATGCTTGAGAAAGAAAATTTTTTGATTGATTTATTGGAAAGAAGTAATCTGAAACTGAGATGATATTTATTTAAAAATACCATAATGGCTATAAATATTTATTTACAATTAATAAAAATATTGCTTACCTTATCATTCCTACTATGCCTCCTTGCAAATAACATTAGAACCATAAACAACACTGGAATTGCAAAGAGTCCCTACTGCTCAAATTAACTTCTCTGTGGATAACACTTGGCAACAAATAATCCTTATGGTGGGATCAAACCTCCTATTATCTCTTTATATGTGCCTAAACTTTAGATGGACAGATAAGCATCCATTTAAAGTAAGGGCCTGAAGCCCCACTGCAGACTATCACAACAGCTAACTACCTTAAAACCTCCAAGGACAAACTTCTCTGACTAAATTTAAGCACTAAAATTACATCAAAACACTCCTCACCTGAGAGCTTTTAAAGGCATCTACCTCTTTTCCTTAGAAGACTTTAGGCTTTTACTTTAGCAGGACACTTTACTAGACTCCTAAAATTTAGGGAGCACTTTGATGAATTTGCTCCATATTCATTGTATATATTTTGGATATTCTTGCATAAATTTTTGGTTGATTTGTTTTCTTGAAAAAAAAAAAAAAACAAACCTGATGCTACCTCAAAACTGCATTTAAGAACAACTGAGACTTCTAGCACGTAAATCTGAAATATTTGGTATTACTTACAGCGAATATGCCCTAAGATTAAAATGTCTTATTTTTATATAATTTTTCCATAGCAGGAAGTATTATCTGTACATATAAGATTTCAGAGGGAAGGTTAAGAATATGTCAAAGGTAGAACCATATTATTTCTTAGCAAGGACAAAACCCACTTTGCTTGTATATAAGTCAGGGTTAGAGCTGTAGGAAAAAAAAAAAAGTAGATGGCTCAGAAAAATCTTTAAGTTTTGTTATGTTCACCCTATACTGGGAGCATCCTCCTCCAAACAAAACAGTTATTAAAGAAGCTGCTCTCAACCGTACAGAGCATCACATCAAAGGATAGCGTCAAGGCAATCTATGAATGAATAAATGAATTATTCATGGGAGCTTTAGTAACAGATAAGAAAACCCTGTGGCAAGTTTTCTAAAACTCAGTGCCTATAGTTAGGCTGCTTAGCAGAGTCTAAAGCTCTTCAGTCGATCTACCACGATATTTAAATGCATACTTAACAATACCTTGTGCATACACTGGGGCTATTTAAAATGCTTAGACTCAAGTGTGTGCTTAAGTCTTTTCCTCGACCTGAAATAGTACTTAGTGGTTTCCCAGAGCTAAACTCTCAGGCCTTGAAAGTACTGGAACATGAAACTATAATTTTTTAAATATACAGAAGCAAGATATAGAAATTGAATTCCTATGTCAGTTGTCTTCAGTAATTAGTTCTTTTCTGCAGTGAAGGCTGCAGAAATTGTCTCTGTGCTCAGCACTTTTCAAAACAGATTTAGAGGCCAAATTTTGAACACACACTTGTGGGGGTACTAACTGACAGGAACCTCAACATTACCCAGCAATGTGCACTTGCAGCCCAGAAAGCCAACCACATCCTGGGCTGAATGAAAAGAAGCATGACCAGCAGGTTGAGGGAGGTGATTCTCCTGCTCTGCTCTCATGAGACTCCACCTGGAGTGCTGTGTCCAGCTCTGGGGCCCCCAACATAAGGACATGGATCTGTTGGAATGAGTCCAGAGGAGGGTGATGAAGATGATCAGGGGGCTGAAGCACCTCCCCTATGAGGACAGGCTGAGAGAGTTGGGGTTGTTCAGACTGAAGGAGGGAAAGCTCCCGGGAGACCTTATAGCAGCCCCGCAGTACTTGCAGGGGGCTACAGGAAAGCCGCAGAGGGACTTTTTACAAGGGCATGTAGTGATAGGGCAAGGGTGATGGCTTTAAACTGACAGAGATTTAGATTAGATGTAAGGAAGAAATACTTCACTGTGAGAGTGGTGAGGCACTGGAACAGGTTGCCCAGAGAGGTTGTAGATACGCCTCCCTGGCAGTGTTCAAGGCCAGGTTGGACGGGGCTTTGAGCAACCTGGTCTAGTGGAAGGTGTCCCTGCCCATGGCAGGGGGTTGGAACTAGGTGGTCTTTAAGGTCCCTTCCAACCTAAACCATTTTATGATTCTATGAAATAATATTGCACATTTCTGTCTAATAAAGGGGCGTATGTATGACCATGAGAGCAGAAATCAAAATGACACCATTACTGAATGAATATTCACTTAGAATTTTAGATTAATGCTGTGATGACAAACTGATGCAGTTTGACTTAATATTTGTTAACTTATAGATTCAAAATATTTAACGGATTGCGAAAACTCTTAACGTTACAGATAACACAACTATAGTCTTATAAAATCACAAAGTTGCAATATTGTGCAAGAAGTAATTACTTTCTTTAAGAAAATAATATATTTTCCATAGTCACAACATATAATCTGATATCAGTTACTGTACATATATTTTCTTGCAACACTCTGACTGTCTATGAATACTGGATCCACAGATGCCACTTTTGCTGCTATAAAGGAGTGAATACAGTGTAAAACTGCTGTCAGATCCTGAAATTCAAGTTCCTGAAAGAGGAAGTAAGAGAAAAAAATAAAGAGAAAATGTGAATTCATATTCAGTTTTATAAACATTTCACATAAATACAGAACAGACTAGTCAGAAAACAGCAATGGATTTTAAATGAAAATTTGAGTCTTTATAGGGAACTCTAAGGTTAAAAGTATTAAGATGTATATCCATACTTCATTCACTGGCAGTGCCACGTATCAATTTAGTTTTCACTCTGGGCTACTTTATTGTTTACATTTTACTCAGCTTTGACAATTAAAGAGTTCAACTTGCAAGAACATTCAAATACCACATCACATTTTAAAGTATTTGGTAAGTTAAGGATGTTTGGGGATGATGTGGTGTCAAGTCACAGCTCGGGAAGGTAAGACATATTTTGTCAGTCTCTGAAGGACAGTCAGATAAGCAAGCTGGTAGGCTAGGTATGAAATTCATATGCCCAAATTCACAAAGAAAGAGAGTTACTCCTAACCAGTTCTCAGATTACCTTGACATTTTATAATAAATTTAATCTTCTGTGCACATTAAATTAGTTTTTTCCCAGTCTCCCCAGACAGAAATGGAGTGATATACTGATACAATGACAACAAAAATAATACAGAAACATGTTTAATTTAATGATACCACTATTTGTAAAGTCTGCAGCTGGTAAATATATTGTGGGGACACTTGGGACAATTTTTGGTTTGGGGGAAGACATGTTTTCAACAAGGTGTTGGCTATATAGTAGTTTATCGAGGCACACTCCATATGGTTGTCTTTATAAACAAAAAGCAAATCACTGAAATTCTGCTTTCCCTATCACAGTATTTTCTTCTATCTTCTCAACGAAAGTGAGAACAGAGAGAACTCAGACAGAGTATTTGGAATTCAAGGTTACTGTACCAGAAAAGCTCATCATCTCAACATTTTACTATCAAAGGCCATGCATTTAGTAGGCAGGAGTGGTTCTACTACTAATGAATGTCTTAAACTGTTTGCTACTATTTGTGGGATATGATTTTATGACACTATATTGGGCATAACTGGGAAATTTTTGGTAGTGGGGGGAGCTGGAGGCGAGGCCTCTGTGAGGAGAGGCTGGTGCTGCCCCGTGCCGGACACAGCCGGTTCCAGACGGCTCCAAGCCACCTACCACTGGGCATGGCTGAGCCCCCCAGCCAAAATAGTGGCTCCTCTGGGAAAACACATTTAAGAAAGGGCAGTAAATTCTCCAAACAGGTAACAAGGCCAGTGCAGTAAGAGGTGCTCCATGGCAGAGCAGGTACCACCCTTAAGGGGACCGCAACTGATGGAGGAGCCACACTGGAGCAGAGGAGACGGGTAAGAAGCAAGGAGCAGCAAAGGAAAGGAGAAACAAGGAGTGGCAGAAAGAAACTGTCTGTCACACCCTGATAACACTGGAGGGCTCTACTTCATGATAATGAGATCCTACTGATTTATTTTTTTTTTTTTTAAATTATGTACAGATTCTTCACAAGAACAGGCATATATATTTTATTGTCTCAGAGATTTTATTTCTCACTAAGCAAATTTACTATTCTCAGAAAAATGTAATTTTCTGTTATCATCTACTTTCTCCAGCATAAGGTGACAATAAACCACATTACTGGACAACAAGAATAGAATGATATTCAGCTAGCTCCCAAGATATGCTCTTCCTGTGGCATAACAGGCCTTACAAATGTCTTTATCCTCTATGGAACATCCACAAAAAATACAGGAAAAGACCTTCTCAGACATGGTAGCCTTGGAACAGAGCAAGTTTTGGCAGCAAGCTGTCTTCCTTATAGTGCTTGCTCAGTGCACACAGAAGCTTAAGAGAACAATGCTTTCAGCCCCTGTGTCCTGCAAAGAACGTGTGCGTATAATAATTTGCCTTGGGTGAGTCATCACCAGACAAACAACCAGAACATGGACACACAAGAATTTCTCAATTAAACAAATTTTGAGAATGTGCTAATATAAATGAAATTACTATCCCCTCCCTTGAAACTTCTCTTCTGAAATTACTGACTGGTTTTCCTACAACTTTCCAAGAAAAAACATCTGAATTCAGAAACAATGCATAACCTTTTTGGATGCCAACAGTTGAAGTAATTAGCAATTTAAAACAGATTATTATAATTTGATATGTAATACAAATTACAAACTGACACTTTCACGATTATAAAGGAACAGCAAACACAAAACTCTCCTAATTAGGAGCATAGACCAATATAACTGATAAGCAGAATGTGCCATTTCATTCATACCTAGTTAAATAAGAAGAAAATAAGGTAACATAGAGAGAAGAGGCAAAACTCTCTCAAACTTCTGCTTTTGCTAGTCAACAAATTAAGAAATAATTATCCTGAAAAAATAAAAATCTCTTAAGAACTTGTATCAAACTAAGCACTAAGGTAGCTGTTAATAACTGGCATTTGGTTGCTGAAGCAATCATTTGGGCTCATACTCAAAATTAGACCTTGTGAAAGAAAAATGAAGCATGAATGTTGGTAAAAATCCTTTGAGGAATTTAAGCCCACGTAATCTTTATTGTCTTTTGGGGGGGGCATAAAACCTCTGCTTTTTCTATTTTCATTGATAGTTATGGAGCAAGTATGGGAATAAGTTTCTTAAAATACATTTTATTTACATAGATATCTATTGTAAATATTAATATAAAATTAATATAAACACTTACAGTTAAAAATTAGTGACATTATTTAACTGTCATTGTCTTTCTTTTATAAAACTAAAATGAAGTATACACTCATGATTATTAATGAAACACAACTCAATATGAAAGAAGACAGGCCTTAGTATATCAGTTCTCAGTTCAAGTAAAAGGTTTACATCTCCTGAATTAGCGTCTTTAAAACCAATTAATTCTAAAATATATCACCATCCATTCACATTAATCTTAGATTTTCTCCAAAATCAACTGAAATCATCCAACAATTTCACCTCAGGTTCTGATATTCAACACAGTGATTGAATGCAGCCAAACAAACTGACAGAAGAGAGCCCTTCACAAAGATTTTCATATCTTTACTCTGACTTTATGAACTTCTAACGTATGTTTATCAAGATAAGCAATCAGAGGTAACCTAACACAGATTGTAGGCAGGATTTCAGACTGCTCTAACAACATTATGTGAAGAGTTTGGGGATAAGAAAAGAGCAAAGACAGGAATGTTTCATCACTGGGAGTCAGTCCTTCACAGTGCCCCGGCAGCAGAGTCCTCTGTTTCTATTGGTGTATAGCATATGGCTCAAACTGCAGCAGTCCCTCCTGTGTATCTGAGAGTAGTTGTCTAATTTGTTGTGAGTAGCTTTTTGAATACTAATAATATGCTCTTATTTCTATAAAAGACAATATAGATACAGTTGAAAGAGAAGCAGTATTGCTAAACCTATTTGATGTGAAGACAACACTGTATTTTCTCCAGTTAATACTGCAGGTCACTCAGTCAGGGGGAATATTTTCACCAGTGGTGGTAGTTTTGAAAGTTGTTATAGAACTGGGTAGTGAATAGGTGGCATGTAAGCACTCCTCATGCAGTTTCCATCTGGTTTGTTTCTCTCATGTCTTCCTTATTTTCTGTTAGGTTATGTTAGGTTATCCATGGGGGTGAGCGATCATCTGTGATCATAAAAGATGAGCAGAGCTCTGGAGGCATCCTCCTGCAGGGCTCTGTTAGATGTGGTCAGCTATGGTGGTGTCAAGAGAGGTGGGGTTCATTTGAGGCCTCATGCATCAGAAGCTCCTAGAAATGCAGTTTATCACAGTAGTATTTGACTCAGGAGACCACAAATGGGCATAAGTCTGTGCTTTGTGTTTGAAGGATGTTTGATGTCTGCACTGACTGACTACACAATCCTGAAGCTGGCTAGTCAGGTGCAGTTGTTGAGGAATAGTCATGTATATCCAAAGCAGAAGTTGAGGTACAGATTTGGGCAGGCTCAGGATAGAGGTTGCTCAGAGAACTGATGCTCTGGTGGTGAATATAGGTTGAATGCAGATTACAACAGTGAGAGGGGAAGAGGACTTGAGGTTAGTTTGGAAGGACCGATTTGGTAAAAGATAGGGATGGCCTTCTGTCTTGGGGAAATATAGATGTTGAATAGTCAGAGAACGTGGAGACAACATGTGTTTTACAAGAGACTATCCTGAATATGGTTTTAGCGGTGGAAATTTGGCCTCCTCATGTTTAGAATGTAATGTGAATTTTTCCTATAAAAATAACACCACTGACATTCCTTGCAAACAAATTCATTGCTATCATAATTTTTATTAATTTTTAAAGTAACATTTCTTCCCATACCCAGCCAGGCAGATGATGGAATAACTGATCATTTTATTTGCTCTGTATCATGTAACACCACCCTTATGCTTGCTTGCCTTTTCTGTGATTGCTGCTTTTTTCTTTAATTAAGATTGTTAGTTTATTTTTGGTGTATTTAGAGGAAACTGTGCATGTCTAATATTTCAAAAAACAAAGCTATTTCAGTTTACTATATGTATCCTAATAAGTGGATTAAGTACAACAAAGGCACTAGAAGGAGGACAGCAAGAGAAGAACATAAAAGACTGGATTAAAGCAGTGGGAGGACAAGACTGCAAAACCGTCTGCTGGTACTGAGAATATAAAAAATGTGCATACTGCACTGACCTCGATCATTGTATGTGCACAGCTAAGTAAGAAAAATATATGTTCTTGTTTCATCCACCCACCTATGTGAGTTGGATTTATTACAAATCATAAAGACCTTGACAGGCCCATTGCATCATTACCATGCACACACTTAATTTTATTGATTACTTCCGAGAGCTGTTGAATCACTGTTTGAACGAGACATGAGCCTGTATCACGTAAAAGGCAGATAATGGAGACACTGACAGATGGTGTTATTGTGCCCTGTGCATTTCATGACTTCTTTAAGGACATTGCTAAGCCTTAGTGTTTGTCAGCTGTTGACAAGAGCACAACTATTACTACTGTATTCTTCAGCATATTATTTCAATGAGATTGAAGTGATAATCATATCTTTTGCAAGAAAAGAATAGATAAAGATGTCTAGTTTTTAGCTCCAGTCCACATGGCAGTCATAACAGGAAAGGAAATTCTAAACTCAGTTCTATATCTCAGCAAGTATACCAAGGCTTGGTTTCCGTATCATGGCTAAGAACAAATGTATTAGTACTGCACATCTTAAGACTGTTATAAACATACAAAGATAAATTATCAGCTATGGTATGGAAGCGTCTTTGCCTATCACTTTTTATTTGGCCTCCTCTTTGTGACTGTCATTGCACAAAGAGCAGAAGGATAAGCTAAACTGGTGCTCTTACCCTGCAAATGTAAGAATCAGATCCATAATGCCAACATTCCGTGCCAGATGAATTGCAACTCTATCTATCAACTGTACTTAAGTCTTTTAAGAGTATTCTGCAGGGATCTGGAAGAGTCAGATGGCTTTTCACTTTCAGCTTGAATGATTCCAAATGCTCTAGTCTACTGCTAAATCTGGAACACTTTAAAATGTTTCATTGGCAGATGCAAATTTTGCTAATGCACAAGAAACCCATCTGAAAAGTTGTTCTGGAGATCCTTGTCTAGGAGCAGCCAACTAAATTCACTCACTCCCGCAAATATTAAAATAAATTTCCAACAGCAGTCCAATACTGTCACAAAGGCAAAATCTTAACTCTTAGCTACCATCATCTTGAAAACGTTTTTCAAGCTCTTCAGATGTCCAACAGTAAACTGCCAGACTTCAGCAACAATCTTAAAAAATACAGAAAGGCTTGAGTGCTAGATTATGGTTTATTGATGCTAGAAATTAATGTTGCTGTAAAGACAGCTTTGCTTGCACTCTCCTTAATTTATCATATCTCTCAATGGTACTAATGTGGAATAAATATCCTCTCAGATGAATACAGTAAATCTAAAGAAAGAAACATGGTTGCTGACCTGTCCTTGTTCACTCTCCTGAAGTTCTCATGCTTTAAAGAGAATAGGATTTGCTGTAAAAGTGCTGCAGTCTAATTGCAAAATCAGATCACATTATACCACTGTGCCACTGTGAAGTTATAGAAGAGTTGAGGCTTGAAATCAGTGAAGAGTACTGAATGCACACCGATAAAAAGGCTTCTGAGTTACATGTGTAACAGGCAAGGTTTGTATGAGACCAGCGATGTTTAGTTCTAGCTTCAATATGGCTCACCATAGTCTAGTGACACTATGATTTTCTTCTTTCTTTCTTCAACAAAACATTTGAGACCAAGTTATTAGAAGAGAAAATCTAGTGAAGAAAGACAAATAAACTCTCTTTCTGTTCTTAGGCTCAATGAAGTTTTAAAATATAATTCCACCTGTCCTTTTCCACAGAGTATAAAAGAAACAAAAAAATGAGAAAAAAAGGGAAACGGTCAGTTAAAATACTCCTGGAAAAAGAAAGTATTCTCTTCCACATAGCTGCAGTTTAGCTAAGGTAGATAAAACATCAATACAATCCTGGAAGTTTGGTTTTTTTTTTAAAGCAACCTTGAATCAGGGTACATGTCATGTAGGCTAAGAATATCTTCTATTATTAAGATTACTTGTAATTTCTCAGTACTGGATCCTGTATTCAGGTACGTAAGCTATTTACAACTTTGCCAAATATTTTTTTTTTTTTTGGCTGATACTTACTGTATCAGTTTTCTGCAACAGATAACTCTTCAAAACAAAATTTTAGCCAAAACGGTTTACTCAGTCCTGAGATTCTAACATTTTCCAGGAAGATGAGTTTTGCATTAGGGGGTTGCTTTTCACTATTCCTGTGAAATCCGCTCACATTTGTTTCTTGGAAAATTTAGTTGGAAAATTTATATTTTATAAAGATTTCATTTTCACTGTGTATTCTCCAGCTTCAGACTTCTACAGGCAGGAAATTAAAGAGGTGTGAATCCAGATCAGACAAATGATGGAATCTACCTTTAGAATTTCTTTTTCAATCACTCTAAAGTTTTTTAATGTGGGACTATGTTTAAGCCTTCATAAAGTCATGACATATCACATGTATTGTTTCCCTCCATAGCAGTTAGCCTGTCATAAAATGGAAATGAGGCAATTTTGCTGTAGTCTTTTCAAAAATCCACCTTAATGGTTTCCTATCACTTTATTATTCTCTGTATAATTGCAAATTATTTATTTAACAATCGGTGTTTATTTCATAATCTTCTTATTTTTCTACTATCGAAGATAGGCTGACTGGTCTGTAAGTCATCTCCACTTGGTCCCCTTTTTTTTAAAAACAAACCCTGCTATGTTTTCTCTCTCTGTAATCTTACCCATCTACCTGGACTTTTCAAACATAACTTCCACTAGCTCTGAAATACTGAAAAAAAACTAACATCTAAAAACATTTCAACAACTTTACTTCCATATTCTGGTTTGTGTTTATAACCCCATGACCTTACTTGTAATGTGGGATGTAATTTCTTTTTTTCTGATAACTGGAGCAAACAAAAAAGCATGTAACCTATCCATCTCATTCGCTATTTGCTCAGTTTCCACAGTAAACTATGAATTATTACATGCCTTCATGCCTTCAGCTCTCTCCTGCTACTAAAGTATTCAGAGATTATTTTCCCTTCTTGTTTTCCTGTCTTTTTTTTTTTTTTTTTTTTTTTTTTTTTTTTTTTTTCTTCAGTTGTAACTGTTAAGGCAAAAGCAAGTATCTTTTTGCAGATGAACTTCCTACGTGTAAGAGGTTGATGTGTAGTCAACACGCTCCATCTGGCTGAAGAGCACACAAGTTTAAGAGCCCCCGCACCAAAGGGAGATGAAAAGGCATCTCTAGCTTGAAGAATTCCAAACTACTTATCCAAGGAAGAGTTGACCACATCCCATACAAACTCCACATTAATGCCACAATCAAGGAATACTTAATAATCAAGCACTCTTCCTCGCCTTTCAATAGTCACAGAGCTACTCCTCCACATAGATCCATTTACATGTTGTGTTGCAATTTCAGAATTTTTAAGTCTCTCTTCTAAGAAAGTGTCTGACTTTCTACAGAAATTAAGTGATGAAATGATATACGTGTGCATGTGTGCAATTTTTTCCCTATTTCTTGAAGAGGTGGACACCTCAAAGGAGATTAATTTCTAGAAGTGTGGCACAAGTTGTTAGTCGGGATTGGGAGATCCTGTTACCACTCTGCAGGGAAGTAAAGGCAGGGAAAGCACTGTCCTTTCCTGCCTTGTCCAGCAGCTGGGGCAATGGTCATTATATGTGGGTTATCTAACCAGATAATACACACATACCTACAAACCTGCTGCAACAACTTTTTCCCCATTGTCAGGCTGGATAAAAATGTGCTGTGTTTTGGCAGTATTATGAATGCATTGCAATGACTTTTGGGGGATTTAAAGGTGTTGAAGTGTAGTTATTACTGGAAGTGTTAAAGGCAGGGTAAGTTCAGGAAAATACTGAAGTAGGAAACTATGAGGAGAAGTTGTAGGGAATATGAAGAACCTGAAGGAGAAACAACTGACAGGAAATTAGGCCTTATTAGCTCCAGAAAACCTTTTTAAATGAAAAAATGTATTGTTCTTCACCTAAAACTTAAGTGCACAGGAAGAGCTTGGCTTAGAATTTATAGAAGGAGAAAAAACAATCTCTAGCTAGTCACCAAGATGCAGAAATAGAATTCCTAAATGTGATTTTTTTTCCCCAAGAATTTATAAGCATATAAAATTAAACAAAATTCAGAAAATTCTTTTGCAAGCTTAACACTACAATTTATTGCCAAGTGAACATAAGTAATGTGTATCAAGCTTTATTTCAAATGTAGTGGATCATTTACTCAGAAAAAATGAAACTTCAATTATTTGATATGTTTTCTGTTTCTCATTATTGGCTGCATTTCACTGTATAGTACCAGCAGGGTCTATGAAATCTC
This sequence comes from Athene cunicularia, assembly GCF_003259725.1. Lineage (NCBI taxonomy): Eukaryota > Metazoa > Chordata > Aves > Strigiformes > Strigidae > Athene > Athene cunicularia. The sequence continues at coordinate 20,482,719 of NW_020799097.1, forward strand.
TTTCAGTATAATAAGATGAGGCAGAAACTGTACTACACTATGGGTATTAGTATCATTTTTTTCCTGACTAGTGTCTAATTCTGAAGTCTAAGAAATAAAACCATATAGATGGTGGGCGTATACCTGAATATATATACACCACTTATTTGGAGAGGTTGCACAGCAGTAACCCAGTCCCATTTAATGTGAAATCCTAGTGAATACACTGCACTTTGTAGAGGCAGTGGTAAAAGTCAGAATCACTGAAAACTTGATGGATCCTCAGCTACTTAGTATCAGCCTTTCCTCTGGCCTTTAATGAGCTTTTCCTAGGCTCTTCCAGCATTATAACACATACATACATTTAGGTATATACTATATAATTCGGTATGAACTGATCACATACTGACTTCTAGATGATAATTTCAAGGTACCTCACAAATATTCATGAAAACTTTCCCAATTACAAGGTGTTTTAATTACAGCTATGCACAAGAATAATTTTTCATGTTTTAACAAATATGTCTCTAATAGGATAAATTTTGCTGTAAAATTTGCTGTAAAATTATCATTAGGACTCACTTTTATAATTATTATTATTTTACAGATAATCAAATTTTCATAAAAATGTTTAAAATTTACAATTTTTGTATCTAAAGAGTAAAACCAATTAAGAATAATTGAACACAAAAATAAAATTAAATTTTAAAAAATTAGATTTTTTACCACAACAGAAAGAGGAATGATCCAGTATTAAAGCAATGGAATTCCACTGCAAGCAATAGAATTGGAGCTCTTGGCCAATCACACATATGGATTATCTAATGATTTAATACACAGATTCAGAGATTCAGATTATGGTTTTTGCAGCAGTACCATCTCCCTGTCTGACCTGGAACAACTTACAGAAGCTCTCTGCAACAGATGATCACATGTAAAATGATGATATAGTCCTTTTCTGTTTCCAAGGAGTACTGTGAGAAATTAAGTGGAAATGACCACCTACTATAGTCAAGTTATTATAGTATTGTAACAGATAATATATTATCTTTTACAGTAGAGCCAACAGAAAACTCAGGTTAAGTTTGCTGATGACATACTGAATAATGTACTAATATAGATGTACAAAGATAAATTGCATTTGTTGTAACTTCATGATAAACAATGAAGGTTAGAAATTTTCTTCTTACAATTTATTTTAAACATTAGAAGGATAGGTAATATATAACCTTTTCGTATGGTCACAATAGAAAAGTATCACTTTATAAGTGACTTTAACCTGCACAACTCCAGGCAAGAGTATTTTAGAATTTTCATAGATCTTCAGATATTTTTCTATTGTTTTTATTGGCTTTTGTCCAAGTCCCAGTTGAACCTCACTTTTACCTTCATCTTCTCTGTCATATCACATGAAAGTTCTCCTCATTCTTTTTAAAACTACATGACTGAAAAATTATCTATTTATTTATTCATCATCAAGTTTGGGATCACAGGGAAGAATCAGCACAGATTAAGGCACTACAACCAAACCTCCAGATGATGATTCAAACTATATTCCTGAATTAGAAACCGCTGAAGTTCAGTTGGGAATCTGAATTCTAAGTTTCACAATTTTATTTGATGATTGCTAGAAGAAAAAAAAAAAAAAGAAACACCAGTAATATCTTATCTACAGTAGTGACTGGATGTCTCCACAGCTTAATTCCAGATCCTGCAAAGCACTGAGTGCTCCAAATTCATGGTAGAACCAATAGGTTTCAGGAATTGCTTGCAACTTTGCAACAAAATTCTCTATTTTAAGATAATAATTTTTACACAGTATTTTATTTTATTGGTAAACCTTAAGCACATATTTGCTTAAAATTTTAAATCTACTATATAGCATCTTAAAAATGTATTTAGCATTAAAATAGTTTTATTCTTCCTTTATCCTTTTTAAAAGCAGTTTTTAGATATTATACCTATTATAGGTTGACTGAACAACCTCACAGAAATAATCTTTCTGAAACAGTAAAACACCATCATAACACAACTCAGTAACAGGCTTGTACAAATAGTGTAATAAATCTATAGATACTATGGTACTTCCATTTATTGTGGAGTTTCTAGAGACTAGGAAAAAAAGATAAACTGTGATGTGTTCACCATATGCATGTGCAGTAGTAAATGGAATTTTCGATGCCTTGATAGTAATCCATTTCATTTCTTAGTGAACTGAGAAAGAGGATTACCTTTGTCTCAATTTGTTTGGTGTCTAGATTCTGAAAAAGCAGCTTTACTCTTGTTTTCCCATCATCTGAAGAGCCTTTCAGCTGAGAGAACTTAAATCTCCACAACACGTTCTAAAGAGAAAGAAATTTGATTAAGGACTCTGTTACATGCTCTTACTTAGAACTACAGATTGATGCTTGGTGTTTATGTATTAAGATAAAGCACTAGGGCAGTAAACATTGCACATGATAACAGGGTAGTTGCAGAGCAAATAAAATTAACAACAGCTCTGTATCATATGTGAAAGCAAAAGATGCGATATTAATATTCACTAATTTTTAGAAATTCTCTGAAATGTACATGTTTCAGTTGCCTACATAATATCAAAATCCATGGCAAAAGCTTAATTCTAGAAAGATCCATAATGATATTTGTCAGAGTTTCACTATGAACACAACTGCATTCCATATATTGATATTTGATATTTCAGCTGGCTCACCTGCATAAATACCGTAGATAATAATGTCTTACGCAGACATTAAAAATCTGAATTTACTGATGTGTGTAACATGGTTTGAAATCCTTAAATAAAATAAGATATTGAAATGCAAAAATATTATTACTGTATATAGTCTGCAAAACACAAAAATGTGTTCTACATTACATAGTTTGTAAAACAGAATTCTAGGCTTCTGGGTCTCCTATGGGTTTATGCATGGCATCTTACTACTGTTGGCAAATCCTAGACTGACAGGGTTGTTTTAGTAGTTATGAAGATACTTTTTAAAAACAAATATTACAAAATTATTTCTGACACCAATGTAATTTTCTGTCTTTATCTGAATGTTTTCTATAGATTGCCTGAAAACATGTGAGTTTAAAAGAACACAAGGTAACAACTTGCATGCAGACTTCCTGCTGATGTTTCCTTAATGCTTATAATCATAATGAAAATTCTATCCAGATGTTGCAATGTGATTCAGATCCTGGAAACTGCTGAGGAAACACAATTTAAATACTTTGAAGGCTATTTCAAAAGCATACACAGAAAAAAGGTTGCTATGTTCTATTTTCCAATATACCTCATCGCAAAATACTTTGTTTCATGTAGACCAGTGCTAGCAGTGGTCTTCAGAACACTAACAGTTTGAAAGGGAATGCCCTATAAATAGAAATATGTTTACAGAAGGCACAAAAAGCCTGATTCCATGTCCTGGTTCCCTGCAGACATAAACATCATTGAATTCTTAGACAAATATAACAGATGAACAAAAAGCCAACTATACTACAGCATTGTAGCATAAAGCACCAGCTTAAACTTCCCATTCATGAACAGATTTTAACTGGCTTCAGAGGGCCTAATTAGACCACCTGAAAAGTATTCAAAGCTTAAATGAGTTTGGATCTAAAGAGGATAGATGAATATTCTCTATATAAGTACTAAGGTGGAGATGAAACAAGAACTTAGGACCAATTTAGCAATAATAGGCATTGCTGGAGTCATTATCTCTCTCAACAGTTGACACTGAATGGAAAAGAAGTAGATGGTTCTGGAAGGTGGAAGAAAATGCACACTTTGGGACCCCCTTTATGTTGGATGAGAGGCTGGAGGCATAGGATAGGGAACATGAACCAACCAAGCCAACAGGATAAGAATCTCTACAATCAGATATAAAGCAGCTGCAGGCCACAAGAGCATCTCTGTGATGGGCCAAAATAGTAAAAGCTGAATAAGTTAAACCCATGATGACCCTGGAAGATAACGTAGAAAATGAAATCATTATTTCAAGTAAGTTTAAGAATCCTCCGAAACTGTTCTAGAAAAGAGCTATGTAAAAGACACTTAAACTCCTTCTGTTGGGTTTCCATGGCAAGGTTTTGGTAGTGGTGCGGCTACAGCGGTGGCTTCTGTGAGAAGGTGCTAGATGCTTCCCCCATGTCCAATAGAGCCAGTGCCAGCAAGTCCCAAGACAGACCTGCCACTGGCCAAGGCTGAGCCCATCAGTTGTGGTGGTAGTGCTTCTGAGCTAACATATTTAAGAAGGTGGGGAAAAAAATCCTGTGCAAATGCAGCCAACGAGAGAAGTGGGAGAAACAGCTCTGCAGACACCAAGATCAGTGAAGAAGGAGGGGGATGAAGTGCCAGAGTAGAGATTCCCCTGCAGGCCGTTGTGCAGCCCATGATGAGGCAGCTGGGCCCTCTGCCCATGGAGGGGAACAGAGGAGCAGAGACCCACCTGCAGCTCATGGAGGACCCCAGGCTGGAGCAGGTGGATGCCCAAAGGAGGCTGTGACTCTGTGGAGAGCCCACACCGGAGCAGGGTTTTGGCAGGACCTGTGGCCCCATGGAGAGAGCTGCCTACACAGCAGCAGTTTTGCTGGCAGGACTTGTGACCCCATGGGGGACCCACACCGGAGCAGTCTGTTCCTGAAGGACTGCAACCCATGGAAGGGACCCACGCTGGAGCAGTTTGTGAAGAGCTGCAGCCTGTGGGAAGGACTCATGCTGGAGAAGTTCATGGAGGACTGTCTCCTGCAACCCTCATTCCCTGTCCCCCTGCACTGCTGGAGAGGAGGAGGTAGAGAAAAATCAGGAGCAAAGTTGAGCTTGAGAAGAAGGGAGGGGTGGGGGGAAGGTGTTTTTAAGATTCAGTTTTATTTCTCATTATCCTACTCTGACTTGATTGGTAATAAATTAATTTTCCCCAAGTCGAGACTGATTTGCCCATGTTCCTCCCTATCCAGTTGAGGATGGGAGTGATAGACTGGTTTTGGTGGGCACCTGGCATCCAGCCAGGGTCAATCCATCAGAAGCAAATAGTACAAATAGTGTAATAAATCTATATTTGATTATTTCCTAAGCAATAATTCTTGTCCTTTTTACTTCATCATTTGCAATAAGATGGCCCTTTTAATATTACTTTCCAGACTGTAAAAAAGAACATTTTTTAATGAGTGCAGGCACTGGTTGCCCAAAATTTGAGATCCAGGGTTAGAGTCATAGAGCAAACAGCGGACTGTCCCTTATTTTAATAAGCCTGTATGAACACCTGCTGTGGCATAACAGCATTCTTTGCACCAATAGGTGACTTTAATTTGAAATTCATTATCTCAAAAATGTATTTTTCAGCAAAATTGCTGTGTCACTAATGAACTGTTAATTGCTTGACCACTTCAACAATCTATTCAACGTTGGTAGTAAATATTCTGAAAAAGCTATGAGTATGGGGAAACGCAGTCAACTCCAGCTGACAATTATGGGAAGATGAATGGCAGGATCCACCCATTACTGTCTCTCTCAGGTTTGAGGATGCAAAGGACATCTCCATCTCTTACACAGATTAACAGTAGATGTACTTGAGCTCTCCAGAATTTTTCAAGTTTAACAACAGAATCAATCTATCTGATATTCTGTATTTCTCCTTAGGTAAGCAACAAAGTTTGATCTAAATCCACCTTATCATCAATACTGAAGGGAGGCACTGTGGCTCAAAGTCCTGTCAATAGAGAAGTTTATAATTTTAAGGTGGGAGTACACCCAATCAATCTTCACATTTAAATAAACATTTTCTATAGTCTAATGACATCACTTTCTATAGCTAATTTGTGGCTACATGCAAAATGTGTACAATTATGCAAAAAGAATCCAAAATCACCTGAGGCAGAGAAAGGTATGCAAACATATTTCCTGCATTTTTTCCACTTCATAGGATAGCACACAATCCAATTAGCATAAATTTTCAAATAACAATGATCTTGGTCTTTCTTTCTCTACACAAATATTTCAATAGACTTGTGCATTTTGACCAAAAATCCACAAAATACCAACACACAAATACTAGATTCTGTGTCGGGATTTCAAAATGCAGTATGTTTCATTTTCACTCAGAACGACTGAATGAATTTCTCTAATATATATTTAAAAAATCCTTTTAGTTTGAAGACTATATTTCAGAGGACAGACCTCCTACTATACAGCTCTATTAATGCAGAAATATTTTTTTGTATGTATGTTTACTTCTACTGGCAAACAAATGTATAAATCCATTTAGAATAATTTAAAGTATCACTAATTTATATACAAAATAGTAAAATTATAGACAGGGCTTGGAAGTTGGCATGTATCATAAACCATCCCCTGTAGGCACTTTACATATAGACACTGTTTTGCAAGATAAGTGAATTTAATCTTACAGATTATGACTTCAAAATGCATTTGCCTAGTTCTGTTTATTTTAGACATGGCCTAAATATTTTATGATGGAAGAATAATTAATCCTATTTTATAACTCTAGCTTCAAAACAAATAGAATCAGGTGATGCTTCATTTTTTTCATGACTGGTAATATTTTGAAAATCTTGAAGTTTCTTCATTATAAGAAATCAAGTTCTCTGCTAAATATAAGAATCCTTTGATTTTATTACTTGAAAAGGAAATTAGTTTCTTCATATCTTTCTCCAAAATTTATCTTTACAGGCTAAGGCACAACTATGATTGTCCCTTTCAAGTCCCAAACTGACTGCATTTCAGTAGTGCTATGTAAATAAAAAGTACAGTACATTTGAGGAAGAAATACCCAACATCAACATAAAAAATTACCATTACTGATCAACATAAAAAATTACAGTTACTGATAACTTCAATAACAGTAAAGCATAATAAAACAGAGTTATGTTTTCTTTTCTTTTTTCTCTTACCTTTGTTTTGCTGTCAAAACAGGTAAATCCCAGAGCAAAGTCGATTGTGAAACACAGGGTATCCCCTTGCCAACTGCACATATATGTTTTAGACTGGAAAAAAAGTATGATTTTTAGAATAGCCATCATCGTTATTTATCATATAAAAATATTATTTTATGCATTTTTGTATGGGAAGACACTCAGCTAGCAATACTGCTACTGCTTTATATTATTACATTTTAAAGTTGGCAAAAACTGAATGCAAGTGAGTATCAGATATGTCAGCTAGACACTAACTGGAGGTCTTCTGTATTTCAAGTCACTCTTCTACAAAATAAATACCATATTCTTGGAAACCATCCCTTACAAAATGCAACACAGAACAAACAAAGCCAAATCTGACTATTGCAAACTTTTGGAGAACTGCTTAGACCTGTCCAATTAATGACTTCTGATATAATTACCAGTAAATGTGCTGGTAACAGTGCCTAAATGTTTATTCATTGCAATCTAATTATGAAAAAGCTGTCTACTTGACCTCTGTCTGATTTAAACTTTGTAGACAGTCTTTGTTATTTTGCAACATTTTTTCATTTGTAAACTTGGGTGACATGCCAGAGCAGGACTATGCTAGTTCATGTTAGTTAATGTAATTTAATAAGAAGAACTAATAATTATCACTCATTAGTTAGCACTGATACTTGCTAGACAGTGCTACATACACAGCAATTCTTTGATCACCTTTCAGGTTAGAAATAATAAATCTGTTACATTAACAAACCCCAGAAGTTCTGTTTAAACTTCTGAATAAGCTTTGCAATAAAAAGGCAATTAAAATTCTTGTTTAAAGTTAGCTAACTTAGGTATATGGCAGAATCTGAAAGCACACGAAAAAGCTTCTGCTGATGATGAAGTATGAAACAGCCTGATTGACATTCACCATTCGCAGTTAATGGCAAAAAGCCCACTGCTTTCAGCATGAGCAGTGATCAGATCCTGTCTCCAGCCTTTTGTAAAATGACCACCTTAACAGCAATTTGTAAAATGATACCCTTGTGCCTTATAAAAACTTTGATTTTTTTTTTTTCTTCCCAGGGAGCATTATTTTGCTCTTATTGATATTTCATAAGCCACAATGTTACCTCACGCTTAGACATTTGTTTAAATTAAATTTTTGTCTATGGATAGCTTCTTTAAATTAAAAAGAAATGGTTTCAACACAGGAATGGCCTAGAGGAGATTGAAAGCGTTAATACACTTGCTTAAGTTGAAAATTGTCCTTTTAATTGTTTTTTAAGGATTTTTAGTATAATTTCAAACTTTACATTTAGTAATTTTAAACATTTCCTCATTCCACTATCAATTAAAATATTTAGAGTTACACTAAAGCATTTCTGAGTTACAGATATAATATTTTATAAAGGATCTTGAGAGGGCTAGGAACAAAATGAATTTATTAGTACAGATTAGTACTATAATGAGCTCAACAATGACAGAGATATATATTATTTCTGAATAAATTATTTCGCTCATTGGTGTTCAAAGATCATATTATTTGGCATTTAAAAAGATTTCCGTGATTGATATTCAATTAAAATGACATTTAAATATCCCTACATTTTATTTAGTAATTACAAGGTGGCATTAAGCAACAGTCATAACTTATTCTCCATTATTTTCCAATTAAAAAGGTTATACTAGCTGAGCTCTGACTCAGTAAAGCAATTTTTAAAACATATTAAATTAGATTGCCCCAATGGGTAAGCATCTAATTGCTCAGCCACAAATGATGAATACTAAAATGAACCATGCACAAATAATTATCCTGGAATATTTTACAAATATTCAAAACTTGCAATAATAGAACTGGTTTGGAAATTATTTTGCAGACAAATACTAGAGACAAACAGAATATTCTCCTTCCTCACTGTGATAAACACTACAAATAGATATATAAGGTTTATACTTTAAAAGTAGTATAAAATAGTGTTTTCCTTACAACAGAAGTAGTTTGGGTTTTGCCATATAAATTCAAAAGGCTGCCTATGGCACTTCCTGAGTGATTCTAAACAGGTTCTCAGGCAGCCCTCTGATAAGAAACCCCATTTTCACTCATTAGCACTGGTACAGAGCACAATACCTTTTCATTCTTGCCTTTGGAAAAAGCTTCCCATACACTTGCAATTGTGTGATCCCCCTTGGCCATCTACAATTGTTTACATGGAAGCTTAACATAAGAAATCTAGGCTTAGCTGTCTTTTAGTAAATTTTGCAGAAAATAAAATAGCACTGCATATGAGCCAGCTTGAGAACTCACAGTTAAAGCAACAGAGACAAAAATAATAGGTTATTTAAAAAAACCTTCCTTACTGATTGGAAATGAGATTTTTCTGGGCTTAGATCTAGCTTATCACAAAGCACTTGGGGACTGTAAACAGAGGTAGATGAGAATCCACAAGGTTATCAACTTTAAGATATGCATTAAAATACTCTCCTAATAGCCACATTAATTTACATAGCTTATACATGTATGAATACTCAAAAGATTAGCAAATGTAGCATAGTGACCATCTTTGTCTTGCACTGCTCCAGAGAAGTTGTAAAAGTTTTTCCAGCGCTAACCTTGGTGATTCTGAACATTATGAGGATGTAGACTGGTAGTTTCAGCCTGATGAGATTCTTTAGTCAAAGTATTAAGAATTTAGCTGTTAAAAAGAAGGCCTCATGCCTGAACTGCCATAGGTAAGAAAATTGTAGATCAATTATTTAACGTTTTCCAAGCAACGATAAAATGATCTGTAGTATAATTATTTGTAATCAGGACAACTACAAATATCTGTGTAATTGTTCGGGTATTAAGTGTCTCAGTGCATATATCT